>NC_064852.1:116076955-116419455 GCF_024139225.1 Suncus etruscus | reverse complement strand
CAGCCAACCACTGTCAGGGACTAAATGGGATGCTAGGAATCAAAGCTGGTTGGCTACATGCAGACAAATATCCTACCCCTGTTGTTATCTCCTCAAATCTTCAAGTTTTAACACTGGAAATTAAACATTTATCACCAGCAGTCAAAGAGAAGAAAATCTAGAATTTGAAGGTAGCATGGTACCAAAATTCCATCAGAAGTAGCACTTATTGGGCCCGGAGAGATAGCACAGCAGCGTTTGCCTTGCAAGCAGCCGATCCAGGACCAAAGGTGGTTGGTTCGAATCCCGGTGTCCCATATGGTCCCCCGTGCCTGCCAGGAGCTATTTCTGAGCAGACAGCCAGGAGTGACCCCTGAGCACCGCTGGGTGTGCCCCCCCCCCCAAAAAAAAGTAGTACTTATTGAGGCTAGAGTGATAGTACAGCAAGTAGGGCACCTGCATCCCTAACAATGCATAAGTTCTCCTGAACCTTGCCAGGAGAACCCAGGAATAAACTTTGAGTACTGTCAGGCATGACTCAAAGACAAAACAAAACAAAATGAACACTTGCTTTGAACTGGGACTTATGGTTATTGATTGAAACAACAGTGCCACAAGTCAACTAGGGTAGATCTGTGGCCTCAAAGAAATGTGGAAGTATTACATTGCTTATTTTCAGGAGTACTTTTTCAAGGATTTAATTCTGCCTATTTACATCTAAAATGCTTTAAAATAGTTATATAAAATACTGTTTTTTCTCTTCTTGTCATTTAAAAATACATTTTGAAAAAGCCACACTATGCCCTGGAGTACAGCAAGGAAGGTACTTGCCTTGCATGCAGCTGACTCAGCTTTCATCCCCAGGACCCCATGTGTCTTCCCCAAACTAAGGAGTGATTCCACAGTGCAGAGCAGGAGTGAGCTTTGAACACACTGGATATGGCCCCAAAACAGAGCTCCCCCAAATTTAAAATTAGTAATAAAAATTTTAATATTGATATGTGCTCTCACAGGCTGTGAGGTCGCTTAAGGAGACAATCGAAGACTGTTGGGATCAAGATGCAGAAGCTCGGCTTACTGCGCAGTGTGCGGAGGAAAGGATGGCTGAGCTCATGATGATATGGGAAAGAAACAAGTCTGTGAGCCCAACAGTCAATCCAATGTCAACTGCTATGCAGAATGAACGGTAAGAATATGGGGTTCAGGCCCGGAGAGATAGCACAGCGGCGTTTGCCTTGCAAGCAGCCGATCCAGGACCAAAGGTGGTTGGTTCGAATCTCAGTGTCCCATATGGTCCCCCCAAGCCAAGGGCAATTTCTGAGCGCTTAGCCAGAAGTAACCCCTAAGCATCAAATGGGTGTGACCCCCCCAAAAAAAAAAAAAGAATATGGGGTTTGGCACCATGAGTCAGTAGTGAAAACTGACCTAGAGAACAGGGAAGAAGTTACTCTTAATTAGCCTAATAACACAGCTATGAATTTAAACTGTCTAATGGTGATTTTTCTTAATTATTCATGCTCTTAATAAAGATTTCTGTGGTCAAAGTACTTAATTTTTTCTCTATTAGTATTCCAGGTTTCCTACAATTATAAACTAATTCTGTATTTTCAGAGTTCCAAAAGCTTGGTAGGCAGGGGGTTTGCCTTGTACGTGGCTGACCTGGGTTTAATCTCCAGCACCGCATCTGGTCCCCTGAGTCCATAGGATTGATTCTTTAGTGCAGAATAGCAGTTCTTGAGCATAACCAGGCGTGTTCCTAGAACCAAAACTTTTATTTAAGTACTTGCACTTGTTGTTTTTGGGTTGTCATTTTCCCTCCCACCTTTTGTTGCTGCTGTGGGTTTTTTTTTTCCTTTTGGGGGATATGGGTTTGGGTGACCATATGGGATGCCAGGGATCAAATCAAATCCAGGTTGGCCATTTGCAACACAAATTCCCTTCCCACTGCATATCACTCTGGCCTGGCTGATATTTTTCAAGGATCTAGAACTGTGAAGTTGCATAGCAGTAAGTGTTTCACAGGTCTCCCTGCTTCTTGTTCAGTGCTCTTTCTTACTACTGGTTTTACAAGAAAGCAATTCATGAACATGAGTATAATATAAGTGTTAAGGTACTTATCTTGTGTGTAGTCAACCCCAGTTCCATCCCAAGTACCACATGTGTTCCCTAATAACTACCAGGAGTGACCCCCCCACCCAAGCACAAGCTAGAAATAAGTCCTGTATACCAATTGGTATGGTCTTCCCCTTATTTATTATTTCTCAAAAGAAAAAAAATCATAAAGTCTTTCCATTACATTTAGAAATTAGTTTTCGAAATGCTTCTGTGTTAGATCTGTAATTTTTGGTTCCAAAATAAAATTTAAAAAAATCTCAAGGTCGGGCCGGGCGGTGGCGCTGGAGGTAAGGTGCCTGCCTTGCCTGCGCTAGCCTAGGACGGACTGCGGTTCGATCCCCCGGCGTCCCATATGGTCCCCCAAGAAGCCAGGAGCAACTTCTGAGCACATAGCTAGGAGTAACCCCTGAGCGTCACAGGGTGTGGCCCAAAAACAAAAAAAAAAAAAAATCTCAAGGTCAGGATAAATAATACAGTGGGTAGAGCACTTGCCTTGCAGGTGACTGACTGAGGTTCAATCCTTGTCACCCATGGTGCCATGCAAGGACTGATCTGGGTAAGGACCAAAATCTTAACATTTGAGAAATTTCTGGTTCTTATTTGTAACCATGTTCAGGAGGAAAAGTCGGTGCAGACAGTTTTTTTTTCTTTTTCTTTTTCTTTTTCTTTTTTTAAATTATACTGCCCCAGAATCAAGGGATGAGAGAGAGAGAGAGAGAGGGAGGGAGAAGGGGAGTGGGGAGGGAGGGAGGGAGAAAGGAAGGAGAGAGAGAGAGAAGAGAGAGAAATAGAGAAAGAGGACAGAGGAAGGAAAGGGAGAGAGAATAGGGAGAGGGGAGAGGAAGGGGGAGAGATGGGGAAGGAAGGAGGGAGAGAAAGGAGAGGAAGAAAGGGAGAGAGGGTGAGAGAGAGAGGGAAGAAGAGGGAGAGAGAATAGAAAATTTTTATTTTTTCTAATACATGTAAAACTTTTTAGGGGGCAGAGTGGTAGCACAGTGATAGGGCGTTTGCCTTTCATGCGCTGACCCAGGATGGATGCGGGTTTGATCCCTGGCATCCCATATGGTCCCCTGAGCCAGGAGTAATTCCTGAGTTCTGCTGGGTGTGGCTTAACAAACAAACAGACAAAATCTTTAAATAAAATATTTTTGTCTAGAATGATATAGATTGGGAATTTATAAAAGCATTTCAGAAAAAACAATGTGGTTTAAGTAGAGCACATACCTTGCGTGTGTGAGGCCGTACTAGGTTCAGTCCCTGGCACTTCATTGTCATCCCTGCCCCTTGCCCCAACATGAAGCCACAATGAAGCTGTTCTGGATCATTTTGTGGTCAGGAGGGATCGACCCCCTGGAGACCGAATTAATTCCAACATTCGTAAATACGGCCCAAGTGAGCCCAGGCACTTATAGGTATGACCTCCACAACCATAACAAACACATTTCAGGCTTGAACATGGTAAGTGTTTAGCTTGGAGATTTGGTTTATCATAAATGTATATTCTCAGTGTGATGCCTTTTTTCCTTCTTTCTTTAAGCAACCTGTCACACAGTAGGCGTGTGCCAAAGATTGGACCTTATCCAGATTATTCTTCTTCCTCGTACATTGAAGACTCTATCCACCACACTGACAGCATTGTGAAGAATATCTCCTCTGAGCATTCGATGTCCAGCACCCCTTTGACTCTGGGGGAGAAAAACCGAAATTCCATTAACTATGAAAGGCAGCAAGCACAAGCTCGAATCCCCAGCCCTGAAACCAGTGTCACCAGCCTGTCCACAAACACAACCACCACCAACACCACTGGTCTCACTCCAAGTACTGGTATGACCACCATATCTGAGATGCCATATCCAGACGAAACAAACCTCCACGCCACGAATATCTTACAGCCAGTGGGGCCAACCCCAGTCTGCTTACAACTGACAGAAGAAGACTTGGAGACGAACAAGCTGGACCCAAAAGAAGTTGATAAGAACCTCAAGGAAAGTTCTGACGAGAATCTCATGGAACATTCTCTTAAGCAGTTTAGTGGGCCAGACCCCCTGAGCAGTACCAGTTCTAGTTTGCTTTATCCACTCATAAAGCTGGCAGTAGAAGCCACTGGACAGCAGGACTTTACACACGCTGCCAATGGTCAAGCCTGTTTAATTCCCGATGTTCCACCTGCTCAAATCTACCCTCTTCCCAAACAGCAGAACCTTCCTAAGAGACCTACAAGTTTGCCTTTGAACACCAAAAACTCAACCAAGGAGCCCAGGCTGAAATTTGGCAGCAAGCACAAATCAAACTTGAAACAGGTAGAAACTGGAGTTGCCAAGATGAACACAATCAATGCTGCAGAACCTCATGTTGTGACAGTCACCATGAACGGTGTGGCTGGCAGAAACCACACGGTGAACTCTATGGCTGCCACCATCCAGTATGCCAATGGGGCAGTACCAACAGGCCAGACGTCTAACACAGGGGCACATAGATCACAAGAAATGCTGCAGAATCAGTTCTTGGGTGAGGACACCCGGCTCAATATTAATTCCAGTCCCGATGAACACGAACCTTTACTGAGACGAGAACAGCAGGCTGGCCATGATGAAGCTGTTCTGGATCGTCTTGTGGACAGGAGGGACCGGCCCCTGGAAGGAGGCCGAACTAATTCCAATAACAACAACAGTAATCCTTGTTCAGAGCAAGAGGTTCTTCCACAGGGTATTCCAAGCACAGTAGCAGATCCTGCACCGGCCAAGCCCAGGAGAGCACAGAGGCCTAATTCTCTGGATCTTTCGGCCACAAATGTCTTAGATGGCAGCGGTATGCCATGTAAGTAGAGATATGGTGTCATCTTTTCTGCTTGTCTTTCATATCCACTAAAGTTAATACATAAGGGCTGGAGAGATAGTACTTGCATGTAAAGCCACTTGCCTTAATTCCTGAGTATAGAGCCAGGAGTAATCCCTGAGCAATACCAGTTGTGGTCCCCAAACCAAAATAAATTGTATTTGATAAAGTCACATTGTGTTTCAGCTAGCAATTATATACTTTCATTATCTTTGGAAATAAGACAATCTGTTTGGATCTCAAACATAATTAGACTTTCCAAAGGAAAAAAAAATTGTCTTGTAAATAACTAAAAAGTCAGTGTTGAAATAGTTAGATAATTTCTTATTTAACGTGCACCTTGCATTGCTGCAGGTTTATAATACAACTCACACAATTTGCTGTGAATGCTTAAGATTAAGTAAATATCAACACCAATTTAAGAGCTTTAAGTAGGGACAAGGGATATAACTCAAGTGGTAGAACAAAGCCTAGCCTGTGTGAGACCCTGAGACTGGTCTCCTGCATCATCATGATTACCTATCCCACCCCGAACAACTGGGTATGGTTCTGGTGCCCTCTCAGCCCAGTAGCACCTGTAGGAAGCACCAACTTGAGCACTAAATTGTGTGGTTCACTAGGCCTGCAGTTCCAACCCTGGTCCCTTTCTCCCCCTTACCTCCCTCCCACAACTAGATATGGCCCCTATTTTAAAAAATAGACTAAGTAAAATGATGAACAGCTTGTTGAGAATTTTCATATATACATTTATATTTTATTGGCATACACTTAAGATTAAATCTTAAAAGCTCAGAAGTAGGGCCAGAAGATAGTCCAGCAAGGGAGGTTCTTGTCCTGCACACCCTGGTGCACACTGCCAGGCGTGCACACCCTCCACTTCAGAAGTTAAGAGATAATTAGAAAACATCACTGTGAGGAGGTTATAAAGTTCTTAGCTCCTTGGTGTTAGCTTTTTCAAAGGTCTCCTATAATATTCTGCACTGGACCCTGCAATACTAAAATAGTTTGATTTTTGGTGTCTTGTACTGTTTAGATCATAAAATAAGAAAGAAAGCTCCCCCCAAAACCTCTAACAGCCATCATTATACACTTTTAGACTGATAACATTAATGAAACAAACCAGTCTTGTAATAATAGATGTTAGGATTACAAAATGGAATGAAGAAACTCAACTTTCAAAAATGTACTGGGGCCAGAGAGATAATATGGTGGGTAAGGTGTTTGTCTTTTGAACTTAATGAAGGTTCATTTGGCAGAATTCTTTTTTTTTTTTTTTTTTTTTTTTTTTTTTTTGGTTTTTGGTTTTTGGGTCACACCTGGCAGCGCTCAGGGGTTACTCCTGGCAGAATTTTTGATCAATGAAACATCTTTTAAAATATGGGAAGGGGAACTAGGAAATTTATATTTAACATTTGCATATCCTTCTGAATAATAATACATCAGTGCTATTAACACTTTGGGGACTGAGTACAATAGGAAAGGAGCTTGCCTTGTACAGTCCCCGAAACCTCACGAGGACTGATACCTGAGCACAGAGCCAGGAGTAAGTCCTGAGAACCACTGAGTGCGGCCCTGCCCAGATTTTTCTCTTTTTTTGATCCACTTTGAGCACTAAATAGAATCATCATGTGAATTCTGCAAGACCTTTGCTGATAACCAAAGATTTAAGAACACAACCAATAACTTTAAATTTTCTCCTCTGATTTGGCCTTTATGTTTTATACAATTTTTGTAACAATTTATACAATTGTTTTATACAATTTTATATACAATTTGTATACAGTTTATACAATTGTCTTATACAATTTTTTCTTCTTTGTCTTAGAGAATAATTAGGTTTCAAGAATCTCAAAAATATTGGGGCCAGAGCCATAGCACAGCTGTAGGGCTTTTGGCTTGCTTGCAGGTGATGCTGGTTTGATCCCCAGTATTCCATATAATTCCCAAGCCTGCCACAAGTGATTTCTGAGCACAGAGCCAGGAATAACCTCTGAGTGCCCTGGGTGTGGCCCAAAAACAAGCAAACAAAAAAGAATCTCAAAAATTTTAATTAAGTTTACTTAGCAACATGTTGCCTGGCATCATGAATTTCAGAGAATGTTCGTTTGCTCCCATCCCTGAAATTGATTTCTGCTAGAAGGTTAACAACCCTGATTCTTTTTTTCATTGTTGTTTTCCATATATTTTCCCTGCTTTTTTTTCTTACTTTTTTTCCCTCCACTCTAATTTTCTCTACTTTTTCTTTCAGTTGGCGAGTTGATACAAGATGGCAAATCAGGATCTGGTGAAAAGATCAAAAAACGTGTGAAAACACCCTATTCTCTGAAGCGATGGCGTCCCTCCACTTGGGTCATCTCTACAGAGCCGCTGGACTGTGAGGTCAACAACAATGGCGGCGACAAGGCTTCTCACTCTAAGTCCAGCACTGCTGTGTACCTGGCAGAAGGAGGCACTGCCACCACCATGGTGTCGAAAGATATGGGAATGAACTGTCTGTGACATGTTTTCAAGCCTTTGAAGTGAAATTATTTTTTGCATCATTTAAATGTGCAGAAGACATTTTTAAAAACAAAACGAAACAAAACTGCTTTTCTTCCTCAGTCCCCTCTCCAATCCCTGCAACAAGGACTTGCTTTAAATAGATTTCAGCTATGCAGAAAAATTTAGCGTATGCTTCCATATTTTTTAATTTTTTTTATGTTTTGCACTTTTGTTTAGTCTCGCTAAAGTTATACTTGTCTGTTATGACCACGGAATTATATGTGTGTGTGTATCAAAAGTGGTCTCAAAATATTTTTTTAAGATAAAAAGCAAAAACATTGTATGCTGATAATCAGTTTGGACCAGTTTCTAAAGGTCATTAAAACAGAAGCAAATCAAGACAGGTTTGACTGCAGTGGTGTTTGGTATCCATGTTTTATTTCTGGGCACAAGCTTGTTTGTATGTTCTTGAACATACTCTGTTGGACATTCTTCCTTTTGTATTTTGTTTGACTGTGCAATAGTCTGTAGACCAGAAATAAGCTTTCTTGTAGGCTCTCTTCCTAATAGCATATTATATATTCTTCCATAATATGAACATTTCCTCCACTCTCCCCATATTTTCGATAGATCTGTTCAATGACGGTGAATTTTGCACAGGAGAAAGTAGCTATCTTATTTCTTGTTTTCTCCTTTTGGGGGATGCAGAAACACTGTCTCAAAGGGCTCTAACAGAAGGAACAAAACCCAATTTAAAATGCTACTTCTTTTTACCTTCCAAATATCAAACATTTACTTCCAGGCATTTTTTTTTATGCCAGTGGTAGTACTCAGAACCTTACACACACGTGCAAGGCATGTGTTGTACCTCTGAGTTACATCCTGGCCCCTCCTTCCAAGCATTTTGATAATTATATTTGGTTCTGATTTTAGAGTTTATAAAGGAGCATAGAACAACATAGAGAAAATAAGTTAATAGACATTTTTTATTTAATTTTATTTTTGTACACATGACGATGTTCCATATTCATTTATTTAAGAAGCACATTTTTATCAGAAGACTTCTAAAAATATACTTATATGAAATTTTTAAATAGATAATGAAGACAATAAGTGTTAAAGCCTTCATTATCTGAGTAGGCCATCTTTGGGTTTTTTGTTTTGTTTTGTTTTGGGGCCACAGTGGCAATACTCAGAGGTTACTCCTGGCTCAGCATTCAGGAATCCCTCCTGACAGAGGCTTGGGAGATCACATGGGATGTCCAGGATTGAATCCAGGTCGACCATGTGCAGGCAAATGCCCTACCACTGTATTGCTCTGGCCCCACATTGCCTGTTTAAAAAAAGAAACTTCAAAAGTAATTCATAGTTTTGAACCTGTTTTGTCTTTGTATTCTTTTCCCAAGCAAAGCCTAGTGACTTTATCTGAAAATGATTCTTCCCGTGACCTAAAACACTGTGTGGAAAAATCATTCAGCCGGCATGCTGAATCTCTATTGAAGAGAGGGTTGCTGCCAACCATTTGTTTTTCTCAGCAGACTGAGATTTAACTCTGTTTTCAAAACTGGATTTCTCCACTAATCCTGTTTTCATAATGTCTCCTCTTGCCAGCTGTTCACATATTCTTTAATATGTAAGCAACATCTATTCATTAGATTTTTATCTTTCTGTGATAACATATCCCTGAA
The DNA here is from genome assembly GCF_024139225.1 of Suncus etruscus. Taxonomy (NCBI): domain Eukaryota; kingdom Metazoa; phylum Chordata; class Mammalia; order Eulipotyphla; family Soricidae; genus Suncus; species Suncus etruscus. The sequence goes on along the minus strand of NC_064852.1, from coordinate 116,410,357 downwards.
ATTTGACTTTTTAAGGCTTCCTTCGCTTCTTTCATTAATATATTTTGAAATGACAACCTCTGCATTTTTTTTCTTAAATAAAGCACTTTCTGTAAAGTAAGGGACCTTTTAGTAGCCACACATTTTCATCAATCTGCAAATAATAATGATAGCACTCTTGGGATAATTTTCCTTTCAGATACTTAGTACTTCCCAGATCTTACCTAAGTTCTAATAAGACTTTTAATTTTTTTTTTTAAAGGCTAAGAGGAAAACACAAAAACCCAACTTCCTGATTTAAGTTTTTATTTCTTAAATAATATTTTTGGGCATATTTCTACTTTCGTGGTTTAGCCTTCCTCATTTGCTATCCGGTATACCTGTGGCTGATTTACATATCAGCTTTCTTTTGTTTTGACATTTTCTATATCGTTATGATTTAGATGGAACCACACATAGATTACTAAATACAGTTTTGAATGGTTAGAATGATTTTACCAGTGCCTAGGATTTCTACCTTTTCTGTCTTCTTAGTCCTTATCTTGATTCATACCCTTATCATAAAATCTTTTTATTATTTTCTTTAGCAAGTTGCTTATCTCATTCCCAGGAAATTGTATTTAGTTCTCTTGCTTCTGACTTTCAGTTGTATTTCAGGATATTGTTTTTATTGTAGGACATCAGTGGTCAAATAAATTATATTCCTTCTCCAATTTGAAGCATTGAGAATAAATGAACATTTGAGGTATAATTCATTTATTTCTTTTTTTTTGTTTTGTTTTTACTTTTTCTTTTCATTTATTTTTTTTTTTTTTTTTTTTTTTTTTTTTTTTGGTTTTTGGGCCACACCCGGTGACGCTCAGGGGTTACTCCTGGCTATGCGCTCAGAAGTTGTTCCTGGCTTCTTGGGGGACCATATGGGACGCCGGGGGATCGAACCGCGGTCCGTCCTAGGCTAGCGCAGGCAAGGCAGGCACCTTACCTCCAGCGCCACCGCCCGGCCCCTCATTTATTTCTTAACGAAAGAGGAACTCTATTATATCCTACTGTACTTTGTTTTCAGGCCAGATAATTATAATTTTTTTCAATGTTTTTTGTGTATAATCCAAAACTACTTGCAAAAATTTATATGGTAAATTTTTTAAATTCCACTTCATGAAGCATGCTTAATACAACTATTTATCATCTTCTTTCAGTTTTTAGTGTACTCTTAAAAAAGTAGAATTAAAAATTTAGATAATCTTAATACATTTTAAATTGTGTATCAGTTTTACTTTAGAATCTATAATACAAAAGCAAACAAATTACTAAGTAGCAAATTATTTGCTAATTTTATTCATCTAATGATAAATGTTTCGGGTTTTTTTTTTAATATCTTTCTTAAGGCTAATAGTTATCACAAAATTTTGTATTTTGTTCTTTTGAATTAGAAACCATTTCATGTTTTTTTAAATTCTTTTCCTCAGTAGTACTAAAACCTCTTAAAGGCATAATAGATTATCAAAGTCTAATAGTAATTCTCTGTTATTTTAATTATGACAGTATTAAATTATTGAAAGAACTTGATTATAATTGTTAGTTCAAATAATTATTTAATTATAATTTTAAAGTATCCCTTTTAAGATATATAATTGTAAGGAATTTATCAGTGTAAAAAGTTTTGGAAAAGTACAGAATGAAAAATTTGCTATTTGTTAATCTATTAAATACTGGGCTATCCATACTCTGCCTTTTTACATCCTCTTGACAGTTATATAAAGATTTTAATTCATATCTCCACTTGACAGATGAGGAAACCAAAGCTAAGAGAATCTAATCTACCCAAAGTTCACATCTAGTAATAAAGCTGAGATTTGAAACTAGTTTTGCCTTTCTCCACATCTCTTTCATATACACCACACTGCCTATATACTGTGCGATAGGATATGTAATGTACTAACATTTTGTAAGAAATTTAGTCATTCTATTCTAGCACAATTATGGCTTGTACTTAAGCCTAACCAGATACCTTAATGTCTTTAAAAGTTAGGCAAACTTAAGATGTGTAGACTTGTTCTATGCTGATTGTTGCTTAAGGAATAATTACTGATTCAAGATAAAATTTTATCTCACATATGCCATAAAAACTATTTTACTTCTTTCTCTTTTTGTTTTCTTTTTGTTTTTTGGGCCACACTCATTTGACACTCAGGGGTTACTCCTGGCTATGGGTTCAGAAATCACCCCTGGCTTGGGGGGACGATGGGGGATCGAACCACGGTCCGTCCCAGGCTAGCGCTTGCAATGCCTTACCTCTAGTGCCACCTCTCCGGCCCCTACGTCTCTTATTTTTTAATGTTCTCATTGCAGATAAAGTAAATTTTCAGGGAAAAAGAAAAGTAGCCTTGTGGGAAATGAGTTGGTTTTTTAAAAAATGGATTCAACACTAGATTTGGAGCAGTTGATTTCACATGGACTTATCATTTTGTTACTCCTTTGATTTCATCTTGGAAATTTCTTCTTTGATGGACTTTAGAAAATGTACTATTATAAAAAAAAACTAAGCATGTTTTAGGAAGGATATAAGGAAACTGTCATTTTTATAATGCAATTAGTGTGGCTTCCTTACATGTATCTACTTGTTCCAGAAAAGGTACATTTGGTTCTGAATTTGAAGGTATTAATGAATACTAGGAGGACACAAGTATTCAGTGGTAATTGTTCCAAAATTTGGCAAATATTTTTATTTAAAATATTGATAGGTTTGACTTCTCAAGTCAAATTGAATACCTGGTTAGGCTGTGGCTATTTATTGAAATTTTCATTTTCTCTAGCCTCATTCATCAAAAGTAATTTAAAATGGTAAAAATACTTTAAATTTTGCTCTTTTCATATTTATGAAAGAATATTTTATTGGTAGTAGCTGCTAGAAATTGAAATTATATTCTATGCAACCTTTTATAAACTTTTGTTGAACCTAAAACCACTTATATACTGGAAATACATAACTATTTACAGATTACTTTATTAATTTACTTGCCGAGCTATCTTCCTAAAGTTAGAATCTGCACACACATTAGTTGATTATTTAGGCTTGTTATTTTAGAACTTACCAGCCCCATGTACATGGTTTAAAAAAAGTCCTTTTCAGACTGGGATATTTTAAGTAACCATACCTTTGACTATCAGTTTGATTTTTAGCACTTAAAATTGCATTTTAACATTAACAATTCTGTCTTATGCAAATGTTAGCCAAAGTTACCTTGCATGATCCCCTCCTACATAGACTTTTATTAAATAAATATGGCAAATGACTGTTTTAGCTTGTTACACAAATGTTATCATCAAAAGAAGGCTTTTGACAGGTTCTCAGATTTAAAGAAAGTTGTAGCATTTGGCTTACCAACCCAATACTTTTCATCAGACACCTCTAACTTTTGTGTCGGATCTTTTCTATTCCTTAATTACCTGACTTGTCATTTTCTCTGTCAGTCAAGTTTTCATTATTTCTGCTTTTCACCACTCATTTTTGTATTCATTTCTCTTATCCACTAGTAAATTAGTTGGCCTTTCTCCCAACATTGTTATTTTCAGTACACTTCAGACCTTCTTTCTCTAGTAACTTCTAAATCTCAGTTCTTCAGTCAAAATTGCCTTGGTTTACTTAATATTAGCATTTTCTCCTCAGTACTACTTAAATTGATTATATTTTAAAATACCTAACATTATGTTTTATTCAAATTCATTACTCCAGTTAAATAGTTTAATAGGATAAAATTCAAAACCAAGATGCATTTAACAATGCATCCAATCATGAAATTGTCAGCAAATCAGCCCTTAAGTTTTCTATCACCTAAAAGTTTCTATAAAATTAATTTGCATTTTATGATTTTTATATCATCAGTTAAAACTAAAAAAGCCATGAATACAGAATTGTGCATCATTTTGCCATTAAAAAAGTTAATCTATAATGCAGCAAGCTTAGCTTATGATTTAACCACACATTTTTGTACTCTTATTTATATCAAATATTTTTAATGTATGATTACATTTTAACAGCAAACCCATCAATAATCTATGACCAATTTTTCAGACCACTTTTGAAATACAGTATTGACTCATGGGCCAGACTGTAGCAATTTTCATTTAACTTTTAAGTGATTCAAGTTGAGTGTTTGTGCATATGGAAGAAAATTTATGTTTTTATTTTGTAACTGATACACTTGAAAGAAAATACTTCAGAAAAATTTATGCTGTATATTAAAGTTATTTCCCAAATTGGCCATTGTGATGTTTGTAGTGTTACTGTTTTATGTTCTTTATTTTCTAGTTTAATTTAATTTGAAGTCCAGATTTGTAACTGTACCTGGTTAGGAGAGAAGTACTCATTAGAAATAATTCATAATTAGGGAGTTCCAGTTTATGATTGAAATTTTAAGCAAATTACTATATTTTAAACCACAATTTTTTTTAATGTTCTGAAAGGTAGCATATGAGTTTTCCCAGAGCTTTTTCATTTAGATTGCAGAACCATTTTTATGTTTTAGACTGATGCTGCAGACAATAAATACTAAAAACTCAGGGCCCCTTTCATCTTTTTTGCACATTGAACATTGAAAAACTTCAATTGTTAACAGTTACAGTTGAATATATATGGTGTTTGTAGCACACAGTTCATTTAATGTTTCATCTTATTATTTGATTTCATTTACATCATCATATTTCATTAATCATAAAATCTTGCCGGGTTTTGTAATTATTAACTAGAGGGAAAATGACTCAACTAATAGGCTACATGTTGCAGCATTTTTAGGCCTAAGTGTTAGAAGCATCACCATCAAATCATTTCTGTTTTTTGATTAAGTGTGGTTATTATACATGATGGGACAGATCATTTCACTTTGGTTTTTTAGTGGGAGACTTTGGTAAAGTAGTTCCTCTGGGATAAAATTTTCTCGAGGTAACAAAACATTATAAAACTATCTTCTAAAAGTAAGCTAATAAAAGCTTTAGTAAGAGCTTGGATGTTTCTGAGAAGGTAAACTGTGGTAACTTATTTATTGCATTGTCAGATCCAAATGGAATTTTTCTCTCAAACAGATAAATTCAAGCTCCAAATTGTTATGCAGTATACTTCAAATCCTAACAGAAAAATTATTTGTAACTCATCTCTGTCTCGGGCTCTCTACCTTATTACCAATCAATCCTCTTAAATAAAATAGGGAGACAATTTTTTTTTAAAAAAGCTTAACAGGAAAGAAAACTAAACTGCTAAAAGATGCAATTCAAAAATAGATTCTGGTTTAATACTGAATTGCTTGGCTTCTGTGGCTTTTCTTTTTCTGGTCACTTTTATTTATTTAAACAGTTTGTATATGTCTTGTTATGTTTCCATGGATATTATATTGTGTGTTTGTATAAGCTGGAATCATTCTTAGTTTTTTTGTTGATAGTTTCTCAAATGAAAATAAGTGGTTAATTGTAAAATACACTAACTTGTAGGGTGTTGTAGTAGCTGAAACATGACATGTAGCTGCCATGCTTTTTCTGAATGGACAAGAGAAATAAATGAGCTACAGAGTATTCTCTGAGGATGCTTTTCTGGAGTAAGAGAGGCTGAAAAATAATGGCAATCCCCTCAGAACCCTCTTTCTTGTTAACGGGTATCTTTTGTTGGTGTGTTTTGCTCTTACATTGCGGATAGATATCATATATGACTTTATGAAAATTATTTTCAGTTATTTTGCTTTTGTATAAGCTGTCTGAGACCTTGCTATGCTGTACAAGTTGTGTTTGATGGAGTGTGAGTATGAAATAAAGCAAATCACTTTTCTTTTGTATTATCTATGGATGCCACTAGGAAAGCTGACATTAAGCCACTAAAGAGTTTTCTATGAAATAATTGTAAGTAAATGCTTTGATATATATAAACCTAAATAAAAAGATTGTATTGATACAGAGACATTGGAGAAGGAGATTTTAAGACAGTTCTTTAGGTTTAAAATGGCTTGCTGTAAAATGGTGCATTATTCCATTTATTAAAGATCATATTAATGACAAAAGTTATTGTATCCTTATTTTTATGAACTCACCAGGAATTATAACTTAGTATATTATTTAAGGCATTTTTCCCCTAGAATACTAAATGAATACATTATTCAGAATGTCCCACCTTCTATAAATCAACTTATGTTACAGTAACACTTAAGTAGTATATGCCAGGCATAGTGTCAGTTAATTTATGTTACTGATAATTTTCATTAAAATTCTGCTAAATTTGGGGCCGGAGAGATAGCACAGCGGTGTTTGCCTTGCAAGCAGCCGACCCAGGACCTAAGGTGGTTGGTTTGAATCCCGGTGTCCCATATGTCCCCCCCCCCACTCCGTGCCTGCCAGGAGCTATTTCTGAGTAGATAGTAACCCCTGAGAGCCACCGGGTGTGGCCCAAAAACAAAAACAAAAGAAAATTCTGCTAAATTTATATCATTGTTGCAAGACAGCCCCTGAAGAGGTTGACTGATGGAGGGATGGAGGATGAGGTCTTTCCCCTCCAGCTCGGAGCACGCGTCTGCCAGCGATTCTGAGGTGAAATGGCATGTAAACAGCTCACAGACAGTCAGGCTTGTGGAAATATTAGCTTTATTTAGTGGACAAGACTGAAGTCCAACATCTCGGCATCAGTTCCAGCCAAAAAGCCCTTCGCCTTCCACAGGCTCTTGTTTTTAGCCCCCAGAATCAGGTACCACCCAATGGTGGGATCAGATACCTCCCAATGGTGGAAGCAGAATCAGGTACTACCCTAGGGTGGGGGCAGAATCAGGTCACACCCTAGGGTAGGGCACAATCACCGATCAGGGTAGGGTCAGTAACATAATCCCATAAAATGTTTACATACACAACATATCAGTATCCCTATCTTATAAATTTTTAAAACTGGAGTTTATTAAGTACTTGGCCAATACCACAGAACTGACAAAGATGAAGCTGTACTATATATTTTTTGAACTCTAGTTTTCAAGCCCTAGTTATGGAAAGAAAACTCAAAAGATGAGAAATGGAGAGCGAGGATGAACATACACAATGGGAGGCCATTGAAAGTGAACGCACTGGCTGGAGAGATAGCACGGCGGTAAGGCATTTGTCTTAGACGCAGAGGGACGGTGTCAATCCCGGCATCCCATATGGTCCCCCGAGCCTGCCAGGAGCGATTTCTGAGCATAGAACCAGGAGTAACCCGAGCGCTGCCGGGTGTGACCCAAAAAAAAAAAAAAAAAAAGTGACCATGTAGTGAAACAACTTGGCCTGACGTGTTTCATATTAAGTTGCCTTCTCAGCTAGACCTTCATAATTTTAGAAGCTCCTGATAAATCAAAACAGGATTTTAGTATGACATATTTTGTAAAAACATCACTTTTTTTTTTTTACTGATAAGGATATCTTAAGATACTGATGAATTGGGGCCTGAGCAATAGCAGAGCGTTAAAGGCGTTTGCCTTGCATGCAGCTGATCCAGGACTGATGGTGATTCTAATCCTGGTGTCCCATATGGGCCCCTGAGCCAGAAGTGATTTCTGAGCGAATAGTCAGGAGTAACCTCTGCGTCATCGAGTATGCCCCCCCCCAAAAAAAGATACTTCCTTATTCCCAAGCGTTTTTAAATTAAAGTTTATATTTGTCCAGCTTTTGTTTAATTGATATGGTATGTGATTTTTTTTTCGGGCCACACCCGTTTGATGCTCAGGGGTTACTCCTGGCTAAGTGCTCAGAAATTGCCCCTGGCTTGAGGGGACCATATGGGACGCCGGGGGATCGAACCACAGTCCTTCCTTGGCTAGCGCTTACAAGGCATGCCACCTCGCTGGCCCCTGTTACTTATTTTTTTGTATGTTGTTTTGTTTTTGGGTCATACCCAGCAGTGCTCAGGGATTACTCCTGGATCGCTCAGAAATCGCTCCTGGCAGACCCAGGGGACCATATGGGACACCGGGATTCGAACCACCGACCTTCTGCATGAAAGGCTATCTCTCCGGCCCCAATATGTTACTTATTTTTTTTGGAAACGGAATAATTATTTGTACTGAGAAATACAAAAATTATGATATGAGTTTTCCTTTGGGACTTAATCCATCTTGTAGAAGAGAGAAATTCTTTTTATTTCTTTGTTTTGTTTTTGTTTTTGGGTCACACCTGGCAGTGCCTCAGGTGCTACACCTGGCTCTATGCTCAAAAATCACTCCTGGCAGGCTCGGGGGACCATATGGGCATATGGGATGCTGGGATTTGAACCACCATCTTTCTGTATGCAAGGCAAACACTCTATCTCCATGCTATCTCTCCGGCCCCAGAAATTCTTTTTTTTGTTTGTTTGTTTTTGTTTGTTTTGGTTTTGGTTTTGGTTTTGGGTCACACCCAGCAGCGTTTAGGGATTACTCCTAGCTCTATGCTCAGAAATTGCTCCTGGCAGGCACAGGGGACCATATAGGATGTCAGGATTCAAACCACCATCCTGCATGAAAGGCAAATGCCTTACCTTTATGCTATCTCTTCAGCCCCTAAATTCTTTTTTTTTTAACTTGATTTATTTATTGATTGGTTTTGGGGCCACACCTGGCGGTGTTCAGTGGTTACCCCTGGCTCTACACTCAGAAATCACCCGTGGCAGACTGGGGGACCATATGGGATGCCGGGAATTGAACTGGGTTCCTCCTGGGTCGACCACATGCAAGGCAAATACCCCACCGCTGTGCTTTCTCTCCGGCCCTAAGAGAGAAATCCTACCCAATAAATGAGTATGTCCAAACAAGAAGATATGTACTTACTTGAGTGGTCAAACTATGTGTTCAATAGAGAGACAGGCAAGCCTGCAACTTGATTAAGCGAGGTGTTGAAAAGAGTAGGATTTCAACAGAAATCCTTTTTGGGGGGTGTTTGGGCCACACCCGGTGATGCTTAGGGGTTACTCCTGGCTATGCACTCAGAAATTGCTCCTGGCTTGGGGGACCATATGGGACATCAGGGGATCGAACCATGGTCTGTCCTAGGCTAGCACGTGCCTTACTGTTTGTGCCACCATACCGGCCCCAAGAAATCTTAAAGGTGAAATCTATTCTTTGGTTTCTTTTGAGGGGTTTGAGACATACTTTCCAAATTCCAGTGCTGGAAATGGGAAACTAGGCCTCTTGCGTGCAAAGTATGTGCTGCAGTCTATTGAGCTATCTGTCTGGTCTGGGCAGAATATTTTAAGTGTCTATGATTATAGGAAAATAGAGGCTTAAAATAATGTGGACTAAGTAAATCTAAACAGAGACTTCTGATAGCCAGGCCCAATCACTGAGTCAGACTTGCTGTCATAGACCATAGGGAACTTTTGGAGTTTCTTAGGAAAAATGACAGATGTAGTTTGAAGGCATACTGGGTAGAAAGATCAAGGTATTCTATGAAAGTGAACAGTAAGGGTGCTCAATCTAATTTTAAGGAAGAACTAGAACTTTCTGAAAATATGACTAAGGATTTGTCAGGTGATAATCAATCTTTTAAGCAGAAGTTGTAGCACTCACAAACCCTAGAGACTTGAAAGAGGAGTATTTTTTTTTTCAAAGCAATGGAAGGATGTTCTAAAAGAATAGAACTTGGTGCACTCATTGGGAACACCAATGACACAACACACCGGAGCTCAGATGACCCAGACGGAATCATTCCCAGAAAATGGAGTCGTGTCATATCTTGCTGTTGTTTCTGGAAGCCAATGGAATAATTTTCACAAGGAACTTTAAAATAAGTATGGATTGAGATGAAGAAAGCTGAATATAGACTCCTGGAGTCTAATGAGACTGAATTCAGGCTGAAGCAGTGCTTGAAGGACAGAAGAAACAAGTTGGGTCAGGGGGAAAGAATCCGGAAGAGCCTCTGAGTCACTCAGATAAGCACTGGAGAGACCAACTTCAGAGTTCCAGTTTGGCAAAAAGACTGACCATCACTCAGGGAAATTAAAACTCACAAGGAACATATAATGTATAGAGGAGACTCTAATTGTAGATTATAAAAGTAGAACCACTTTTATTCTATTATTGCATCATATGTTCACATTTCTGGTTCCCAAAATGTATGTGCCTAGCTTTCACCAATTATCATGCTTCAGGAACTGAGTTCCTAGGAAATCACACAAAAGTTCAATTTGCTTTAAAAAAGAATTAGTGTCTTTTTACTTATTGTCCATAGTAATCTACTAGGATATTTTGGGGTTGCCCTGTTTCTGCCCTATGAAATTGAGTATTGAGATTTAATGGGAGCAATAGCAACAATAGGATGTCCTAAAGTAGTGGATAACAGACAGAGAGCAAGGAGATTGCATAAGTCCTCTTCCAGAAAGGCTAGTTTTAAGTGCTCACCCAAGAGCACTTTTGCTCCTCTCAACTTCATTAGAAAGAACAGTGGGAAATCCCAGAGGATATTTTTTTTTTTTTTTTTTTTTTTTTATAATTTTTTATTATGAATTATGAGAACAAAAGATGCAAAGAAAGAGGATAAGGTAAAGTTACAGTGGAAGGACAATCACCCATAACATAATTATCAGAAGAAGTCCCCTTGCTGATATCTTAACTTTGAATTTTCACCAAAAAAAGTTAAGATAAATAAAACAGAATCCATGTGCAATTACTTTTTCCCTCAAGTCCCCAGATTGTAGCACATTATAATATTTCTTAACAGCACACAAGGCAATCTAAAGCCATCAAGCTTACGTAACTCCTTAAACATTAGAGGCATAGTGTTTTTTACATTTCCATGTACATGCATATTAGCTTAAGTTAACCTCAAATTTTAAGTGGGTGTGTTTTAAGGATTAGAGTCAAAGGAGCACAGTAAAAACGGTGTTAGAGTGGCAATTGTTGTTTGCATAGGCCCACCAAAATATGAGAGGCATGGAAAGGAATAGCCTTGGCCTAAATACAAAGAGATCCTACCCCTGAAGTTTCCTGGCATAAGACCAGCTCTAGGCCTCAGGAAAGTTATCGTTCGCTCCAAGACATTGTCCGTAGCGCCAACACACTTATCACAGAGTCTCTGTTGTTGGTCTCATGTTTCTGTATTAAAGATTCTGGAATCTGCATGTCCTACATTGAAGTCATGATGAGGAGTGCCTTCTCGTTTCACTTCACCATGAAAGGGGAATGCAGGAAGCCCTGTCCTATAAGCAGGTTGTTGTTGTTGTTAAGTCTTCTCAGTGTTAAAGGAAGTCTCTTTTGAGCAGGACGATGTCTGAGCAGTGGTAGGGTCTTCCGTGGTAGAGGATTGCTTCCAGGTGATGTTATAGACAAACCTCACCATAAATGGGCAATACAGCAAGCCCTGTCCAGTAAACAGGTCATTGTTCTTGTTGTCTTCTCAGTGCTAAGGGATGTCTCTTTTGAGTAGATCGATGTCAGAGCAGCTGTAGGGTCGTCCCTGGTACAGGAATGCCTCCGGGTGATGTTATATACAACCTTGGATGTTTTGTAAATGTCTTCTGTAGATCAAGGGGTAAATGGAGAATGTCCATTCTTCTGAGGCCTGTGCCAGGTCTTTATGTCAATGTTCAGGGTGTAAGGTCTCATTGTACTACAAGATTTGTGTGTTCCCCTTTCTATTAGATAAGAACTTATTGGTATGTATAGTATTTTCCCATGTCAGTGTGCCTACGCAAACAAGATATAAAGCCACGTGGTGCTATCAGATATATGGGGGCATAAGAACATTTCCAACAAGACCCATGACTTGGTTCAAACATAAGTATTAAACTGAGGGATTCTTTCACACCAAATTCCATATTGAGTAGTTCACAAAGAGAAGATAAAAAAAAATGGGGGGGGATCATCACTGTATAAGAAAGTATTTAGCAAAAGTTATAGCCGTCAAAGAAAACACGCATAAAATGTTGAAAAGATATGTGTCCTTTTTATACCTTTTAAAATAGTTGTGTGGGTGTTAACTCTAGGGCACCACTTTGGTCTGTGAATTAGGACTCAAGAGTACTTAAGTTAGAAAGGGTAAAAAAGGAGTAATGATGATAGGAGTTAAAGAAGTTAAAGAGAAATATGAACTTATGAAGGGGTATGCAAAAGGGCAGAGTACAAAATGGACATTCTGCATACATAAAAACATAATTCAATGATAGTGAGTACTAGTAATGTTTCTTGTGAGAGTACTATTAATGTTTCTTGTGCGCGCGGGGGCAATAGCCCCCACGCGATTTTGAAAATGTAGACTGGACAGAGATTACCAGTGCCAGCCAAACCTCCTCCTGCCTGACTCCCGGCTCCCAGGAAGGAGAGATCCTTCAAGAAGCTGGGAGAACAGAAGTTCAGAGCCCCACCCAGACCCTCCCTAAGGAGCCGCATGGATAGTGGGGGGAAGGCCTAGGGTCCTTCAAGCTCCACCAAGGGACCCAACTCACCGGCTTGCCCAGGGGTGTGGCCCGGGGAAGCCCTGGAGATCTGGAGCAAGGCGGCAGAGGGGTGCTGGGGTTACCCAAATCCCGCACCCCCCCTAGGCCTGGCCAAGCAGGCCTCCGGCATGGCGTGGGCCTGCCAAACCTCCTCCTGCCTGACTCCCGGCTCCCAGGAAGGAGAGATCCTTCAAGAAGCTGGGAGAACAGAAGTTCAGAGCCCCACCCAGACCCTCCCTAAGGAGCCGCATGGATAGTGGGGGAAGGCCTAGGGTCCTTCAAGCTCCACCAAGGGACCCAACTCACCGGCTTGCCCAGGGGTGTGGCCCGGGGAAGCCCTGGAGATCTGGAGCAAGGCGGCAGAGGGGTGCTGGGGTTACCCACATCCCGCACCCCCCCTAGGCCTGGCCAAGCAGGCCTCCGGCATGGCGTGGGCCTGCCAAACCTCCCCAGAGGATATTTTTTAAGAAAATAAGAATTCCGTGATGGGAGGCAGAGTGATAGCAAAGTGATAGGGCATTTGCCTTGCATGCTGAAGACCTGGGACAGACTCTGGTAGCTCCACGGCATCTCTTAACGTTCTCTGAGCCTGCCAGGAACGATTTCTGAGTGCAGAACCAGGAGTAACCTTTGAACACCACTGGGTGTGGCACCCCCCCCCAAAAAGGGCCCCGAGAGATAGCACAGCGGTGTTTGCCTTGCAAGCACCCGATTCAGGACCTAAGGTGGTTGGTTCGAATCCCGGTGTCCCATATGGTCCCCCATGCCTGCCAGGAGCTATTTCTGAGCAGACAGCCAGGAGTAACTCCTGAGCACCGCAGGGTGTGGCCCAAAAACCAAAAAAAAGAAGAAGAAAGAAAGAAAGAAAGAAAGAAAGAAAGAAAGAAAGAAAGGAAGGAAGGAAGGAAGGAAGGAAGGAAGGAAGGAAGGAAGGAAGGAAGGAAGGAAGGAAGGAAGGAAGGAAGGAAGGAAGGAAGGAAGGAAGGAAGGAAGGAAGGAAGGAAGGAAGGAAGGAAGGAAGGAAGGAAGGAAGGAAGGAAGGAAGGAAGGAAGAAAGGAAGAAAGGAAGGAAGAAAGAAGAGAGAAAGGAAGAAAGAAGAGAGAAAGGAAGAAGGAAAGAAAAAGAAGAGAGAACGAAAGGAAAAAAGAAGAAAGAGAAAGGAAGGAAGGAAGGAAAAAGGAAAAGAAGAAAGGAAAGCAAGAAAAAAGGAAGGAAGGAAGGGGGAAAGAAGGAAGAGGAAGAAAGAAAAGAAAGAAAAAGAAGAAAAAGGAAAGAGAAGAAAGAATCTTCCGGCCCCTCAAAGGTGTGTTTCATTTCTTTTAATCAAGCAAAAGGGAAATTTTCCTTTTGTTTACCAACCTTTCTATAGATTAAAGCAATCAAGCATATTTATAAGAGGTCATGAAAAATAGGCTTTTCTTTTTTTTTTTTTTTTTTGGTTGGTTGGTTGGTTGGTTTTGGTTTGGGGGCCACAGGTAGTAGTGCTCAGGGGCTGCTTTTGGCTCTACACTCAGGAATCACTCTTGGTGGCTTGGGAGACTATCAGGAATGCTGTGGATTGAATCTAGATCAGCTGTGTGCAAGGCAAATACCATACACACATACACACACACACACACACACACATACACACGCACACGCACACACACACACTGTGGATTGAATCCAGATCAGCTGTGTGCAAGGCAAATACCCTACACACACACACACACACACACACACACACACACACACACACACACACACACACCACTGCCCCATGTATTATTCAGCCCCTGCTTTAATTCTTTGGTTTTGTTTGTTTTTCCTTTTTTAGGTCAAATTCAGCAGTGCTCAGGGGTACTCCTGATTCTAACTCAGGAATCACTCTTGGCGGTGCACAGGCAGGTGGCCATATGGGATGCCCTAGTATCAAACCCGGATCAGCCGTATGCAAGACAAATACCCTATCGCTCAGGCCCCCTGTTTTAATTCTTTAGGATAGTATTTTGGGGACTGTCTGCAGTAGTGCTATTCCTGGCAGTGCTAGGGAGGCTATCAACCTGGGGATTAACCTGAGGCCCATGTGTGCTAGGTGTGCACTCCCACCTGTTGAGCTATCTTTCCAGCCCCAGAATGGAGTATTTAAGAAAACTAATTTTTTTCTTAGATGTCATGTAGAAATTTAGAAGTCCTCGGGCTTGGGGGGGGTAGTGTGGCAATCCGAAAGTGGTCAGGGTTTTCTTCTGGCTTTGTGCTTAAGTACCATGTACTGGTGGTGCTGGGGACTCATATGTGGTGCCCTGGATCACATCCAGGTCTGCCTTGTGCCAGTGCCCTTCCTGCTATACTATCCCCTAGCCCTTGAATTTCCTGGACTTCTAAACTAGAATTTTAATTTCTTGAGAAAAGTGAATAATTTTATTAAGATTGCTTGCTGGTGTGACCAGAGGTAATAAAAGAGTGCTTCATCTGCATTTTTTTTTTTTGCCAACTCCAATTTGAGTCCCAAATTCTATATATGGTTTCATGAGCACTGCTAGGGATCACTCCTGAGCAGAGTCAGAATAAATTCTTTTTTTTTTTTTTTTGGTTTTTCGGGCCACACCCGTTTGATGCTCAGGGGTCACTCCTGGCTAAGCGCTCAGAAATTGCCCATGGCTTGGGGGACCATATAGGACGCCGGGTGATCGAACTGTGGTCCTTCCTTGGCTAGCGCTTGCAAGGCAGACACCTTACCTCTAGCGCCACCTCGCCGGCCCCTCAGAATAAATTCTGAGCACAATTGACTGTGCTCTTATCCGCCCCACCGTACTGTGGTAATTTGTTAGTGTATTTTATATCATAGCCATTTATTTGTTAATAAGATTTAAGTAAAATATCTGAAATCTACTGTCAACTTTCACTGCCCATATTTAAGGAAGCTTCAGCCTCCAGTATTTCTAGTCCTCCACGTACACACACACACACACACACACACACACACACACACACACACACACACACACACACACACACACACACCATCCCACCACTAAGGCATCTGGTCTTTATTTTTCAGTTTCTTCCTACATCAAGCAGTTTTATACTCAGATTCCAATTTTCTTTGTCAATACTTCAATTGACCATCAATGATTCAAGCTCCCAGTCCACTGTGCTTACCTTTCCAGTCTGCCTTCTCACTCCTCAGTGAAACTGTGTCTACCTCCTTCCTTCCTGGGTTGTCGCTCTTGGCATCAAAGAGGGATTCTTTGAGGCTTTCTCTCTGACCCAAAGAACTGGTTTTAATTTAATAAGAGGGGGGGGGCAGAGCGTTGGTGCAAGGAGTAAGACATCTGCCTTGCCTGTGCTAGCCTAGGTTGGACCTTGTTTCGATCCCCCAGAGTCCTATATGGTCCCCCAAGCCAGGAGTGATTTCTGAGCTCATAGCCAGGAGTAACCCCTGAGCATCACCGGGTGTGGCCCAAAAACAAAAACAAAAAGTTTACTCTAGATTCTCATTCAACCTCTTTTAACCAAACATTTTAGTCCACCTGTGGTCTTTATGCTCTTAAAAACCCAAACTGCAACTTTTCATTTATAAGTGCTTTGTGGTTCATCTTCAGGATTAAAAACAAAATGGTCAAAACAATAACACTCAGAGAATGTGTGGATTTTCTTTTTTTTTTTTTTTTTTTTTTTTTTTGGTTTTTGGGCCACACCCCGGTAACGCTCAGGGGTTACTCCTGGCTATGTGCTCAGAAGTTGCTCCTGGCTTGGGGGACCATATGGGACACCGGGGGATCGAACCGCGGTCCGTCCAAGGCTAGCGCAGGCAAGGCAGGCACCTTACCTTTAGCGCCACCGCCCGGCCCATGTGTGGATTTTCTACACACAGATACCACCCACACTGAATTGTTTGTTTGTTTTGAGCGTACCTAGCAATGCTCAGGGTTTACTCCTGTCTTTGTACTTGGCAATCACTCTTCAAAGTGCTCGGAGGACCTTATGTGAGGCTGAGAATCAAACCTGGGTCGGCAGCATCCAAGGCAAGTTCTCTGCCCACTGTGCTACCTCTCTGGCCTCACACAGAATTTAAACATGAAGGTAAGTATTACTATAGGAAAAACTGAGTTAAAGTAAGTGGATTTGGAAACCGGCTCTTTGGTTAAATGCTGTTATCTTCTTGTGTTTTTCATAGTGGCGTTTTTCCAGTCAGACTTAGCAACTTCTCAAAAAGCACTTGCTGGGCCCTCAGCAGCAAGGCTGTACATATTTTCACCACTTGGTGGAGCTCGTACTCCATCTTCTTAGGAACTGAGGGCCTGCCTTAAATCCTGGTAAGTCTTGTGAAATTGCATTCAAATTTTTTTTTTAATATAATCACATTTATCTCCCAGGTATTTGTAAAATGTTAGTACTTATTCTCCTTTCATTCTCATGGTTGTTACCAGGATGTGTGAGCATACACTTGGTTATGGTACCAGGAACTGCAAATGGCAGTGCTACTGGGATCAGGCCTAGCAATTGTGGAACAGTGGCAGGGATGGAAATCATAGCTTTGTACTTCTGAAGCAAGCACTTGAGTTTTGTTTAAAAAAAAAAAAACCGGGCCGGGCGGTGGCGCTAGAGGTAAGGTGCCTGCCTTGCCTGCGCTAGCCTAGGACGGACCGAGGTTCGATCCCCCGGCGTCCCATATGGTCCCCCAAGCCAGGAGCAACTTCTGAGCGCATAGCCAGGAGTAACCCCTGAGCATCACCGGGTGTGGCCCAAAAAAAAAAAAAAAACCCTTCACCAGTGTAACATTCCCAATACAAATGTCCCAAGTGTCATTCTTCCCCATCCCACCCCGGCCTGTACTCTAGACAGGCTTTCTATTTCCCTCATTCATTCACATTTTGTTATGATGGTTATCAGTGTAATTATTTCTCTAAGTGCACTCATCACTTTTTTTGATGAGCTTCATGTCATGAGCTGGACCTTCCAGCCCCCCTATCTTTTGTCTCTGAGAATTATTGCAAAAATGTCTTATTTTTTTTAAAACCCATAGATGAGTGAGACTATTCTGCATCTATCGCTCTCCCTCTGACTTATTTCACTCAGCACAATAGATTCCATATACATCCATGTATAGCAAAAGTTCATGACTTCATCTCTTCTGACGGTTGCATAATATTTTATTTTATATATGTACCACAATTTCTTTAGCCATTCATCTATTGAGGGGCATATAGGTTGTTTCCAGAGTCTGGCTATTGTAAACAGCACTGCAATGAATATAGGTATGAGGAATTTTTGAATTGTATTTTTGTGTTCCTAGGGTATATTCCTAGGAGTGGTATAGCTGAATCATATGGGAGCTTGATTTCCAGCTTTTGGAGGATCTCCACATCCTTTCCATAAAGGTTGAACTAGACGGCATTCCCACCAGCAGTGGATAAGAGTTCCTTTCTCTCCACATCCCCGCCAGCACTGCTTGTTCTCATTCTTTGTGATGTGCGCCAATCTCTGTGGTGTGAGGTGGTATCTCATCGTTGTTTTGATTTACATCTCCCTGATGATTAGTGATGTGGAGCATTTTTTCATGTGTCTTTAAGCCATTTGTATTTCTTTTTTGTCAAAGTGTCTGTTCATTTCTTCTCTCCATTTTTTGATGGGGTTAGATGTTTTTTTCTTGTAAAGTTCTGTCAGTGCCTTGTATATTTTGAATATTAGCCCCTTATCTGAAGGGTGTTGGGTGAATAGTTTCTCCCACACCATAGGTGGCTCTTATATTCTGGGCACTATTTCCTTTGAGGTGCAGAAGTTTCTCAGCTTAATATAGTCCTGTCTATTTCTGCTTCCACTTGTTTAGAGAGTACTGTCTCCTCCTTAAAGATGCCTTTAGTCTCAATGCCATGGAGTGTTTTACCTACAAGTTGTTCTATATACCTTATGGTTTAAGGTCTGATATCAAGGTATTTAATTCATTTGGATTTTACCTTCATACATGGTGTTAGCTGGGGGTCTGAGTTCGCTTTTTTGCAAGTGGCTAACCAGTTGTGCCAACACCACTTATTGAAGAGGCTTTCCTTGATCCATTTAGGATTTCTTGCTCCTTTATCAAAAATTAGGTGACTGTATGTCTGGGGAACATTTTCTGAGTACTCAAGCCTATTCCATTGATCTGAAGGTCTGTCTTTATTCCAGTACCATGCTGTTTTGTTAACTATGGCTATGTAATACAGATTAAAGTTGGGGAAAGTAATGCCTCCCATATTTCTTTTCCCAAGGATTGCTTTAGCTATTCGTGGGTGTTTATTGTTTCAAATGAATTTCAGAAGTGTTTTTTGAAGAATGTCATGGGTATCTTTAAAGGGATCACATTAAATCTGTACAATTAAATCTGTAAAATGTACAATTTTTTAAATTTATCATGATAAGCAGGACCCTGTGAATATTATTTACATTATTCTTGTAAGCAATAGAAGTGTTGTACTACTAGGCAGAATTCACAGATGACCCCTTCTCTTCAGAACAATATGAATTCCAAGGCCAAGACTTAGAAAACACACACACACACACAATATGACCTGGTTATCCTATGACTTCACTTCAGTCCTGTAATGATAGATAATTTATAATTTCTGACACGTAGGACGAAGTGTTTAATCCAGAGCTCAAACATTTTTCTTTAAGACTAGTATCTGTCAAGACTAGTTTAGCAGAGTTTTGTAAGTGTCATTTTGTATTCAACATTAGGCTTTAGATTTTTAATTCATTATTGGCTTTCTTGATATTTAATTTTTAGGAAACAATATTTTATTATTTTACCTTATTGTTCTATTTTATACCTTAAAATTACATTCTTTTTTTTTTTTTTTTGATTTCCGGTGTTGCTCAGGGGTTACTCCTGGCTGTCTGCTCAGAAATAGCTCCTGGTAGGCACGGGGGACCATATGGGACACCGGGATTCGAACCAACCACCTTTGGTCCTGGATTGGCTGCTTGCAAGGCAAATGCCGCTGTGCTATCTCTCCGGGCCCTAAAATTACATTCTTAATATTCAGAATTGTTGGACAATATTGCTTTGTATTTTAAGGGGAACATTTTAACATTTAAGGGGAAAATATACCATTTTTTAATAACTGTTAATCTATTGTACAGTTTCCATTAAATACTTTCATATTTAACATTGATAGAAAGCTTATCAATTGAGGGCCCAGAGAGATAGCACAGTGGCGTTTGCCTTGCAAGCAGCCAATCCAGGACCAAAGGTGGTTGGTTTGAATCCCGGTGTCCCATATGGTCCCCCGTGCCTCCCAGGAGCTATTTCTGAGCAGACAGCCAGGAGTAACCCCTGAGCACCACCAGGTGTGACCCAAAAACCAAAAAAAAAAAAAAAAAAAAAAAAGAAAGAAAGAAAGAAAGAAAGCTTATCAATTGCTAAAAACTTTTTCGGAAAGTTTAACTGGTATATGCAACTCTTGATAATGAAATAATGGAGAATAAGACATCATTATATTTATACTAAATAATCAGGGAAATGTCAAACCATCACCATCTTAGATTATATTGGATCCAAACATGAGTTTGATTACAAATTCAGGAATATTATGTATATATGTATGTGATTATGTATATATAGGGATCATACATGTATTTATATGTTTGTGTTTATATCTATATATCTATATACAATATATTTATATCTATATCTATATACAATATTGGGTTATACTCAGTGGTGTCAGGGACTATTGCTGTCTCTGTTGTTGCTCATATGTGGTGCATGGAATCAAACTCAGGTGAGCCACATGCAAGGCAAGCACCTAGACACCTGTACTCTTTCAAGCTCACAATTTTGTTTTTGTTTTTGGGCCACACTCAGCAATGCTTAAGGTTACTGTTGCTTCTGTACTCAGGGATTACTCCTGGAGATGCTTGAGGGACATATGGGAAACCAGGGATCAAACCCAGGTCAAACACATGCAAGGCAAGTGCCTTATCTGCAGTGCCTTATCTATATCTCCCAT
Organism: Suncus etruscus; assembly: GCF_024139225.1. NCBI lineage: Eukaryota > Metazoa > Chordata > Mammalia > Eulipotyphla > Soricidae > Suncus > Suncus etruscus. The sequence goes on along the minus strand of NC_064852.1, from coordinate 116,390,004 downwards.
CCTCAAAGCTAAATATATATATTTTAACCTAAATGTAAGCAACTATATTTCCAAAACAGAGAATAGTTTTCAAGAGAAAGAGTTTTCCTCCTCCTTTATGTGGTTTCTACAGAAATCCTTTTGTTTGTTTCTATAGTAACACACCATTTCAAGATTAGTGTATTTTCAAGATTTCTGAGTGTTTTCATATAGAACTACTTTCAGCATGAAAATTCTTAGCAACATAGAGGACAATATTCTAACAGGAATGTAAGCAAGGACCAACAAAGAAGAGTCATTGAATTTCTACAAAAAAGAAAAGAGCTACATTCTTTCAAAGAGATGTACACAGAAATATATTTTTCCTCCTCAAAGCTGATCTGAACAATAAAAATAAGAACCAGCACTGAGAATCTAGAAACAACCTAAGTGTCTGAGAACAGATAAATGAATAAAGAAACTGGTACATCTACACCTTGGAATACTAGGTAGCCGTTAGGAAAGAGAAGATATGAAATTTGTGTATATATGGATGGATATGGAGAGTATCATGCTGAATGAAATAAGTCAGAGGAAGAGGGACAGACATAGAATGATCAAACTGGTTTGTGGGATATATATTTTTTAAACTGCAGTATGAGATAATACCCAAAGATAATAGAAATGAGGTCCAGGAGTATGGGTCTTTGTTATGAAGATTGCCACAAAGGGTGGTGTGTGAGGGAATACAATTAGGACAGAGAATGGACCATTAAGAAAATATGAGGGGCCGGAGAGATAGCATGGACGTAAGGCATTTGCCTTGCATGCAGAAGGTTGGTGGTCAAATCCTGGCATCCCACATGGTCCCCCGAGCCTGCCAGGAGCAATTTCTGAGTGTAGAGCCTGGAGTAACCCCTGAGCACTGTCGGATGTGACCAAAAATATGAAAGAGGTATTACTTTATATGCATGCTACCCTTTCAATAATAGTATTGGAAACCACGGTGCCTAGAAGAAAAAAGGGGGGAAAGAGAAAAAGAAAATGTCTTCCATAGTGGCATGATGTGGCAGGGGGGTGCACTCAGGAAGAAACTGGGGACATTGGACAGGTTAAGGCGTAGGTATTGCAATATGGTAAGACTAAAACAGAATTAAAAAATATTATGGGAGGGGCTGAAGAGATAGCATGGAGGTAAGGCATTTGCCTTGCATGCAGAAGGATGGTGGTTTTAATCCCAGCATTTCATATGGTCCCCTGAGCCTGCCAGGAGTGATCTGAATGTAGAGCCAGGCATACCCCTGAGAACTTCCGGGTGTGACCCCCCCAAATTAAACAAAAAAATATTAAGGGATCTGAGAGATAGTACAGTAAATAGAGTTTTTGCCTTGCACACTGCTGATCCAGCATCCCATGTAGTCTCCTGAATACTTCTAGGAGTGATTCCTGAGCACAAATAGATGTGACAAAAAGGTTTTTTTAATATAAAGTACAGCAATAAGAAAATGTGTGGAATTATTATATCTCACAATGAGGTTATTAAGTCATTGTCAGAATGACTTAGCTCTTGACTGAGCTCTTGTTGCTAGTTGATCTTTCTGTTAATTGTTTTGTGTCTGAACATTAGGTGCTTTCAAATTCATATTTATGTCCAAGTTGGTCTGCTCCTACTGGAATGAAAGGATTGAAAACTTGAAGTTGTCCGGTTGCCACATATGCAGCCATGTAGTCCAGGAATTCCAAGCACCATTGCTGATACTGCGGCTTTTGTGGACCATGTTCTCAGTTTCCAGGGCTTTAGGAAGTGCGAGAAGGTAAGGAGAGAGTGTTCACACTCACTTCAAAAATGTTCTGGTGATGTCATCCCAAACTCCAGCATAACTTGAGTTTTGGTCAAATTGGTATATCTTTAGAGTCCTAGAGGAGTAGTGAAGCAGAGCCATTGAAGCAGCGATTGTGGGTGATGAGTGCAGCAGGCATAGCTTCGTCCTGGTCCTGGTGGAGACTTAGTCCATCCTCTCCTCCTGAGATTGCCAACTTTCACCTGAGTGACCAGTGTACCCATAATTTTTAATGGCCTGGTTTACATAGGCTCGGGGGACCATATGGGATGCCGGGATTTGAACCACCGTCCTTCTGCATCTAAGGCAAATGCCTTACCGCTGTGCTATCCCTCCAGCCCCTAAAATTTTGTTTTTATTTGAATGTATTTTAGGTAAGACCTGGACTCCACCAACCCCCGAAATATAGCAAACTCCAATATAGCAAACTCCAAACTGTCTTTTCTTTTCTTTTCTTTTCTTTGTTTGTTTTTGAGTCACACCCAGCAATGCTCAGGGGTTACTCCTGGCCTTGTACTCAGAAATCACTCCTGGCAGGCTCAGGGGACCATATAGGATTCCAGGAATTGGTCCTTGGTCCATTGTGGGTAGGCTGTGTGCAAGGCAAACACCCTACTGCTGTGATATCGCTCTAGCTTCACCAAACTCTTTCCTATAAGAAGACATGCACTTTTTGTTACCTTGCTAGTCTGCAATGTTTTCCTGCTTCAGCAGCTTCCATCCCAGTTGTAGAATTGAGACGAGGACCTAAGAAAGGAATTCGAAAGCTCTGACTTAGTCCTTGAAGACAAGCATCTTATTTTCTCTCTCCAGTGATGAGCAATTTTATTTTTTCACAGGAAATCTACTGTTACATTTATTTTTATTTTCTTCCTTTGCTATTAAAACCTGAACATAACTAAGGGTCCAGTATGGTCAACAGTCCTGAAATAAATGACTACTACTTCAGGTAAGTTTTTGTTATATGTTCCTGTTCCAGTGTGCCTTCCTTTAAAACAAAAACACATTACTGAGCAAAATGCAGTCATCACAAATCACCTCACACTCAAACTCTTCTTATTTGTTTTTATTTGTTTGTTTGTTTGTTTTTTGATTTTTTGGTTTTTGGGCTACACCCGGCGGTGCTCAGTTGCTCAGGAGTTACTCCTGGCTGTCTGCTCAGAAATAGCTCCTGGCAGGCATGGGGGACCATATGGGACACCGGGATTCGAACCAACCACCTTTGGTCCTGGATTGGCTGCTTGCAAGGCAAACGCCACTGTGCTATCTTTCTGGGCCCTTCTTATTTGTTTTTACAGAGGCTTCCTAATGCTTAAAAAGTGAATAACTTGGAGCCGGAGAGATAGCACAGCAGTAGGGTGTTTGCCTTGCAAGGGGCTGATCCAGGACCAACATTTGTTCAAATCCCAGCATCCCATATAGTCTCCTGTGCCTGCCAAGAGCGATTTCTGAGCACAGAGTCAGGAGTAACCCCTGAGCGCTGCCGGGTGTGATCCCAAAACAAACAAACAAACAAAAGAAAGTGAATGAATAACTTGGACCTTGAGATGGTCAAGAAGAGTAGAAAGGGGGGGGGGGCGCATCGGTGGCGCAAGCAGTAAGGCGTTGGCCTTGCTTGCGCTAGCCTAGGACGGACCATGGTTCAATCCCCTGGCGTCTCATATGGTCCCCCAAGCCAGGAGCTATTTCTGAGCACATAGCCAGGGTGTGAACCCCCCAAACAAAGAAAAGTAGGAAGCCTGCTCTGAAGAAAGACAAGGTAAGACAAGAATAAACTTGCCCCTTTAACTGGCAGGAGCAGGGAGACGAGGCTACAGAGATCATTGGCTCCAAGTAAATGGTTCCCCAGAGAAGTGGGACATTATCTGCTACGAACTTCAAAACCAGCCTCAGTGCCCTCCACCTTCATAGACAGGCTACTTTCATCTAAATACTTCCAGCTTGCAACTCAGGCATGTGTTTGGACTTCTTGATTTAAACTGTAAAACTGTTATTTACAATCCTGTTGGTGATAGTGCGTCATACATGTAACATTCCAACACCTCATGCTTCATCAGAGTGTCCACTTCCCCCCACCTTCTTCTCAGCAGCCCACTGAGGCTGGAAAAGTTCTTCTCAGGTAGCTTCTGTCTCATATAGATGAGTATAAACACTCTCTTTCTTGCTCTAATTTTCACTGATTTGTTCACACTTAAATTATGGTGGCCCAAAAATTTTATCTGTAGTTTTTTTTACTTTCATATACAGTGAGTGACTTACCATTTCTTTTTATTTATTTTTATTTATTTATTTATTTATTTATTTATTTATTTTTGGTTTTTGGGTCACACCCAGCAGTGCTCAGGGGTTACTCCTGGCTCTATGCTCAGAAATTGCTCCTGGCAGGCTCGGGGGTCATATGGGATGCCAGGATTCGAACCACCGTCCTTCTGCATGCAAGGCAAATGCCCTACCTCCATGCTATTTCTCTGGCCCTTACCATTTCTTCTTTCTTTCTTTCTTTCTTTCTTTCTTTCTTTCTTTCTTTCTTTCTTTCTTTCTTTCTTTCTTTCTTTCTTTCTTTCTTTCTTTCTTTCTTTCTTTCTTTCTTTCTTTCTTTCTTTCTTTCTTTCTTCCTTCCTTCCTTCCTTTCTTTCTTTCTTTAATAATAATTAATTAACTAATAATTCCTGATTTTGGGTGTGTGCTTAGTTCTTACTCCAGGCTTTTGCTTAGAGATTATACCTGGCAAGGATGAGGGCACCATATGTGGTATTGGGGATCAAACCCAGGTTGATTATGTACATGGTTAATGCCCTTCTTCCTTTCCTTCCTTCCTTCCTTCCTTCCTTCCTTCCTTCCTTCCTTCCTTCCTTCCTTCCTTCCTTCCTTCCTTCCTTCCTTCCTTCCTTCCTTCCTTCCTTCCTTCCTTCCTTCCTTCCTTCCTTCCTTTCTTTCTTTCTTTCTTTCTTTCTTTCTGTTTTTGGACCACACCCGGCGGTGCTCAGAGGTCACAACTGGCTATCTGCTCAGAAATAGTTCCTGTGAGGCATAGGGGACCATATGGGACACCGGAATTCGAACCAACCACCTTTGGTCCTGAATCGGCTGCTTGCAAGGCAAACACCACTGTGCTATCTCTCCGGCCCTACCATTTCATTTTTAATAAGGCTCTGGATGCTGCTGATTCTGTTACTCTGTTGTTCTTTGTCTAGCCTAAAATTTGAATAAAATTCAGACTGGAATTCAAAAGTCTCCCTTTTAATTGAAGAGTGCAGGTATGTTTCTGTTTAAGCAAATATGCTATCTGAAAATCTGGCTGTATACAATAGAAAGTGGTTCATCAATTTAAGGGGTTTACTAATAATTCCTGATTTTGGGTGTGTGCTTAGTTCTTACTCCAGGCTTTTGCTTAGAGATTATACCTGGCAAGGACGAGGGCACCATATGTGGTATTGGGGATCAAACCCAGGTTGATTATGTACATGGTTAATGCCCTACTTACTGTATAATGACTCTGGCTCCTCACCAATACTTAGTTTTTGTTTTGTGGGGCCACACCTGGCAGTACTCAGGGGTTACTCCTGACTCTGTACTCAGTAATCACTCCTGGTAGGCTTGGGGGACAATATATGCAAGGCAAATGTCTTACCTTCCTCCAGTTTCAAATCATTTTAAAAGGCTATTTTAATACAAATAATCCTTTTAATTATCATACAAATTAATATGCATTCTATAACTTAAAGGAGGGAGATTAAAATACAATTGAAGCAGTATAAAAGCTTCCAATTTTATTGAAAGTAACTATAATTTTGTGTCCTGTAATCTTTATTCTTGCCTGTACCTTTGATTTTTAAAGAGGGGTGAGAATTAGGCCACACACAGCTTTGCTTGGGGCTTACCCCAAGCTCTGTGTTCAGAATCCATTCCTGGAAGTGTGGTATCAGAGATTAAGTTGGGTTTGGCCACATGCAAGACAAGGACCTTCCCCCTCTGCTGTCTTTCCAGCTGCTCTTGCACCTGTCTTAATCAATATTCATCCAGAAGCAACCTTAAAGGCTTCATTTGTACTATCCTTTCGCCTAGGTAAATAAACTCCTCCCCCACACAGAGAATAAATAGAACAAGCAGTTAACTTCTCAATTAAAAATATTGAGTTAGTAGCATACTAATTAACTAATTTCTTTTCCTTTTAAAATTTCAAACAAATCCCCTAAGCCTCACCAGCAGTGAACAATCCCTGAACATAGAGCCAGAAGTAAGATCTGAGTGCAGCAGTGCTTGGCATAGAACCTGTCCCCCCCCCCCCCACCAATTAAAGAAAAACAACACAACTAATTAAGTGTATTCGAACCATGACTTCTGGCTTTTTAGGTTTTTAAGATTATATTTTAGCTAAATCAGACAAAACAAGCACTTGCTTTATACCTTGCATTTTTCAGATAAGCCCCCATTTGGGAGCATGGCATTGTTCAAGTATGGTCCAACACTCAAAGCCCCTCAGCAGCTAGGATTAGGGGACAGTGTTTTCTCCTATGTGTGAAATGGAGGTGGGGAGCTGTGTGTGTGTGTGTGTGTGTGTGTGTGTGTGTGTGTGTGTGTGTGTAAGAGAGTCAGAGACAAGATGATGGGCACACTCAGATCTAGAAAATAGAAATGATGGGGCCGAAGAGATAGCATGGAGGTAGGGTGTTTGCCTTGCATGGAGGATGGTGGTTTGAACCCCAGCATCCCATATGGTCCCCCGAAGCTGCCAGAAGCAAGTAGAGCCATGAGTAACCCTTGAGTGCTGCCGGGTGTGACCAACCCCCCCAAAAAGAAAGAAAATAGAAATGATGACTGGAGTTAAAGAAACTCAAAGCTCAGGACCCCTGTGGATGTCTTGAGCAGAAGAACATCCATTTCATGTACATTTTCATCTAGGAGTTGCCAAAACCTAGAAAACTTGCCGTCCTAGCAGTGTGGGAGGGCATGATCGCAGGGTTAAAGCAACGGTGGTTAGATTAGCTGCCTACACTCCTGAATCTTAGGGAACTTGTAATGGCAAGAGATGGAAAGTTCCTCTTTAGACCCACCAATTCTATACCTTTGTCTAGTAAACTTTGGAGTCTGCATCTCTGGATGTTCACAGGAGTCCTGAACTTTGAGTTTCCAGAACTCCAGTCATCATTTCTATTTTCTGTATCTGAGTGTGCCTGCCATCTTGTCTCAGTCTCTGTTTCTCTCGCTCATGTACACACACACACACACACACACACACACACACACACACACACACACACACACACACACTGCTCCACCCTACACATACGAGAAAACACTGTTCCCTAATCCTAGCTGCTGAGGGGCTTTCGATTGGATTGTACTTGAACAATGCCATGCTCTCAGGTGGGCTCATCTGAAAAATCCAAGGAATCACTGAGTTATAAGCAAGTTATTGTTTTGTCTTGTTTGCCCATGGGTTGTTCCTAGCTCTGTACTCAAGAATCACTCCTGGAGGGGCTCAGAGTCGAACCTGGGTCAGTTGTGTCTGAGGCGAGTGCCATATCCTCTTGCCTCTGTATTTCCTCACCAGTCCTCTTAGCCTTGTCTCTCCTGGTCATGCCTGCAGTCCTCTCAATAACTTTGATTGCTGTTGCTGTTTTTAGTTTGTTTCTTTGTTTGATTGTTTTGGTTCATATCTGGTGGCTCTCAGGGTTCACTTTGATTTTGCATTCTGGGGTCATTCCTGGTGGTGCTTGATGATCAAATATGGTGTATTGGGAGATGTAACCAGGTTGGCTGTGAGCAAGGTAAATGTCCTCCCTACTGTATTTTTATTTGAAAAAAAAAATCTTAAATGCTCTGTTGCAGGCAGAACTAATGATATTTTGGCCTGTTACATTAAAATGACTTACAATTGTGGCAAAGAGGTAAGAACACCGGCCTTGCCTATGTGATGTCCTGGGTTAGATGACCTGCACTAGCCTAAAACAAAAACAACAAAATAGAAGATAAAAGGATCAGGGAGGTAGTTCATGGTTGGAGCACAAGGCTTGTACGCACAGGCCTCCAGTTCTATCTCAGGCACCTCATTTCTCACTCCTACAACCCACATTCTGGGACAGCCCCAGGCTGCAGACCTGGTAGCTGTGTCAATATTGCATCAGCTGGCCCGACCCTGAGCCAGCAGGCTGGCACTGCCCGTTAAATGTTGCTGGGACTGGTCCCCAGCACCGCAACAATATTCCCTGTGGGATATTCTTTACCTCCCCATTAAAAAAATTAAAAATTAAATAAAATTATTTTTAATTCTCTCTCTCTTTTTTTTAAATAGTAGATGTTAGATTTGCTTGATTTATTTCTGGTCCTGAAGAAAGATAGTGTTGGTTTCAAGCTGGAAAGGTGACAAGGGAGTTGGAAAGAACATTAAGGTGTGTTGCCGGGCAGAGTGAAAAGTGGGTAGCTAGAAGAACAGACATGCCTGTAAACGTGTATAACCTGGAAATTGAGGTGCACGTTTTTTCGGTGAACCTTTGGTGGAAACAGGATAACTATGACTTGAGCTTTCAGTTGACTTTTTTCTTTTGCCTTTTGAAATTTAACCTTAGCAGGGCTTGGGGTATCATATGGGGTGCCAGGGATCAAAATCAGGTCAGCATCACTCCAGTACCCTACTTTTAGCTTACTTTTACTTTTCGTTATTATTTTTTTGGTTTTTGGCTCACACTCAGTGGCGCTCATGGATTACTCCTTACTCAGTGCTCAGAAATCACTCCTGGCAAGGCAAATGCCCCATCTTTATGCTATCTCTCTGCCCCCCCCTCTTTTTTTTAAAGTTAGTAACATACACTTAAGAATTTATTTATGGGGCCATAGAGATAGCATAGAGGTAAGGCGTTTGCCTTTCATGCAGAAGGTCATCGGTTCAAATCCCAGCATCCCATATGGTCCCCCGAGCCTGCCAGGAGCAATTTCTGAGCGTGAAGCTAGGAGTAACCCCTGAGCACTGCAGGGTGTGACCACAAAACCAAAAAAAAAAAAAGTATTTATTTTTCCATTTTGGAGCCACATTCTGCACTCAGGGGTTTACTCCTAGCTCTAAGTCCTAGAATTACTACTGATGGGCTCAAGGGACTATATGGAATGCTGGGGATCAAGTTGTTCATGTTCAAGGCAAATGCTCTATCTACTAGAATATGACTCTGGCCCGTTGTTTATTTTTTTTGCATTCTTTTATTTTTATTTTCCCATTGTTTTTCTATTTTTCAATTCCTTTATATGCTTTTTTGCTTTCATTTTATTTGAGGTGCCTTGATTACAACAGTGTTAAAGAAGGAGTTTCATCCATGAAATGTTCCAACATCACATCCTCCCAGAATGTCTGCCCCCTTCCCTTCCACCTTTACCAAGTGCCATCTCCCCATAACCTTTCTTTCCTGCTGTGGTAAGCTAAGTTCTATAGATCTGTTCTCAATTTCTGTCTCTTTTCAAGTATCTTTTATATCTTTTCTTGGTTGGATAGTTTGTCTTGTTTGGAGCTATACCCAGCTGGGCTCATTTCTGGCTTTGTGTTCAAGGATCATTTCCGGAAATGCTTGAGATACCCCATATAACAGTGATTGAACCTAGTCAGCTGTGTACAAAGCAAGTATCTTAACCCCTGTCCTATCTCTGTGGTTTAGTTCATGTCTTTTTAGTGCTGAATCATATGCAGTTGTATGGATGGATGATCATTTATTTATCCTTTGTTGACCTCTTGGCTGCTTTCAAATATTAGTGATTATTTACAAAGTTGCTGTAAACATATGCAAGTTTGATGATTCCCATGAAAATTTCAGTTCATGTAAGGTAAAGCATAATTCTGGATTATGTAGCAAGATTGTTTCATTTATAAGAAATTTCCAAATTATTTCCCCAAGTGTTTAGTACTTTTGTATTCCCATTAGCAGAAAATGTTGCAAATAGTTCTTGATAATGTTGGTGTTGGGGTTTTACCATTTTCATGGATGTCTAGTGGTATCTCATTGCTGTTTTAATTTTCAATGTACTATATAATATGATGCTATCATCTTTTTATATACATGATTACCTTCTATGTATTGATTCTGGTGGGGTATCTAGGTCTTTTACTAATTTAAAAAATCAGGTTGCGGGGCCGGGCGGTGGCGCTAAAGGTAAGGTGCCTGCTTTGCCTTCGCTAGCGTTGGATGGACCGCGGTTCGATCCCCCGGCGTCCCATATGGTCCCCCAAGCCAGGAGCAACTTCTGAGCGCATAGCCAGGAGTAACCCCTGAGCGTCACAGGGTGTGGCCCAAAAACCAAAAAAAAAAAAAAAAAAATCAGGTTGCTTTCTTAAAATAGAGTTTTGGGGTTTGTTTGGGTTTTCTTTTTTGGGCCACACCTAGTTCTGTTCAGAGCTTAATCCAAACTCTGTGCTCGAATTAATTCTGGCAGTATTTAGTGATGGGGATTGAACAGGGGTTGACTAGAAAGCAAATATCTACATCCTCTACTCTCTCACTCTCTGTCTCTCTCTGGACTACTTCTTGCTGAAACTGAAGACTACTCTGTATATTTTTAATAACATTCCCTGGTCAGATACATCTTTTAAGAATATTTCTTTCTGGTCTATCGATCATCTCCCCATTATCTTATAAGCTTTCAGTTCTTTTTGTTACTTTTCTTTTTTAAATATATTTATTTAAACATCTTGATTACAAATATGATTGTAGTTGGGTTTCAGTCATGTAAAAAATACCCGCCTTCACCAGTGCAACATTCCCATCACTAATGTCCCAATTCTCCCCTCCTCCCCACCCCACCCTCTCCTAGACAGGCTTTCTACTTCCCTCATTCATTCATTCACATTGTTATGATAGTTCTCAAAGTAGTTATTTCTCTAACTGCATTTATCACTCTTTGTGGTGAGCTTCATGTCGTCCAGCCTGCCTCTCTTTTGTCTCTGAGAATTATTGCATAAATGTCTTTCATTTTTCTTAAAATCCAGAGATGAGTGAGACTATGCTGTGTCTATCTCTCTCCCTCTGGCTTATTTCACTCAACATAATAGATTCCATATACATTCATGTCTAGGAAAATTTCATGACTTATTCTCTCCTGACTGCTACATAATATTCCATTGTGTATATGTACCACAGTTTCTTTAACCATTTATCTGTTGAAGGGCATTTTCAGTGTTTCCAGAATCTGGCTATTGTAAATAGTACTGCAATGAATATAGGTGTGAAGAAGGGATTTTTGAATTGTATTTTTGTGTTCCTAGGGATATAGGTATAGCTAGATCGTATGGGAGCTCAATTTCCATTGTTTTTTTAAGCCTACAGCACCCCGGTATTCCCAGGCTGTCTCCTGTCCAAGTACTAACCAGGCCTGACCCTGCTTAGCTTCCGAGATCAGACGAGATCGGGCACGTTCAGGGTGGTATGGCCGTAGTCTCAATTTCCAATTTTTGGAGGAATTTCCATATCGCTTTCAGTTCTTTTTATTCAAACTACTATTTCATGGAAATTTAATTTTAATTCAGTCCAAAGTGTAAATTTTTATTTTTGGGTTTTGGGCCATACTAGGTGGCTCTCAGGGGTTATTTAAGCTCTAGGCTCAGAAATTACTCCTTTCAAGTTTGGGGAACTATATGGAATGCTAGGGATCAAACCTGAGTCAGCCATGTGCAAGACAAATGTAATAACACTCTGTACTATCACTCTGGTCCAGACGTAAATTTTTTTTTTTTTTTTTTGGTTTTTGGGCCACACTCTGTGACGCTCAGGGGTTACTCCTGGCTATGCGCTCAGAAGTTGCTCCTGGCTTCTTGGGGGACCATATGGGACGCCGGGGGATCGAACCGCGGTCCGTCCTAGGCTGGCGCAGGCAAGGCAGGCACCTTACCTCCAGCGCCACCGCCCGGCCCCAGATGTAAATTTTTTATGTCTCTCTTTCATATAAGAAAATGAATGCAGGACACAGGATGTAGCTTAATGACAGAGTGTATGCCTTGCATGACTGAAACACTAGGTTTGATCTCTAACACCACAAAAGAAAGCATTAACAATAATGGCAAACACAGTTAATATTCTCTCTCTACCTCATCTGATAATCAAAAGAGAGAGAGAAAGAGAGAGAGAGAGAGAGAGAGAGAGAGAGAGAGAGAGAGAGAGAGAGAGAGAGAGAGAGAGAACTCAAAAGTATGAGCAAGGCCTTATGATCGAGCCCTCTACCATAACTGTCTCTTTACCCTCCCTCACCTTGTGTGCAGTCCTGGTGACCCCAGGCTGCCAGGAGCAAACCCCAAACTTCCAGGCCCACCCTTCAGTGTGGGCCTTCCAGCACTGCTTGGGGAAGCCCTATTAAATTAAAATTTGGGGGGCTGGAGCAGTGGCACAGCAATAGAGCATTTGCGTTGCATGCACAGCTCCCCACACATCCCATATGGTCCCCCAAGCCAGAAGCGATTTCTGAGCGCATAGCCAGGAGTAACCCCTGAGTGTCACCATATGTGGCCAAAAAAAGCAAAAATAATAATAATAGGGCCCGGAGAGATAGCACAGTGGCGTTTGCCTTGCAAGCAGCCGATACAGGACCAAAGATGGTTGGTTCGAATCCCCGTGTCCCATATGGTCCCCCGTGCCTGCCAGGAGCTATTTCGGAGCAGACAGCCAGGAGTACCCTGAGCACCGCCGGGTGTGGCCCAAAAACCAAACAAACAAACAAACAAACAAAAACTAATAATAATTTTTTTAATGAGTAGGAGGGCCCAAAAGATAGTAAAACAGATAAGACACCAGCCCTGCCTGTAGGCGACCTCTGAATCACAACTGGTTCCCTGTAGCACAAGTAAGTTCTGCAGAGAGCTGGGAATAGCCCTTGATACTGCTTCCGGGGCAGGAGAGAGATCACAGCCTCCTACAATAACAACAGCACAAAGTCTATTTTGTTATTGTAAAGACAATATGTTTTTTTTTCTTTTTGGGTTTTTGGGCCATATTTGGTGACGTTCAGGGGTTACTCCTCGCTATGCGCTCAGAAATCGCTCCTGGCTTGGGGGACTCCGAGAATCAACACCAGGTCCATCCTGGGTCAGCCGCATGCAAGGCAAACATCCTACCGCTGTGCCGTCACTCCGACCCCACAATATGTTTCTAATGGAAAAATTTTTAAATATTCTACTAGAGAAAAAAACCATGAAAAACTCTGGCACCTGACAGTGGCCTTGGGAATATCTGGAAACCACACCCTTGGCCTGAGCAACTGGACAATATGTGTCAGAAGCCTAAAACAGATACTAATCCTTTGACCCAACAATTTGTGTTTAGAAATGAATTCCCAGAAAATAATTGGACCTATGCCCAGAGTGTTAAATGAAAGGATGTTCATTAATTGAAAAAATTGGAAAGAGCCTCTATTTTGCTTGGGCTGCTGTAACAAAGCGCCACAAACTAGGTGATAAACAGAAATTTATTTCTCATAATTCTGCTGTGTGTGTGCGTGTGTGTGTGTGTGTGTGTGTGTGTGTGTGTGTGTGCATGTGTGTGTGTATGTGTGTAGGACACACCCAGAGATGTTCAGGGCTTATTCCTGGCTCTATGCTCAGATCACTATTGGCAGTGTTTGGGGGACCATTTATAGTACAGATCAAACCCAGGTTAGCTGTGTGCAAGACAAGAACTTTAACCGCTGCTAGCTCTCAGCCCAAATAGTGCCCATTAAAAATAGTTGTATAGGGCTGGAGAATTAGCACAGTGGTAGGGTGTTTGCCTTGCACACGGACAACTCAGGAGTGACGGTGGTTCGATTCCAGGCATCCCATATGCTCCTCCCAAGCCTGCCAGGAGTGATTTCTGAGCACAAAGTCAAGAGAAAACCCTGGGCTCCGCCAGATGTGACAAGAAAAAAAATGGCTATAAAAGGGCAGGAGTGATATCACAGCGGGGAGAGCATTTACCTTGCACACAGCTAACCCAGGTTCAATCCCTGGTATCCCATATGGCCTCCCTAGCCTGCCAGGAGTAACCCCTGAGCACCACCGGGTGTGGCCCCAAAACAAAATAATGGCTATTTAAAATATTTGACTATATAAAATATTTGACAAGTAATTAATTTCAAGAAGTATATTGGTTCAGGTTGAAAAATAATGTGTATTATGCTTTATTATGTATCATTTATATATTTATTATGTATTATTCTGTCTAAATACACAGGAAAATGGCTCAAGAAGTCAATGGTAACTTTCTTTGGGGGATTACTGCGATGATTTTCTTTCTTTTTGGGGGGGGGGCACAACCAGCAGCGCCCAGGGTTACTCCTGGCTCTGCTCTCAGAAATCGTTCCTGGCAGGCATAGGGGATCATATGGGATGCCAAGATTCGAACCACCATTTGTCCTGACTTGGCTGCTTGCAAGGCAAATGCCCTGCCACTGTGTTATCTCTCTAGCCCGTGGGGTGATTTTCTTCTTTTTTTTTTTTTCTTGGTTTTGCTTAACTACACAGCTTAAACGTTTCCACAGAAGTTTATATCACATTTTTAAAGGATTCCCATTCCCTCACCACACACATACATTCATTCCTCAAAAAGGAAGAAAAGAGGGAAGCATATCCTGTGTTTAAAGCTTGTTTTGAGAAACTTCTCATTTATTCTGTCCCCAGCTATCTTCAATTTTCTGCTTCTCAGGGGCCTTTCAGAGGAGCCTCAGCGTCCTCAGCTGCTTCTCTCTGGCGCTCTGCTGAGGGGCCACGCGTGTAATGTGCCATGAAGGGTCCTCGGTGAGGCCTTTGTTTCTGGATGGAGGTTTGCAAAGGTTCCTCCTTAATCCTGAAACACTGCCGAAGTCTGACACATTATGACGGAATGATTCATCTTGGTTTAAGGCTTCTGATCAGACAGACCCTGAACTCTGCTTTCAAACTCGTGGCGTGGGATCCTCAGAGGAGCAAAGAGCGCCTGTGGTCAGGCCTGATCTCTCATTCCCAGTCCTGGAGGCCAAGTGGAATGGTTCACATCTCAGGACAGAATGTGCTGCAAGTTTTCTTCTGAAGTCTGTCATTTCTGCATCAGTGAAGATAACCACTTTCTCTAATTTCCTTCTCCCTTGCCCCTTTCCCCCTGTTCCCCATTACCTCCACTTTGGGTACTTCATTTGAATAAGAGCAGCCACCTAAAATAAGATATAATAAATTAATATGAGATTGCCTCTGCATATGAGCATTTGTTTTTTGTAAAATATCTGCATGGCATTGAAATTGCTATCTAGTGAACTGAAAGTCAGTCAACTGAACTGGCCAAGTCTTTACATGGAGCAATGATGAGTTTAGCCTATAGTATCCATGTAAGTGGGTAGTAGACAGGGATAATGGAACCTGGAACCCGACTCTTAGAGTAGAGGGGGTATCATTTTATGTTAGGCATGTTGCCAACGTCTCCGACACAGTTTGGGAACTATCCTGAAAGGAGGAATCTTATGATTCCTCTGATTTTATTTTATTTTTTTATTTTTTGGTTTTTGGGCCACACCCGGCATTGCTCAGGGGTTACTCCTGGCTGTCTGCTCAGAAATAGCTCCTGGCAGGCACGGGGGGACCATATGGGACACCGGGATTTGAACCAACTACCTTTGGTCCTGCATTGGCTGCTTGCAAGGCAAACGCTGCTGTGCTATCTCTCCGAGCCCGCTTCCTCTGATTTTAAATCCTCCGATTTAAAAGGCACACTAGCTCTGGAAATGAAATCAGATTCCCAAGACAGAGAACTGTGTTTAGAGAGGGTTCAGGAAAAGTTCAAGGACAAGGACTATGTTTAGAGACAGAAGGCCAGTAAGACCATATGGCAAAGTGGGAGGAAAGGCAGAAGAGCCCAGAGAGTCTTGTAGCATTTTCAGCAGGGTGGGCGTGTGAAGACAGAGATAAGGTACTTGCCCTGGTCCCCTGGGGATATGGTTCCCCTTATAATCCCTGAATTTTGCCAGTAGTGATCCCTGAGCACAGAACCAGGAGTAAATCCTGAGCAACAGTAGATGTGACCCATAAACAAGTATATAATTTAAATGGTCAGCAGTTATGTGAAAAATAATTTCAAGAAAGCATTGATGGGCACACAATAATGTAGGTGTCAGAAGGAACACGCCAAGTAAGTTGAAATGGTTGGGAATTATTAAAAAACCTGATCATGGGACATCTGCCTGTGTGCGCTAGCCTAGGACAGACCACAGTTCGATCGCCTGGCATCCCAGATGGTCCCCAAGCCAGGAGCGATTTCTGAGCACATAGCCAGGCGTAACCCCTGAATGTCACCAGGTGTGGCTGGAAAAGAAAGGAAGGAAGGAAGGAAGGAAGGAAGGAAGGAAGGAAGGAAGGAAGGAAGGAAGGAAGGAAGGAAGGAAGGAAGGAAGGAAGGAAGGAAGGAAGTAAGTAAGAAGGAAAGAAAGAAAGAAAGAAGAAAGAGAGAGAAAGAAAGAAAGAAGAAAGAAAGAAAAAGAAAGAGAGAAAGAAAGAAGAAAGAAAGAAAGAAAGAAAGAAAGAAAGAAAGAAAGAAAGAAAGAAAGAAAGAAAGAAAGAAAGAAAGAAAGAAAGAAAGAAAGAAAGAAAGAAAGAAAGAAAGAAAGAAAGAAAGAAAGAAAGAAAGAAAAAGAAACCTGTTCTCTTGGAAAGTGAGTTTGAAAGCTGTTTGTTTTTGGTTTCGGGTCCTATCTGGTGGTACTCAGGGGTTGCTGCTGGCTCTGTGCTCAGAAATCATACTTGGCAGACTCAGGGAACCATATGGGATGCTGGGGTCGAACCTGGCTTGGCCGTGTGCAAGACAAACTTCTAACTGCTATGTTATCGCTCTGGTCCGTGAAAGCAGTTTTGAATTCATCTATTAGTTCTCAGTAGTGACCCCTGCGAGTGCCAGAGACTGAACCAGGTCAAGCTCTGACCTGTCTGACATGAATGATCTGTCCTACCTATTCCCATAAGCCGCTTCTTGTCTCGATTTGTTAGAAACATTTAGGCTGATTTCCCACCCCCACCCCCGCCCCTTTTCAGAACAGAGGGACAGTCCAGATTCCTGGCACATTGCTTTGATCCAGAATAAGATCTGAGGTCAAGACTGTTTAAATTCATTCCTTACAACCATCTCGGGCGAAACTTCCAAGCGTCTAGCCATTGAGCCTGTGCAGGTGGCTTTTCACTGACCATTCAGCCCTCTGCCTGAGGACGTTTGAGAGCTGATGGGGATGAAGGGATGGAACAGAAACCAGGAAGTCAGCCTCGGAGCAGTCAGGACTTCGTGGGATCTTTGGTCAGACCCGGATGTTATTTGATAAAAGAGTTTTTGTGGATCCTTTGTTTAGGCTGGCAGTGGGGCGTGTGTTCATCCTGGGAGTCCTGGGTAGGCCTAGCACAGAGCAAGTGCTTCATGTCAATGCAGTTGAAATCACAATCACAATTGGTAGCCTATTAACCTCATTAGATGTTTATTTTCTTTCTTTTCATGGGTGTGTGTGGAGATGACTCCAAGGCAGTGCGTAGGAGGTTCAGGGGCCTCAGTGGCAATTCTGGGCTAATTAGGTCAGCTCAAACCCCTGAAAATGTGGCGTTGCTTGGGTTCTGCAGTGCTAGGGGAAACTCAGACCCTCTTGGAAGTGCTCTGGGGTCCACACCTGCTGTTCTTTGGGGACACCTGCTGATTTTCAGGGGAATTTGATCTGGTAATTGAACCCAGGTTGCCCTAACTTCTGTACCATGTCCCACTAGATAGACTTATTTTCTTTTCAATGAGATAAAATTATGTTTGTGCTTTGAAGTTTGGATCCTGCTCTAATATGAGCCTCTGAGTCTCACACCCCAGAGGGAAAAGTGACCCCAAGAATCAGTTGTTTGGCTTAGCAGACATGAGAACTCAGGAGCAGAGATGGTGCATGACCCTAGTCAGAGCTTCGAGTAACGGGGGAAACCCGGCTCCCAGGCTCCAAACTTGTGACTAACTACTCCTCACCCTAAGAAAGCTTTCTGCTTGGCTTTTGTTGTTTGTCTGTCTGTCTGTTGTTTTTGTTGTTTGTTTGTTTTCAGGTCACACTTTACAGTGCTCAGGGTTCCTTGTCCTGGTTTCTGTGCTTAGGTATTCCTCTGGGATGATGGGGATTGAATTTAGCTCAGCCCTTGGAAGGCAAGAGCCCTGCCCTCTGCATTATCTGTCCAGCTCCAGATTTCTGCTTTGCATTATTGTTTGCTTCCCTTTCTCTTCACATGCTTTATTATTATGAAAAACAACAAACTTTTCAATAAAAAATGGGAACACTTTTATTTTAGAAAAGGAGGTACTGTTGTTTTGGTGAGGGTGGAAGCATCTGACCCTTATTCTTCTAGAAGGTTCTAAGTTTATTCATGTTGAATGTAAAATGAGTGTCTCCCAGGCTGCAAAAACAAATCTTCCTGTATTGCTAAGTGGTCTTCTCCAGCCAGGAGACCTAAGCACTCAACCCTGTGTTACCACTTCTGTGGCCTTGAGAAACTGCTCTTCTCTGGAACTCAGTTCTTCCTTCTCAAAATAAAGAACCAGCTTCCAGGGACTCTAAAATCCTGTGACTCTATCTCTTCCCATGTCTGATCTTGAAGATCAAATTTTCTTCAACCTTTCCAGTAAAAGCCACCCCTGAGCTCTGTGGCACTGGATCCATCTTGCCTTTTGGTGTTTCTGTTTATGGGCCTACTCTGTTCTGTTTCATGTAACTGGTATGAGTCAGTGTTCACTTCAATGGGTTCAGTTCTTTCTTTCTTCATTCTCCCAAAGAAGCACTTGACATGTGGCTTAAAATCTGTGATTCAGTTCTTCTGGATATTATTTCAGGGGTTCCTTTAGATAGTTCTAGGCCTCCTCCTCTCTGCAGCTCGCTCTCATGCAGTTGGATGCTATCCACAGATTCCATCTTCCTTTGTTTCTTGTGAAACTGGGAGAGAGGTCGAGAAGGCTCCCTAGGATCAGGAAGGTGTCTTTCTGGAGAACATTTTCTGTGGAGCAGGAGGGAGAGTGGCCAGGTTTTACAGACAGAAGAGAGTGGCCACTTGATTCCTCTCTGAAGGGTGAACTTATTGGCTTTGTGTTGAGTTAGCAAAGTACCCTCAACATGCCTCGGCAGACTTGCCCCTGCCCTCTGACGCTTACCTGCCTCCACACCCAGCAGTGGAGAATCAAGAGATCAGTTTTCTGGCCACCGTTGAAAGGCTGCCCTGTTTGTCAGAGGCAAGTGGCTTGTCTGATTATGAAAATTATGTATGTGCAAAGTAGCAGAACACAGCCCTGTGGGACCTGCACTTAGCGGAGCCAACGCTCAGTGTTGCGTTACTATTTGCGTTTAATAAATTTTTCTCTGATGCGTTGATACTTTCACACCATCAATCACTCAACAAACATTGATGAAACACTTGCCTTAAGCATGAGGGAAGATTAAAAAGGAGGAGAAGCCACGGTATCTGGCCTTGAGGACTAAAAAAAAAATAGCTGAGAGAAGGCTTAAGAAAGCATGAAAATACTCAGTACTAAGTACTATACAAACAAATACAAATGAGCATAATGTTTAGTTTCCAGTCAGGTTTCAGAAATAATTGCCCTGGGGCCGGTGAGGTGGCGCTAGAGGTAAGGTGTCTGCCTTACAAGCGCTAGCCAAGGAAGGACCACGGTTAGATTCCCCAGCGTCCCATATGGTTCCCCCAAGCCAGGGGCAAATTCTGAGCACTTAGCCAGGAGTAACCCCTGTGCATCAAACGAGTGTGGTCCCCCCAAAAAAAACAAAACAAAAACAAAACAAACAAAAACAAACAAAATAAAGAGAAATAAAATTAAATTAAAAATAAAAGAAATAATTGCCCTAATCAAATTTGGGTGGGGCGCATCTGAGGAGGATTCTTAGAAGAAAAGTCACTACAAATGTACTTGATTTTGTTGATTTCATGAACATATTTATCCAGAGAATCCAGGGAATTTTCTTTTTTTTTTTTTTTTTACAAAGGATTGAACTGATTAAAGAAAGTTCCACTGAGTTCTATTCCAGAAAATACAAAAAAGATAGAAGTTAAAAAAGAAAATAAAATATGTTAACTGGCAAACTGTGTGAAAGAGTTTGAACCAAAAGGGAATGGAAAAGATCATAGTGGAACTTTATAGAAACAGACCTCAAGGCTAAGATGAAGAATTTGAATCTGATAGAATTTGGTCACAGGAAGTGTGACAGAAAGTCCAGGAACACAGCATGGAGATGGGGGCTGAGATTGTATAAGGAAAAGTATTCTTCCTGCTGGATCAAAATTAGTAAGAAAAAGTTTGCAGCAGAACCCAGGTTAGCACCACAGCTGTGGAAATAAATGGAGAGGGTCTGGAGGAAGGAGAGGGAATTTGTTAGTAATATTTAACAAAAAAAAAAATTTTTAAAAAGAAGTAGAAAGACATTTTTTTAAAGTGAGGTCAAGGGAGGGAAACTCAAGATTTGGTTAGCAGAGAGTCTCTGGATAGCGGACAGGGAGGAGAGTGAGATGGTCATTTTATGTATTTATGTTTATTTTATTTTATTTTATTTTTTTGGTTTTTGGGCCACACCTGGCATTGCTCAGGGGTTACTCCTGGCTGTCTGCTCAGAAATTAGATGGTCATTTTATTAACTTATATATTGAGCATGAAATGAACTTCCCTTTTGGCTTCCTCTTTTTTCCCTCACTATTAATAGACTATGGGCATATTGAGAAGTAATCTATGCAGCAACGCCTCCTCAGAACTCTTTGTACTTAAAATTGAGTTATTCTTTTAAAACTAAAAATCCAGATTTTAAAAGAATAGTACTTAAAAACAAACAAGCGAGATTACATTAAAGTAAAAAGTTTCTAAATCGCTAAAGAAATGATCATGAAAATAAAAAGACACCCAGATGAACAAGAGAGAATATTTGTACAATGTATATCTGACAGAAAATATATAAAGAACTTGGGGGCCAGGGGTGTGGGTCTGTGGATTGCCTTACATATATGGGGCCCCAGATTCAAACCTGTGAACCCTTTGGTTTTTCCTGAGCACCATTGAGTGTAAGCCCTAAACAAAATCAAAATAAAATATAAAAAGACTCACAAAAGTCAATAAAGAAATAAAGAACCTCATATAAACAATGGGGAGAAAACAATTGAAGATGCAACCAACCCACTAAGGAAGACAGTCAGGTGGTCAACAAGGACATGCTGACTTGGTGATGGCTATCAGGGAAATACACATCAAAGCACAACAAGAAATCACTTCCAACAAAGACAGAAAGAAGGATGAGCCAGGATGAGAAAGACAGGAACTCTCTTCACTGCTGATAGGAATGTGGACTGGGTTAGTTCTTATGAAAAGAAGGTGGAGATGTCTCAGGAATTTGAAAGCAGAATTTTTGGGAGACCAGGATGTGGCTTGGTTCCAGGAAGTAGTCAGAAGTGAGTTACTCAGAACCATAAGAACTTCTAAGCATCACAGGGTGGGGCCCTGGAGCCCCCTACTACCACCTCAGGGGTGACCCTGGTATCTTTAGAACTTCAGCGTCCTGGGGCCAGAGAGATAGCATGGAGGTAAGGTGTTTGCCTTGCATGCAGAAGGACGGTGGTACGAATCCCGGTATCCTATATGGTCCCCCGTGCCTGTCAGGAGAGATTTGAGTGTAGAGCCAGGAGTGACTCTGAGCACTGCTGGGTGTGACCCAAAAACCAAAAAGAACTTCAGCGTCCTGTAGCACTGCATTCTAGGACCTGTAGCACTGCATCCTTTGAACCAATTGATGGGGTGGCTAGATAGTGGCCCCCCCAAGGCTCCTGAATACTATTGGATAGAGAGCCCCCCCCACAGTATGCCTTTCTTGCACAAGTGAGCCCCAGAAAGACACCAACACAATACTAATCTGAAAAACATTCATACCTATGTTCATCGAGGTGCTCTGTTGGAAAATAAGTCAAATGCTCAATGATAGTTAAGTGAATAAAGAGGATGTAGAATATGTGTATATACATAATATATAGTATTGTATATTAATATATAACATTATATTTAATACTAATAGATAACACTATATATTAAATAATATATTACATGATAAATATGTATAACATGTAAATATATAATATTATATATATATATACTCACATTCATACACAATGGATACTACTCAGCTGTCAGCAAAGTTTCAGTCTGCCTTTTTGCTACAAAATAGATACAAGTGGAGGGTGTTAAGCTAAGCAAAATAGGAGAATGTAAAAAGGTGATTTTATGCATGAGGCAGATAAAGAAATAATGCCCAGAAACAGAGAACAATGTTCAATGAAAACAAACACTAAGATTCTTTTTTATATTTTTGGTTTTTGGGTCACACCTGGAAGCGCTCAGGGGTTACTCCTGGCTCTATGGTCAGAAATCGCGATGGGGGGCCCGGAGAGATAGCACAGCGGCGTTTGCCTTGCAAGCAGCCAATCCAGGACCAAAGGTGGTTGGTTCGAATCCCGGTCCCCCGTGCCTGCCAGGAGCTATTTCTGAGCAAACAGCCAGGAGTAACCCCTGAGCAACGCTGGGTGTGGCCCAAAAACCAAAAAAAAAAAAAAAAAATCGCGATGGGGCCGGGCGGTGGCGCTAGAGGTAAGGTGCCTGCCTTGCCTGCACTAGCCTTGGAGGGACCGCGGTTCGATCCCCCTGGCGCCCCATATGGTCCCCCAAGCCAGGAGCGACTTGACTTCTGAGTGCATAGCCAGGAGTAACCCCTGAGCGTCACCGGGTGTTGCCCAAAAACCAAAAAAACGAAAAAAAGAAAAGAAAAGAAAAGAAAAGAAAAAGAAAGAAAGAAATCGCTCCTGGCAGGCTCGGGGGACCATATGGGATGCCAGGATTTGAACCACTGCCCTTCCGCATGCAAGGCAAATGCCTTACCTCCATGCTATCTCTCCGGCCCCTTTATATACATAATTATTTTGGGGCCACACCCGTTTGATGCTCAGGGTTTACTCCTGGCTAAGCGCTCAGAAATTGCCTCTGGCTTGGGGGGACCATATGGGACACTGGGGAATCGAACCGTGGTCCTTCCTTGGCTAGCGCTTGCAAGGCAGACAGACACTTTAGCGCCACCTCACCGGCCCCTATATACATAATTTTTAATGGAATCACTGTGAGCTACATAGTTACAAGGTTGTTGATTGAGTTTCAGTCATATAATGTCCAGCCAACACTTATTCTCACCAGTGCACATTTCCCGCCACAATACCCAGTTTCCCTCCACCCCAACTATAGCAGACATTTGTTTTTCTTTCTTTTTCCATTTTTCCTCTTAGGCTCTGTGGTTTGCAATATTTATAAAGGGATATCATGCATATTATTTTGTCTCCTTTCAGGACTCAGTTCTTTTTTTCTTTTTTTTTAACATAAATCTTTATTTAAGCACCGTGATTACAAGTATGTTTGTAGTTGGATTTCAGTCATAAACAGAATACCCCCCAGTTTTTGTGTAGCGCAAACACTAAGATTCTGACCATAGAGCTAAGGTTACTACCAGGAGGTGAAACCCACTAAAACAGTAAGGGGGTACAGCAGGCTGTGATGGAGGGATATTAGCATTTTGGTGGTGGGCATAGTATGGCAACATTATCTCTCTAAAACAGGAGTCTCAAACTCGCGGCCCTCCATACAACATATTGTGACCCGCGGCCAGCCTTCAAGTATTGCAGTATTCGCGATTATTCGCTTACCAAATAATCACAATAAAAATCGCATTAGTAAGAAAAAATCGCATTAAACATTTACATACCCCGAGCAGTTCCATTCGGGGTATGCAAATGTTTAATGCGATTTTTTTTCTTACTAATGCAATTTTTTTATTGCAAATATTTGGTAAGCGAATAATCACGAATACTTTGCACCTAGCGCAGACGTCATTTCCACTGCTCCTGCCCGCTGTCCCTTGCATTATCAGAGGCCTAAGGGAGAGAAGTGTATTACAGAATTAGATTTTGTCATACCTTCATCATGACTTCATCAAAGCCTGCAGTGAAGATAAAGATTGATGACGAGCACAGACAATTTCAGGAAAAGTGGGAGACGCAGTATTTCTTTGTTGAGCACAGGGGCATCCCCACATGTCTTATTTGTTCAGAGAAAGTTGCAGTGCACAAGGAATACAACTTGAAACGCCATTATTCAACTAAACATGCTGAGGAATGTGCAAAATATCAAGACTGGCGGGTTGCCAGTCTTAAAGCATGTCTAATGAGACAACAAGATTTCTTCAAGAAAGCAGCCAAAAAGAATGTTGCATCAGTCAAAGCTAGTTACATGGTTAGTGAGATGATTGCTAAGGCAGGGAAACCATTCACAAAAGGACAGTTTGTTAAAAAAAATGCATGTTACATGGCGAGGTGGCGCTAGAGGTAAGGTGTCTGCCTTGCAAGCGGTAGCCAAGGAACGGACGACACATCCCATATGGTCCCCCCAAGCCAGGGGCGATTTCTGAGTGCGTAGCCAGAGGAGTAACCCCTCAAACGGGTGTAGCCCCCCAAATAAAAACAAAAAAAATGCATGTTACAGGCTGTCTGGAAAAGAAAGATAGTTTAGCAAAATCAGCCTTCCTGCCAACACTGTGGCAGAGCGCATTTCTGACATGTCAAGTGACATTTATCATCACCTGTGTGAGAAAGCCAAATGTTTTGATGCATACTCAGTTGTTCTTGACGAGGGCACAGATATAACAGACACTGCACAGCTCACAATTTATGTCCGTGGTGTTGATTACAATTTTGAATTGACAGAGGAGCTGCTCACAATAATTCCAATGCATGGCCAGACCACCGCTAATGAGATATTTCGGCATCTGTGTGATGCCATTGAGAATGCAGGTTTGCCATGGAAGAGGTTTGTTGGAATAATAACCGATGGAGCTTCATAGATGACAGGGAGGAAAAATGGACTGGTAGCACTTGTTCAAAAAAAACTTGGAGGAGGGTGTAGAGAAGGCCATTGCTCTTCACTGCATTATCCATCAACAGGCCCTTTGCAAGTAAATGCCTGCCATGTGACAATGTGATGTCTGTTGTTGTGAAATGCATCAACCAAATCAGATCCAGGGGCTTAAAGCACAGGAGGTTCCATACTTTTTTAGGGGAAATGGAGTCAGAATATGGAGATGTGCTCTATTTCATCGAGGTATGAGGTATGTTGGCTTAGCAGGGGAAATGTCCTGAAAAGATTTTTTTGAGTTGAGAGAAGAAGTAAAAGCCTTCACGGAGAAGGATGGGAATGCTATTTCTGAGTGAGTGATCACAAATGGCTCATGGACTTAGCTTTTCTTGTTGACATCACACATAAGCTGAATGTACTAAACAAGATGCTACAAGGCCTGGGGCAGCTTATCAGTGCTGCCTATGACAATGTGAGAGCATTCTCCACAAAACTTGTGTTATGGAAATCCCAGATCTCTCAGACAAACCTTTGCCATTTCCCAGCATGCAAGGAACTTGTGGATGCAGGCATATTATTCAGTGGTGAGAAATATGTTGATGCTATTTTTAAGCTAGAGAAGGAATTTGATCATAGATTTGCAGACTTCAAAAAGCACAGAGCCACTTTCCAAATTTTTGTGGACCCCCTTTCCTTTGATGTGCAAGATGCCCCTCCTGTGCTTCAAATGGAGCTCATTGACCTGCAATGCAACTCTGATCTCAAAACCAAGTTCAGGGAGATTAGTGAAAAAGCAGACATGCATGGGCAATTTTTGAGAGAATTGCCCCCCAGCTTTCCTGAGCTTTCCCAAATGTTCAAGCGCACCATGTGCCTTTTGGGAGCACATATTTGTGTGAAAAGTTATTCTCCACATTGAACTTCAATAAGTCAAAGTACAGGTCTAGACTTAATGATGATCATCTTCCAGCCATACTGAGGGTCTCAACTGCTTCCTCTGTAAAGCCAAATGTGGTTCAGATTTGTGAGAAGAAGCACTGTCAAGTCTCTGGCAGCAAGGAATAGGCAAAAGATGCCATGTTCAGAAGAACTGTTCATGATCTTCACTCAATGTTCTATTCATGTTCAGAAGAAATAATTAAAACTGTTAATAATGACGTTTGAGGACTTTTTTTTTGTGAAATCCCTTTTACGGCCCTGCCTCACCCCAACTTTGCCTCCTGTGGCCCCCAGGTAAATTGAGTTTGAGACCCCTGCTCTAAAACATTATATTCTAATAAACCAATATTATTGCAATAGAAAGAAATTTTAAAACAAAAAGGCTATTGCTTCAAAGTTAAAGTGCATGAAAAAAATAACACAAATGATGATCCCTCAGAGTTGATAGGTCAGAGATAGGCTGCTAGTTCTCTGAAACCTTTTTCTCCCTAAAGGGAGATCCAAGAAGAGATGTTTGTACACTAAATATAATAACTACTTATGAGCTGAGTCATATAAGGCTTAGTCTTATTTTGGTTTTCTGAATACCAAGTCTGGGCAGGCCTCTGCTTTCACTCCCAGGGAGAGGTAAGTGGTTAACTTTATTCACATGTTAGCTACCTAAGTCATCTTGCAAGGTACCATGACTCAATTAAGTCCCCTTTAATTACTGGAGGTATCATAAATGGGGGCCCAAGCTGCTCCCCACTGTGTGTCTTAGGAAGTCATGATTTGCTAATCCGTCCTTTGAATTCACTGTATTCTTGTATGGCTAAGTAATGTCGATAAAAGAGAACAGTAGTTATTGGGAATATTGATGCTCATTAAATAACTCATTCACTAATATTTATTTTCCATGATGAATAAATACATATGTTTTTATATTTATATGTATAGATAGATAGATAGAGAGAGAGAGAGAGAGGGGGGGGGGAGAAAGAGTATGGTTTCTGGCATATAATAGAAATTTAAATTTTCTAGACTATGAGCCAATGCTCAAATTGTCCTTTTACAAATAGATAGTTTTGACTGCATTTCTTTAGGCCAAATCCACCGTGTCTGCAGTATAAAACCATAGGTAAGAAGGATGATTAGGCACTGTGTAGACTGGCTGTTTTGTTTTGTTTTGTTTTGTTTTTTCTCTCTCTTCTGTTTCCCTAAGAAATCTAGGTGCAGTTCAGCAATGGCAAAGTAATTCCTATAACACCGCAATGAATAGTGGCTGGGAGCTCAGGCTGAGTGGTTCTTAGTGAATCTGAAAGGGTGAAGCTATCTTCATGTACTGGTTCTCAACTATTTCCATCAAGATGTCACCGTAGAGACAGAAAACTTAAAGACTTTCTCGCAATCACTTTGGAAGGGAAATGTCTATTTCTGGCTGGGATTTGGCCACTCTTGAGTAGAGTTTATAAAGAGTTTCTTACTGTCTGCTCTGCAGTGTGGAATTTAGGACAAAATATGGAGCAAATTTATGTGGTAAGAATGCTCAGCAATTTTAAAAAAGAATAAACCGACTTAGATAACCATATAGCTAGATCCTACAGGGTAGTTATAACCTGAATTTAATTTAGAGGCTACTATCTTCATGGGACCTGCCTCAGAGGTGTGGTTAAATAGTTTCTGCCCTAATTATTCTCAAATCCTATAGAGCAATCACCACCCTAAGGTCAGATTTCCTGTGAATAGTTAAGTCATAAGCTCAAATATCAGATACCAAAGATAATCCAGTTTAAGCAATTTTTAGTTGCTACTTTCTTTGTTTTGTTTTTGTTAGTTTTTTTTTTTTTTTTTTTTTGGTAGGTAAGAAAGCAAGAATTTCTTTACAGGTTTTCATTTCACTTCAACTGCAATACCAATCAAATGACTTCTTTGGAAAAAAATCTTAATTTTGTTTTCCAGAAAGATTAGACATTTAATCTTTCTAATATCCTGTGTTAGCTCTAATTCCGACGCCAAGTAGAATCCATGGTAAAGAAGAATTTGTTTCAGTCTATTTTTCCTCTTAGAACATTAATTTCATAAGGAAAGCACTTTATTAAATTCTGCTGACATTTAAACCTTATAAAATGCATTTGCTTGGTTCTTTTAAACCACATTAAACTTTCTTCTTTGGTTGTTCCAGAATTGCACTCAAATCTATCACATTTTAAAACACATACCCTCAGATACCACAATTTCACTTCAAGGAATTTCTTCCAGAAAAATACTTCCATTAAATGAAAGAGCATTCTGAACTTAAGTCTAATTAGTTGTACTCGGTTCGAAGAATGCAAAGATATGGACAGAATATCTTTAAAAATTTAATAGCGCGTGGGGCCGGAGAGATAGCATGGCATTTACCTTTCATGCAGAAGGTCATCGGTTCGAATCCTGGTGTCCCATATGGTCCCCTGTGCCTGCCAGGAGCAATTTCTGAGCACGGAGCCAGGAAAACTCTTGAGCACTGCCGAGTGTGACCCAAGAAAACCACAAAAAAAGAAAAAAATTTTTTAATAGCGCAAGAAAAATAACATCTGGGGGAACTCAGAGATGGATCAATTGTATAGCACCTATATAGCCTAGCAAGTAATCAGACTATGAGTTTGATGCCTAGGCCTACTGTGTATAATGCCATGAACACTGTTTTGAGATTCCTGGTGTAGCAATGAAGTGTGTATAACAGTTTTTGTTGTACAACAAGAATAAAACAAAGAAAAGGTAGAAATAAAATAAGAAAAAAAAAAAAAGGACATTTGGGCACCAGAGTGGTAGTAAAGTTGGGTAGGGTATTTATGTGCCTTGCACACTGATGACTAGTGTTTGATCCCCAGTACCCTCTATGGTCCCCTGTGAACTGCCAGGACTGATGCCTGAGTGTGTAAGCCCTGAACATGGCCAGGTATGGACCCCCCCCAAAAAAAAAAACAACAATAAGATCATTTGGGGAATTTGCAATGAGGCAGGTACTTGCTGACTTCATACATGTCCACCAGGAGACAAAGTGCACTGAGAGTTCTTCTCTTGACAATCAGTTGTTGTGTGAAAGTTCCTTGATATTGGTGAGGAATGTCTCCATAATGAAAGGCAGAATTAGACCATTCTTTTTGTTTTTGTTTTTGTTTTTGGGCCACACCTGGTGATGCTCAGGGGTTATTCCTGGCTCTGTGCTCAGAAATGGCTCCTGGCTCAGGGGACCATAGGGGGCACCAGGAATCAAACCCAGGTCAGTTCTGGGCCAGCCACGTGCAAGGCAAACACCCTACCGCTGTGCTATCGCTCCAGCCTCAAGGAAATAGATGATTCTTGAAGATAAATCTATTCAGAAAATATAAAAAAAAGAACAAGGGACAGTTATAATAATAAAAAGAATTGATAGGGGCCAGGAAAGTGGCGCTAAAGTTAAGGTGTCTGCCTTGTAAGCGCTAGTGTAGGACAGACCTTGGTTGGATCCCCTGGCGTCCCATATGGTCCCCCCAAGCCAGGAGCAATTTCTGAGCACATAGCCAGGAGTAACCCCTGAGCGTCAAACGGGTGTGGCCCAAAAACAAACAAAAAAGAATAGATAATAGTATATATTATTTATATTATATTTATTATAACATTATATTTATTATAATATATAATTATGTAAATTATATAATATGTTATATATTATATGTTGTTATATAAATATTATTATATATTTTATAATATAAATAATATATAAAATATATAATATATAAATATATAATATATAAATAAATATATAATCTATTACAATATAATATATTATTATATAAAATAAATAAGAAATAATAAAAATAAAAGGAGCACTTTCTAATGAAAAGTATGATAGCTGACATGAGAAATTCCTAGAACAGTAGGAAGACAAAAGCTATAAAATTTTAAACTCCAAAGGTAAAAACTAAGAGATGAAATTACAAGAGGCAAATAGAAGATAAAATGAGAAGCTCAGTATTTCTTAGAAAAAAGTGGGAGTTAGAACTGGGAGTTAACTATTAGCAATCCCAATGGTTCTGCAGAAAGGGTTTTTATGAAGGGATATAATTGATATCACTATGCGAGGAGGAAGAACTAAGGGAATGAATGAAAATGGCTTCATATCACAGATTAGCAGTGATGAGAGGCTGTTACCCTCCCAAGAGCAAAAGGGGCAAATTTGGAGGTGGTTGAATAAATGGGGGTGAATAAGACTGTTACTGAGAAGGGAGGGGTTTAGGTGGGGCCAGAGAGAAGTGGCAATTCAGTGCAGGAGTCAGAGACTTGCCTTTCCTGGATCTGAGATCTCTTTTCCATCAGTTGGTACCATGGAAGGACCCTGAGCACTGGAGTGTGGCCCCATTCCATTCAGCCCTGAAGAAAAACTTTGACTTCTCTTTCTTCCTAACATCTGATCTCTCTTTCTTCCTGTCAATTGCTCTCATGTGAACTAAACCTAACTAGAAAGCAGCTAGTAAGGCAGGGGAAGACCATGAGTCTCCTGTCCCAAGGCTTCTTCTTATTCAGGCATGGAAAAGGATGAGGAAAATGAAAAAGAAATGTGTGGAGCCAGAGGGAGAGGACAGAGGTTAAGGTGACAGTCTTGCTTGTGGTTGACTCTGGTTCAATCCAGAGCAACATGCATGTCCCCTCAAGTACTTCCAAGAATGAACCCTGAGCAGGGAGCCAGAAATAACATCTGAGCTCCACACATTGGGGCCCAAACACCTTCCCCATCTCCAGCCTCCAAAAAATATTTTTGAGGGGAAGTAAGTGATTGTTAAATAATGCACTAATAATTTTCCTATTTGAAAAACATCTAGCTGTCTACCTTAGGTAATTAGAAAACAAACAACCTCGCAAAAGGTCTCTACATAACAACATTTCAAAACATTATTAACAGAAGATATACTACAATCTTCCAGGTTGGGGGGGCAGTAATAAAGGATCATATGATAAAGGATCATAAATTACAATGGATTTTTGCTTGATTAGCAATAAAAATGAATGCTGCATGGCAAAGAAACAATTTCTTCAAGTTTTTTTTTTAATTTTGTTTTTTGGGGCCGGAGAGATAGCATGGAGGTTAGGCATTTGCCTTGCATGCGGAAGGTCGGTGGTTCAAATCCCAGCATCCCATATGATCCCCTGAGCCTGCCAGGAGCGATTTCTGAGCATAGAGCCAGGAGTAACCCCTGAACACTGCTGGGTGTGACCCACAAACCAAAAAAAAAAAAAGTAAAAATAAATTTTGTTTTTTGGGGTGGCAGGGCCATACCTGGCATTGTTCAGAGATTACTCCTGGCTCTGTGCTCAGGAGTCACTCCTGGCAGGCTTGAGATGCCAAGGATTGAACCTGGGTCAGCTGTGTACAAGGCAAATGCCCTACCCACTGTGCTATTGTTCAGGCCCCCCAAGTTTCTTCAAGTTTTTGAGTAAAGATTTTCTCCAAATCCATATCATCAATCATGTGTAAGATGAAGCAAAAAATACTTGCCAGTGTCTAAAAATATGCAATATTAGACTTTATCTCCTATTTAACCTTTCTTAGGAAGATACTATAAAATCAAGAAAAAGTAATGACTGATGGAGATCCTGGGTTGTGAGAGTGTGATTTATGTAAAGCCAAAAAGGTGAAGGAAGTCCCAGACTGACTGCTATTCACAAGTTCTAGAACATATGTTTGAGGGGCAAAAGAAGTTCAACACCAGTCATTGCAGAGAGATTTAATGAGTATTTAGGAAGGGCAAGAAGATGAAACAACAGGCTATATGAGTGAATCAGTTTTCTAGGTAGATGGGGAAAGCTTAGTAGAAAGCAACCTGTCTTGTGAGTTGGGGCTCAGGAAAGCTGAGTTCAGTCTCCACCTCCCAGGCAGTGTCTGCTGGCTCAGATGTTTGAAATTCCGGCCCCACAGTGATGTGTGTGTTCTCCAAGTAAGTGTTAGTACCACAACGGAAGTGTGTCATCCTGATGAGCCCTAAGAGTGAATGTCACCTCTTTCTGGCCACCACCACAACAGAGAGAAGAAACTAGGGAAAAGCAGCTCTCTAATATGACTTAATTTCTTAAACCATATATAAGTATGGTTTTATACAAAATTAAATTTAAAATAATCCACAAGGATGCTAAGCACTAAGTTTAATGATATTATATCATTGTATATAAGAACAAAAGTTGGGGTGCCAGAGCCATGGTGCTAGAGGTAAGGCGTCTACCTTGCAAGGGCTAGCCTAGGAGGGACCTCGGTTCGATCCCCCAGCATTTCATATGGTCCCTCCAAACCAGGAGCGATTTCTGAGGGCATAGCCAGGAGTAACCCCTGAGCGTCAACAGGTGTAACACAACCCCCCCCCAAAAACAACAACAACAACAAAAGTTGGAAGTCAACTAGGAACTTGGTTAAGTCACGGTCAAAAATGTTACTCATCTAGGAAATGGGTTAGTTCAAGGTGTCAGATGAGAAAATACAGTAAGAGAGGAAGAGTTCAGTGGCTAAAAGCATCAGTCTTGAGACCATGAGTGTGATGCCCAGGACCACCCACGTGCACCAAGTGCAGATCCCTCAGCACCGGAATAGAATATGCAATCTTGGCACACAGGCATGTTTGTGTGTGTGTGTGTGTGTGTGTGTGTGTGTGTGTGTGTGTGTGAGCACTACAAACTTATGAGTGAGATGCTGACAAGCATGTGTACTCTCATGCCAGTACCCTAACGAGTGTAGCCTTCAATGAGTACCATGACCAAATGCAAACACCACAAGAAGCCTCAGTGGCCCTCAGCCATCACAACAGGAGCAGCCAAAGGAGGAGGAAAGAAAAGTCTAAAGGAAGAGAAAGATACTTTGGGGAGAAAAGATGCACTGGTTATATTTTTTTGAGGGGGGGTCACACCCAGCAGTGCTCAGGGGTTACTCCTGGCTCTAAACTTAGAAATTGCTCCTGGCAGGCTCTGGGGACCATATGGGATACGGGATTCGAACCACCATTCTTCTGCATGCAAGGCAAAGGCCCTACCTCCATTCTATCTCTCCAGACCTCTGGTTATATGTTTAAGAGAAAAGGCAGTTCTGGGGCCAGAGCAATAGCACAGCGGGGACCCTGGTTCAATCTCCGGCATCCCCCAAACCTGCCAAAAGTGATTCCTGAGCACAGAGCCAGGAGTAATCCCTGAGTAATGCTGTATGTGGTCAAAAACAAACAAACAAAAGGCAGTTCAAACTCACATTCATATTGTGATCCCACCAATAAGCTCTTATAAATATATAGGACTTTATTTGTAGAAAAATGAAAGATGAAGAACTGCAGATTTTCATTTTATACTTAAAAATTTCTCTATCGGATTGTTCACAGTGAGGATGAACTCTGTCTACTCATAAAAATCAACACAGACGAATTTCTAATATGATTACTCCAGGGTGTAGAAATCAATGTTCCCATACCTTCTGTTCACAGTCCTCATTCATTAAATTCTTGTGTTTGATATTGAGAAAAAAAGATGAATAAAATATACCTCCTGGCTGATTTTAACACAATCTAGTGAAAGGATTTTTAAACAGCTTTGTGCTCAGGAATAGAATAAATGATATAAATGTTATCTTCAAAATAGATTTGAAAACATATTTTAATAACAAATAATTTAGTATAATAAATACACAATAGAAAAAACACAAAAATACTAGTATATTGGAACTAACATTAAGTAATGTCTATTGTCAGGTAAATTCTGTGAGTACATGAAACATTACTTTTGTTCCTATTTCTTTTTGTTTGTTTGGCCTGATTTGTTCTGTTTAGGGACACACTCAGCAGAGCTCAGGGGTTTTTCTTGCCTCTACACTCAGGGATTACTCTTAGTGGGGCTCAGGAGACCAGATATGGTGCTAGGAATCAAACCTGGGTCAGCCATCTGCAAGGCAAATGTCCTACCTGCTGTACTATCACTCCAGCCCCAATATATTCATTCCCTTTGTTTAAAAAATTTGGTTTTTGGTTTTGGGCCACACTCAGAGGTGTTCAGGGGTCATTCCTGGCTCTGGCTCTGTACTCAGGTGGGCGCTCTGGATACCATATGTAGTGCCAAGGATAGAACCAGAGTTGGGGGCACACAAGGCAATTGCCCTATATATACGTTCTTTTTGGCTCTGTTTGTTTTATTTTAAGTGTGGTTTGCTTTTGTTGTTTTTATTTTATTGTGGGGCATGTGTTTTGATCATACGCAGGAGGACTCTAGAGATACTCCTGGTTATGTGCTCAGGGGTCACTCTTGGTAGTATTCAAAGGACTAAGTGGTGCAGGGGATTGAACCAAGATTGGCTGCATGCATGACAAGCACCTTGACTGCTGTGCTATGTCTCTGATCCCTGACATTAATTTTATTTTATGTTCTTTGGTCCACACCCAGCAATGCTCTAGGGTTACTCATGGCTGTGTACTCAGAGTCACTCATGAAGATGCTTAAGGGACCAAATGGGATATTGGGGGTTGAACCCGAGTCAACCATGTACAAGACAAGCACCCTACTCATGCACTATCTCTCCAGCCCTGATGACACTAATTCTTAAGTGCAATGCAAATTTTTACATAATGTCAGGTAGATTAGACAGATTTTGCATATCCTTAAATTTAGAGCTTTTTAACTTTTTATGTATTTTTATTTTTACAAGAAAGTATGTGTTCTACTGTTGGCTATTTTTGTGAAACAAAACAAAACATATATGAGCATACTTTAAAACCTCAAAAATAGTACAAAGAGAACCTATGGAAAAGCAAACATCTTTGACCTGCCCCTACTCATCCCAGCTTCTCGTTTCAGTGGCTACTTTCATGGGAGAATTTTGAGAACTAACAAGGCATGTTTGCATGCGTGCACATACAAGTTTATAATAGGACTATAATCCTTAAAGAGAAAAGAAGAGCCATATTGGCAGAGCATTCTGTTCTATCCACAGCTTTGTTCAATTCATGTATCTTGTAATAGCAGGTTTGAAAAATCTTTGGAAAAGATAGAATAACTGCTGGAAGAATGGAAACTCGATCTCTGGCATCACCATGTCAATGAACAAAGAGAGGAGGGAACCAGTTTCCTGCTCTGGGGAACTGGAAATGGCCACATGTTATTTGAACTGAATCTTGATGGAAAGCTTGCAAGGAAGAAGCGTAGAAGATTGTTTTTAATGACAACACTCACAACTGCCAAACGTAATCTATTTGGATTTCTCTTTCTTCACAGGTAGAGTAATTGATAGGTGCACAATACCTAGTCTGTCAAAAAAATTATTTCTACTATGGAGAAAGAATGGCAGTGTGGGTCAAAAGATGTGGGTTCTAGTTTTAGGCAAGTTAGTTAGCCTCTAGTTTATTTATTTTTATTTACCGAATTGAGATGCCATGGATTTACCTTTGCCTTTCTCACTTTTTTTTTAATGTTTTTCTCTTCTTTTTGAGATTTATCTGCCAAACTCCAGTTACATTCTAGCTGAGAGTCTTTGTTGTCTAACAAACATGGATTCAAAAACTTGTTTTGCTATTAAGAATGGCTAAGTCATTCATTCTATTCCCAGGAAATTATTGAGTATCTGCCTTATGTCACAGCTTAAGGAAACAAGAGTGAATAAGACAGGAAGGAGTTTGAATTCCAAACGCTTTTGAACACTTAGCATGCACAGGACACAGTACTAAGGCCAAAAACAGTGATAAATCTGGCCACATTTGCACACACAACTTGAAAGAACATTTCTATCTGGTAAATTCACAGATGTCTACCTCCTGGCCTGATTTCTTTGAACCTAAGTCTAGTCATAGAGTCAACTATTTTCTGAAGAACTATGTTTAAGCAATTCCTAAGAACTCAAACATAATATTTTAAAATTGGGACTAAATTCTATCCCCGGGCTCTTACCACTTTATCAACAAACCA
Organism: Suncus etruscus; assembly: GCF_024139225.1. Lineage (NCBI taxonomy): Eukaryota > Metazoa > Chordata > Mammalia > Eulipotyphla > Soricidae > Suncus > Suncus etruscus. Next base: position 116,354,456 of record NC_064852.1, on the reverse strand, counting down.
TTGATCCATTTAGAGCCCTGGGCGGCAGCCTGGCTAGTCTTCCTGATCCTGACTGCTCACCTTCACTTCCTGTCACCTGCAAGTCTCGTTCTACTTAGAAGCTGTCTCTTGAATATACCCTGTTTTCCTCCTGCATTCCCCTAGCCCAGATTTCAGGGTAGTGGTTGCCTCACTGTTTTCTTTACTTCTTCTTGCTCTCCTATCACACACAGTGTAGGAAGGAATTTACTTTTACACAGTGTGAAAGTCATCGTAACAAGAGAGAGAAGAAACATGAATACAAGTTAATGTGTAAGTATTCTTTGAGTCCCCTGCCCTTTGGGGAGGATTTTATTCCTGAGGACTTTAGATTGTTTCATGTTTGTCAGAATGAATTGGTTTGAAAGACAGGAGAGATAGTATAGCAAGTAAGGTGCTTAACTTGCAGGTGACTGTTAATCCCTGGCACTACTTATGGTCCCCCAAGCACTACCAGGTGTGATTCCTGAGCACAGAGCCAGGAGTAAGTCTTGATTCCTGCTAGGTGTGACCCAAATACAGAAGGAGAGAAGGAAGGAAGGAAGGAAGGAAGGAAGGAAGGAAGGAAGGAAGGAAGGAAGGAAGGAAGGAAGGAAGGAAGGAAGGAAGGAAGGAAGGAAGGAAGGAAGGAAGGAAGGAAGGACAGGAGTGAGTGAGGGAGGGAAGGAAGGAAGGAAAGGAAGGAAGGAGAAAGGGAAGGAGGGGGAGGAAAGGAAGGAGGGAGGGAGGAAAGGGAAGAAAGAAAGAAGGGAGAGAAGGGAAGGAAGAAGGAGGGAGGGAAAGAGGGAGAGAAGGAAGGAATGAGGGAGAGAAGGAAAGAGGGAGGGAGAGAAGGAAGGAAAGAAAGGAGCAAAGGAGGATAAGGAAGGGAGTGAAGGAAGCTAGGTTTAGGTCTGGACTAGTTTGTTGGGAATAATATTTAGAGAAAAGGGAGCTTAGATATTGCTACAGGACTGTGAATGAGTAAATATGAAATAAACAAAAATTTCTAAAAATCATGTTTACCAAGATTCATGCAGGGCCAGAGAGATAGCATGGAGGTAAGGTGTTTGCCTTTCATGCAGAAGGATGGTGGTTCAAATCCCGGCATCCCATATGGTCCCCCGAGCCTGCCAGGAGTGATTTCTGATGTAGAGCCAGGAGTAACCCCTGAGCGTTGCCGGGTGTGACCCAAAAAAAGATTCATGCAGTTTCTCTTTGCATTTATTTCAGTCTTCAATAAATATAAGATTGTTTTAAATTTATGTTTTAGCGACTTTTGAAACACTGTGTGGACATAGCCAAAAGCTAAGTGGAATCAGCTTTATTCAAAATGCACCATGCACTTACCATGTTATTATTGCTGACCTAGTCAGAGTCTTCATTTTCTTCATTTCCATGTAGATATTCATGTTTGGAATAATCTTTTCATGGAAAGATTATTATGTTTTAGGTATTAAAGTATTTTTTCCAGGAAGGTCTTTCCTTTTAGGTAGCTAAAACAACACTGTTCTCTTTCACAGCACTACGTGATTTTCCTTAGAACTTTGCAATTAGTCGTTTATTCACATGTGTGGTTCTGTGTGAGCATGTCTGGTCATGTTTTTCTTATTGTTGGTCTCCAGCAGATACCACTGAAGAAGACAAGATGTTTATGGGTTGGTTTATTGTTCTTAACTCGGTGCCTTGCACATCACTGTACATAGTAAGCTATCAATTTATATTTCCTGAGTGAAAAAAAAACCAAGATCTTTGTAGACTTTAACACTGAGGAAACACAGAGCATACTTTTACAATTGTGTTATAATGATAAAAGGCAATAGGTGACTAATATAAACCAGAGGAAGTGAATGAATATAAGGATATACTTATATCCTTATAAGTATATAAGGATATATAGGACAATCTAGACCTTTTGACCTAAAAAAAATGATCAGGAGTTAGTGAAGTCACCAGAGTGTTCTAGGAAGAGGCCTCAGGATGAGAGAGAGTATGAAGTACTTGGGAGAAATGAAGAAGACCAGAACCTTCAGAGGAAGAGATGGGTCCATGGAACAGGCGGGAAGCCTCAGGATTGGGAATTTTATTCTAAGAGAAATGAAAAGTTTTAGGTGATAGAGTGGGGTAGATGAAATTGGGGGTTTTCAAAGACCACTGGACATGTAGAAGGGACCAAACTACAGAGGTGAAATGAAGAGTTGGAAAAGTGGGTCCTTGGAAAGTAGACTTGTAGAGATAGCTGAGAGTCTGGCTCAGTAAATGTAAGGGCATAGGTCATTGGGGACAGATAATCTGCAGGACAGTGGTGGATACACAAGAGAAAAAACTTAGAAATCATGTGGTTAATATAAAGCCAGTCATTGGGCTTGACATTAGAAAGTAAGGAGTCAGGGGCTGGAGATATAGCATGGAGGTAAGGCGTTTGCCTTTCATGCAGAAGGTCATTGGTTCGAATCCTGGCATCCTATATGATCCCCCGTGCCTACCAGTAGTGATTTCTGAGTTTGGAGCCAGGAGTGACCCTTGAGTGCTGCCGGGTGTGACCCAAAAACCAAAAAAAAAAAAAAAAAAAAAAAGTAAGGAGTCAAGATGATTCCATGAGTGGATAGTGTTTCTCAGTATTGATTTTTTTTTTTTTAACTGTGGCCCAGTTAGCTTGTGCTGTGACATCCACTTATATGATTTTTTTTTTCACTTGTGGTTTCCTTGGAATAGTCAGGAGGCCAACAGAAAGCCTTCTGGTCCCTGCCAAAAAATATTTAGACCACTAAGTAGATAGCGGAAACCCTGAAGAGCAATCAGATGGATGGTTAGGGGTGAATGACGAAGAGATGAACCCAGATGTAAACCCGTTTTCCAGCACCTGAGAAATATAGGAGAGGTATCAAACAGATAGCGAATCGATGGCCGTGCAGTCTGCGGTGAAATTCTGAGCACAGTGAAATGATGTTCCAAGAATGAGAGAGTGAACTGTTTGCGAGGCACCCTGCTGTACTCTCAGATGAGTGGAGTGAGACTGAGTGGCTGGAGTAAGAGTACAGCAGGTAGGGCACTCATTTTGCACATCGCTGACCCTGGTTTGCTACCTGGGATCCCTTAGATCACCAGAAGTGATCCCTTAGTGCCTAGCCAGGAGTTTGTATGGCATTGCCAGGTGCAACCCCAAAAGAAAACAAAACAAGAATAAGATCGTGAGGACAGCAAGAGTGACCAGGAGAAATCAGTGAGTGAAGAGTACTGTAATTCCAGAGAGCTGGGACCCGGTACAGTGGGTGGGGTGTTTGCTTGCATGTTGCCAGCTTAGGTTCGATTCCTGGTGTTCCTTATGAAACCCGCCATGAATGAGCCCCCCCCCAAATTGATACCAGATTGGGTGAAATTATAGAGGTCTTGACCAAACAGTATAAAATGAAATTTCACTGTAGTAGTTGTCAGATTTTAGTAAGGAGCATAACTCTGAAGTCTCAGTCTACGAATTCTCTCCTTTTACTAATTTATTTTTTCCACAAAATCCATTCCTTTATTATTTTGACCACAATGAAATTCAGATGTGCCCTGGGATTTTTTAATTAATTGCTTTATTTAAGCATCGTGGTTACAAAATTGCTCATTTGGGATACATTTTGGGAATGTACTCCATCCTTCACCAGTGCATCCTTCCATCCATGTCTCCTGTTTTCCTTTCATCCCACCCCTGACTGTCTCTAGGGCACGCAATTTGCTTCTCTCTTTCACTCACTCACTCACTCACTCACTCACTCACTCACTCACTCACTCACTCACTCACTCACTCACTCATTCTCTCTCTCCTTTTTGACTCTGTGAATTGCACTATTCTTAATGGAGGGGGCCTTACATGTCACTTTCTTGATCATTTCCAACTATCATTGTCCTGGTGGACACTTCTCTACTTTAACTGCACTCAACACTCTTTGTCATAAGCTTCCTTCCCTGGGTTGGACCTCCTGACCCTTATAGCTATTATCTCTGGATATTATTATCATATTATATATTTTAAATCCCACAGTGAGTGAAATTATTCTATGCTTATCCCCTAACTTACTTCACTCAGCATAATAATCTTCATGTCCACCATGAAGCAAATTTCATGCTTCATTTTTCCTAATGGTTGTGTAGTATTCTATTGTGTAGATATACCACAGTTTCTTTATATACTCATCTGTTGTTGATACGCTGAGGTAGGATGTTTGCCTTGCATGCAGCCCCACTGGGTTTGATCCCAGCATCCCATATAGTCCCTCAAGCATGCCAGGAATAAGCCTTGAACACCAGTGGGTGTGGCCCCAAACCCAAACCCAAAATATGAAGTTATGGTGCTTGCTTTAGTACACAGTTCACCTGAGCCAACCACAGGCACCAATTATGGTCTCTTAAGCACTGCTAGAAATGAGCACAGATCCAGGAGTAACTCCAGAGCATGGTTGGGTGTGGGCTAATTAAACCGAAAATAAAAATTTTTGCCCCCCCCCAATAATTTTTAAAAGAAATAACGTAGGAGGGGGCCGGAGAGATAGCATGGAAGTAAGGCATTTGCCTTGCATGCAGAAGGACAGTGGTTCGAATCCTGGCATATATGGTCCCCCGAGCCTGCCAGGAGCAATTTCTGAGCATAGAGACGGGAGTAACCCCTGAGTGCTGCCAGGTGTGACTCCCCCCCAAAAAAACCCAAAAACAAAACAAAGAAATAACAGATGGGCAGAGCAATAGCACAGTGGATAGGGTGTTTGCCTTGCATGCAGTCAACTCAGGTTCACACTCCCCCCATCATCCCATATGGTTCCCCGAACCTGCTAGGAGTGATTCCTGAGTGTAGAGTCAAGTGTGACCCCTGAGTGCCACCAGGTGTGACCCAAACACCAAAAACAAACAAAAACAAAAGAAAATAATAACATATAAGCACTACTGGGGGAAAAAAAACCCTTCCAAAATCTGCCTTAAATAATTCCAGTATTTACTCTTTTTTTTTTTTGGTTTTTGGGCCATACCCGGTAATGCTCAGGGGTTACTCCTGGCTATGTGCTCAGAAGTTGCTCCTGGCTTGGGGGACCATATGGGACACCGGGGGATCGAACCGCGGTCCGTCCAAGGCTAGCGCAGGCAAGGCAGGCACCTTACCTTCAGCGCCACCGCCCGGCCCCCCAGTATTTACTCTTAATTATTTGCTTAGAATGCATAAACATTTCTGCTTGCTACAACCATGGCAAGTACATAATTTTTATTTTTTCTTTTCAAAATGAGAAATTTACCACTTGACAATGACCATCTAGCATCTGTATAATCTTCCACTCAATAATATTTTAGAGATTTACAAGAAAATGCCTGCTTCTACTTTTTAAAATGATAGCAGGTTAAAAAGTACAGGTAGAGAAGCTTTGTCTCAGAAACTGCCCTTCTTTACTCACTGAGTGTAGTTTCTTTTTTTTTTTTTTTAAGTGTTTTTTAAGTGTTTGAAAAGCACAGAGGCAAATGAATATCATCACATTGTCTTCTTTCCTTTAAATCGAGAGAAACCAAATCCCAACATGTGGTTTCTTTAACTTCATAGAGCCACACTTAAAGGTTGGGGAGAAAAATGAAAAATTTGAATTATATCCTAAGAAGAACAGGATTAAACTAGAAGGAGACATGTTTATTTGGTTAATCCTTGAAATACAAGATTATCTTTCTTCAGAGATAAACTGGCAGACTGAAGACCAGAATGCCATGTGGGTTTGCCTTGTTTGCTCTGAATCTTCAGTAATGAAGTCAAGGGCAAGAGTAGATGATATTATGCTTTATGCACTGCTGTGCAATCTTCAAAACAGACAGAAGAGTTCTAAGGTATCCAAACAGGGTGGAGTTTTGTTTGCCTTTTAATTTTTTTTTTAAGTATTCTTTGATGATTTTCTACTTTCACAAAAGGGCCTGCCATGGTTAATGCCTGTTTCCTTGAAGTGCTCTCATTTGTTTTGAGTCAAGCCCTACCCGATGAATGAGGGAAGTTGTCAGCTAAAATGAAAAAAGACATTTTCTACAGCTCTGGGGTTTGAGTTTCTATAGGAGACAGAACCAGAAAGGTAAACTCAGGAACAAATTAACAACATTGAAACTCATTGATTTAATAAACTATGCTAAAATCAGTGCTCTAGCTCAGAGAAGCTGAAAGTGACAACAGATATAGGTCTCTAATTTGGTGACATTTGAAGCAATTATCTGGGCCAGAGAGTGTAGGGGGTAGGGTGCATGCCTTGTTCATCCTGACCTGGGTTCTATCCCCAGCACCCACATATAGTCCCCCAGACCCAAGTAGTGATCCCTGAACTAAGAGTAAATCCTGAGCACCACTGCATCTGGCCTCAGAACAAAAAAATTAATCATCCCTTGACTTAATTCAGCAAATATGTATGGAACTCCTATTTTAGTGCAGGACAATCTGCCAGACATAATCCATGACATCCTTATTTAAAAGTTTCTTTCCTACCCATTGTTTAAAGACCAGACTTAGATCTCTGCACGGATCTTGGCAGTCTGCTATTTCCAGCCCAGTGAGAAGCTGGTTTTTAATTTTGTTTCATTTTGTTGTTGTTTGGTGGTGCTTGGAGGCTACTCCTAGCATGGTGATCAAGGTGGCTCTTGATGGTACTAAAAAGGACCATGTGATGCCAGGAACCAAACTCGGGCCTTCCACACAGAAAGAAGGCTTTGGTCCTTTCCAATGCCTTCTTGGTCCCGAAGAATAATGGTTCTGGTCTTCACTCGAGATTGTGTTGGTTGATAACTGGTCTCAGGTCTATCCAGAGCGTCAAGCAACTGAAGATAGAGGGCCCTTCACTCAAGAACAGAAGGTCTTCTCTGTACTAGGGGAGACAAAAGAATGGGGAATGTGTGAAGGGAAGAGATGGGCTGGAGGCTTTGGAATGCTGAGAACCTTCTGCAAACCAGATTTTGTAAACTTAGCTTTTGGTTCCTAATCGCTGGAACTGTATGAAGACGATGTTGTTCAACTGCATTTTGCAGATAAGGAATTGGTGGAGACCTACCCAGCATTACTGATTAAGCAAGGAAGCTGGAGGCCTGAAGCTCATGTGGTCGCATACAATGAGAGACCAGAGGTTCCAATATTTTAGGTCTCAAAGGTCCCAAATCACTGGAAACATGATCTAATAGGATTTCAGGTCCAGGAGTAATAATACTTTTCTCTCTCTCTCTCTTTTTTTTTTTTTTTTTTGGTTCACACCCTGCAGCGATCAGGGACTACTCCTGGTTCTATGCTCAGAAATTGCCCCCGGCAGGCTCGGGGGACCATATGGGATGCTGGGATTCGAAATACTGTCCTTCTGCATACAAGGCAAACGCCTTACCACCATGCTATCTCTCTGCCCCTATTCTCTATATTCTTTTTTTTTGGGGGGGGTTGGGCCACACCCGGTAACGCTCAGGGGTTACTCCTGGCTATGTGCTCAGAAGTTGCTCCTGGCTTGGGGGACCATATGGGACACTGGGGGATCGAACCGCGGTCTGTCCAAGGCTAGCGCAGGCAAGGCAGGCACCTTACCTTCAGCGCCACCGCCCGGCCCCTATTCTCTATATTCTTATAGAGAAAAAGGAAGAAACAAGAATATAAGAATATAGGATGAAACAAGCAATTTGGGGGGCCAGAGCGACAGCATTTGCCTTGCATACCCGTGGACCTGATTTCTGAGCACAGAGCAGGAGTAACCCTGAGCGCTGCTGGGTGTGGCTCCCTCCCCCTAAAACAATTTTTAGTATGACAGGTGGCTATGTGATGTATCTCCAGAGGCCCACTATGCTTTTGTCCCCAGCATTATTTGCCTGTTTTTTTCTCTTTGCTTTATTTTTTAAAAATAGGGTTAGGCCTTCAGCACAGCTCTGAGGCCTGGTGAGGGCCCATTTCCACCAGGGTCACACATTAGGATAAAAGATCTACCTGGGGTGGGGAGGAGGGAGATTTGGGACATTGGTAATGGGAATGTTGCACTGGTGAAGGGGGGGTGTTCATTTCATATTTGTAATCATATTTGTAATCAAGGTGTTTAAATAAAGATATTTAAGAAAAGATCTACCTATTTAGATCTTCAGAGCTAAACTACCTCTTAGCTCCTCTTCTGAGTTTTTACACGGATTGAGGAAAGCTGTTTTCTCCACTGGACAAAATATGAATGATTTGCTCAATCCTCTCCCCAGTAACGACCGTAAGGCCCGAATCAGGCCTTTTTGAAAACGACAGCACTTTACAAGCTGGAAGGAAGGTGACCGGCGCCTTTCCAAAGGGATTGGAGAGCTGTGAAGTAGGTGATTAAAACAAATTCCTGTTACACGGAGGGCGGTAGCGCCGGACTCCACCGACCAAAATCTAAACCCGCATTCTAACTAAGCAAATTTAATCCCGGCGGTGTTTGGCACTTGGAGGAGGATTCAATTTTCTTTTCGATGACGGTAACATTCATTCCATCTTTTCTTCTCTGGAGCCCTGCCCGAACGTGGCTGGGAATAAGATAGAACAAAAAGATGAAGAAGGGGGGGGGGGAACCCACACAGGAAGGCACAGGCGATTCTCACATCCTGGGCCAATGGTCCCTGGGGTTGGGAACCCAGGAAGGGGGTCTGGATGGATGGATGGGTGGGTGGACGGAGGAGAAGGCATCAAGCATCCCGGGGCTCGGGGGGCTGCAAAACCCCTCGCGCAAGATTCCGGGGGTCCCCGCCCAGCGGGAAGGGAGGAAGGGAAGGAGGGACGCGCGTGGCGGGGCGTGCGCGCCTACACGCACCCGCACGTGTGCACACGGAGGCACACGCGCGCGCCTTGCACGCACACGCATGCATATACATGCACGCACGCGCTCGAATGCACCCCCGTGCACGCAGGCAGCGCGCGCACCGCATCCACACGGCTCCTGGGCACGCACAGGCATAGGGAGACACATACATAGGCACAGACAGACAGACAGACAGACAGACGCACGCACCCCACCCTCCCGCTCCCTTCCCCCGCGCTCTCCATCCCGCGCGCTCCCGGGCTCGGCGGCGCACACCGGGCGGAGCGCTCCGGCCCCGGGGGGCCGGGTCCGCGCGGCGCGCAGCCAATGGGCACGGCGGCGCGGGCCAGGCGCGGCTGACGCGGCACCAATGGGCGCGGGCGCGGGCGGGGCGGGCGGCGCGGACACTATTGTTGATGAGGAGCAGCCGCCGCGGCCTCGGCTGCGCCACCTCGCCGCCGCCCCCCGGACCCGGCAGCCCGGCCCCGCACCGCCGCCCCCGCGCCCCGCCGGCCGGCCCGCCGGGGACGGGGCCATGTCGCAGCGGGTGAGGCGCAATGGGTCCCCCACGCCCGCGGCCGCCCTGGCCAGCGGCGCGATCGGCCCGGCCGGGGCCGCGGGGAGCCGCCTGCAGCCCATGCGGGCCACGGTGCCGTTCCAGCTGAAGCCGCAGCCGCAGCCGCCGCAGCCGCCGGGCAGCCCCACGCGCGGCGCCCCCCGCACGGCCTCGCGCTGCACCAGCCCGACGCGCGCCGGCGGTGGAGGCGGCGGCGGCGCGGCCAGGACCAGCCCCACGGTGGCCACGCAGACGGGCGCGTCCGCCACGGCCACGCGAGGCACCAGCCCCACGCGCGGCGCCGCGCCCGGACCTCGCGGGAGCCCCCCCCGGCCGCCGCCGCCCCCGCCGCTGCTCGGGCCCCCCGCCGCGTCGCCCAGCGCGTCGCCCACCCACCTGTGGCCCGCCGAGGGCAGCGCCGCGCCGCCGCCGCCGCCCCCGAGCCGCGTCCGGCCCCGCCGCGCCTCCCCCGAGAAGAGGAGCCCCAGCGCGCCCGTGTGCAAAGCAGGTACGGTCGCGGGGCGCGCGGGGATGCAGGGCTGCGGGGGGCCCGGGGACGGAGCGATCGGCCTCCACCTGCCCCGCCGCCCCCGCAACCCGGGGGCCCCGCTCCTGCTGCTGCGGCCGGGCCCAGTGCGCCCTGGCTGTCCCCCTTCCTAGACACCCCCTGGGGCCCCTGCTATGGGGGCCTGGCCAGGTCCTTCCCGGACCGGGGTGCGTCCTGGTCCCTCCCTGGTCCCTGCTGGCGTTGGGGCAGGTCGGGCCCTCCCTAGGCTGGGTGCGCCCTGGTCTCCCCACCTAGCCACCCCCACCTAGCTGCCTTGGGGGCTGGTCGGGTCCTTCCCGGTCCCCCTGGCTCGCCGCCCTCGGTGCCTACTGGTGTTGGGGCAGGTCCGGGCCCTCCCTGGGCTGGGTGCGCCTTGGTCCCCCCACCAGGCCAACCCCGGATCCCGCTTCCTTGGGGCTGGTCGGGTCCTTCCCGGTCCCCCTGGCCCGCTGCCCCGGGTGCCCGCTGGCGTTGGGGCGGGTCCGGGCCCACCCTGGGCTGGGTGCGCCCCGGGTCCCCCTGCCGTGGGTTGGGGCAGCAATCTGGGACCTCCCAGATCTGGGTGCGCCCTGGTCCCCGGCTGCCGCGGCGATGCCGCCTCGATCCGTGCAGATCCCAGGCGCGTTAATGATCAACCCGATCGGATGGATCCTCCCTGGCCGCCCTGCTTGCGGGAGGTTTCCCGCACTTGGTTTCAGCGTTAGAACAGTCCAGGGCTGCGGCCTAAGAGTGTTGTTGCTTTTTTAAAATCTCACATCACAGTTGGGTTTCGGGGGGCCGGAACGTGTTGGGCTACCCACTGGGAGCTGCCCCAGTCTTGGGCTTGGGACTTGGGACCTGATGGATGAGGGAGAGGGGAACGGGAAGTGATGAATGACCGCGCTTCCTGGGCCAGGCTCTTGCGTTTGCGTTGAGCTTGTAAACTCGTAGTCTTTCTTTCTTTTTTTTTTTTTTTTTTAAGCGATTTGTTTCTCGATTTTTTGAGATGGAATTGCTTTTCGCTATGGTTGGAAAAATTAATTGGGAAAGAGAAATAACTGAATGCAATTGGGTTCCACTGTAGTCCTTCGTAGGAAGTGACTCAAAAGAGAAACAGATTAGGAGAATAGAAAGAGGTAAGAGCTCTCATTCAGTTACCTTGCTGTCAATCTAGTGAACAAAGAAGTGGGTTGGGTTTTTATTTCGTACTAATACCTCTCTCACATGTACCTTTGCCTTTTCTCGTCCCTGTTAAATCTGTTTGGCGAAATGGCTGGGAATTTCAGACCTGGTCCAGGACTCCCTAATCAAATAAGCCCTGATGTGGGTTTAAGGTTTTCAGAAACGGATTAGAATGAATCTTTCTGAAACAGTTTAGACAATGCACACATTTTTGGGGTGTGTGGGGAAGACAATTCCCCTGAAAAAAGATCAATAACGTTTTCTAATTTAGACACATTTACTGGCTTAATAAACCTTGTGAAAATGCAAACTTTTCCTTTTTTTTTAACTGGTCAAGCTTACCAGATGTACTTCCTCTTCAAATAATAGCTATCACTTACCAAGCTTCCGTAGGGTAGGTGATTTACCTAAAGATCTTCTTTAAAAAAAAAAAAAAAAAAACTCTCACAGCAGCTATTTAGAAAGGTAAAGTAACAAGTGGTAGAGTTGAAATCTGAATTTGCTGGATGGTAAAATCATGCTTTTTATATTCTATCAAAGATATAACCCATAATGTAAGTCAGGGCTTCTAACCAGATGTCATATGGCCAAGGAGGCCACAGCTGATGGTCGAACACTGCTTGAAATTTGGGCCAACGGATGGGGCCATGGGCTACACAGCAAGAAAACAAGGTCCACAAAAGGTTGAGAAACACTGATGCGTATCAGATCCTGGGAAACAATATAGGACACCAGAATTACAAGTGCTTGGTTTTTGATGGAATGCTCAGAGATAACTGGTAAACATAATTGCTTCAGTTTGCCTGAAACCTTCTGCAGCGCAAAGGGGGCCAGGTGGAAGGGAAGGAAACGCAATCCGATAAGAGAATCTGACTGCCCTCCCAGCTGTTGGGTCCTTAGGGTACTGCAACTGTTTGGGGGAGAAGCGGGTTATTAGTGGCCGTGTATGGGGCAATGTGTGGAGGAGCGCGTTTTTCTTCTGATCTCTGGAAGGACCCTAGTTTTGGGGGATTGCCAGTCTTCATTGTGCCATTCTCATATCTATGATTCCAAAATAGCTATGCCATAAAATTAATCTCATTGAGGCTGGAGCGATAGTACAATGGGTAGGGTGTTGCCTTGCAAGCAGCCAAACTGGGTTTGATGCCCGCCATCCAATACGGTCCCAATATGCCAGAAGTGATTCCTCAGTGCAGAGCCAGGAATAACCACTGAGCCTTGCTAGGTGTGCTCCCCCCCCAAAAAAAAACTAATTAACTCACTCCCCTCCTCCCAATAAATCCAAGTTTACTAAAACTCCTCAATTCTCTAGAGTAGTGCCAAATAGGAATGAAAAGAAATACTGCCTCTGAAGACTGAAGCACCTGCTAGCTTGATTACAGAATGGATTTCTGTTTCCAGTCTATCTCCATGCAGATTAGGACAAAATATCTTCAGATTTCGGGTGTGCAGAAGACTAGACTAGACTATTCATATACGAAATCTGCAGGGAAAGAAAAGATGGAAGAGTCTTTTTAACCATTGCACTAGGTTTCCATTTTTGATTTTTGCTTTTTGGGGCCACATCTGGTGGTGCTCAGGGCCTACTCCGGGGTCTGAACTCAAAGAATGACTCCTGGCTGTGCTCAGGAGACCATATTGGCATTGACCTTGGACCAGCTGCTTGCAAGGCAAACACCCTACCCACTGTACTATTGCTCCAAACCCTGGATTTACATTTTTTAAAAAGTAATAAAAATTAATATTTTGATGATTTTAAAGAATATATGAGGAAACAGTAAAATCATCTCACAAAAGAGTCCAGTAGAACAATGACCAAAGGATACAGGCAAATAAGAAAAATGAAGAAAATTCTATTAACATATGATGTGTAGCCTTACTAGGTTAGTGAAATACAAGTTATAAAAAAATCAGGGGCTAGAGCGATAGCACAGCAGATAGTGGGTAGGATGTTTGCCTTGCATGTGGCCGACCCAGGTTCAATCTTGGGCAGCCCATATGGACCCCCCAAGCCCCTTCAGGAGTACCGTATTTTTCACTCTGTAAGATGCACCTTCTCCCCTGCACTCAGACTTCAGCTCCAGGCAGCATTTGCTCCATAAGATGCACTTTACGGGAGGAAAAAGTGTGTCTTATGGTACAAAAACTATGGTAATTTCTGAATGCAGAGCCAGTTTTAACCCCTGAGTGTCACCATGTGTGGCCCTAAAACAGAAATAAAGATCAGAGATATAATTTGTGCGCAAATTTAAAAGCCAAGAGCTGGAGAGTTTCATAAAAATGAAACCTACTATCCACTGCTGGTGAGAGTGTAAAATGGCTTAAACACTCAGAGAATCTAGTCTGCCATTACCAGACTACTAGAATGTTTCAGAATTACTAGAATGTTTTAGAAAACATTCTAAAATGCAAACAAAATACAGCAGTGATTCTACTATGTTCTTTCCCCCTTTCCTTTTATTTGGGGGAGCACACCCAACTTCTCAGGTGGTGCTCAGGGATCATATGTATGGCTAGATATGATTTGGCTGTAAGCATTGCAAGTGCCTTAGCTTCTGAACTATCTCTGCCTTTCTTCACTGCATGGAGGTCTTTTATTATTATTATTATTATTATTTTGCATGGTGGTCTTAAAGTAGTTAGAATTTTGTTTATTTGATTTTTTGGGGCACACACACACACAGGCTTTCAGGGGTTACTCCTAGCTCTGTGCTCAGGAATTACTCCTGGCAGGCTCAGGGGACTATATGAGATGCTGTGGATGGAACCCCGGTCTACTGCATGCAAGGCAGATGCCCTCCTTGCTGTACTAAGGCTCCATCCTCAGGCAGTTAGACTTTGGACTTGATGATCAGGGCTGCATCAGAGTTGGGCTCCCTGTTGATTACTGGGAGGTTCCTCTTGTCAGTTTGCAGCCTCTTTGACATACAGCAATTCTGCTTAGTAGAAGGGAGGGGCTGGCCTTAGAAAATTCTATAGATCTGGTATATGGCCATACTACCCTCAAAGCGCCCGATCTCATCTGATTTCCAAAGCTAAGCAGGGTTGGGCCTGATTAGTACTCGATGGGAGAAAATTCTGTAAATCTAGGATGACTTAAATTTCCAAGTCTATTTCAACTGGGCTGTCAGCCTCTTGGGGGTTCTATCAGCTGAGTTGGATCTTACATAAAAGATCCCTAATTGAAGGTTTCTCATGGATCTGGGAAGAAGATTCACTCCTATTCTGCCAGACCCCTACTAAGTATTTTGTTCAGCTGGGGTTTGAGCTAATCATACGCTAACCCAGAATTTCCCACTAAAAAGCCAATCTTGACATTTATCCCAGACACGTGTTATTATATTGATTTTTGGTTTGGGGGCCACACCCCCATGGAGCTCTAAGGACTGTTCCTGGCTCTGTTCAGTGTCCCCAGGCTGTATTTGGGGGACCATATGTGATTCTGGGAAACAATCCCATGTGGCCAGGTGCAAGGCAAACTCCTTGACCATCTCTGTGGTCCAATGAATAACTTGTCAACCCTTAAATTTTTCATCCACAAATGAGATAATGATATCTGTGCTGTTTGGTGTTAAGAATTAAGCAAGAGGGGCAGGAGAGAAAGTGCAGAGGGTGGGGCACTTTATGTACCCTGTCAATCCGGGTTTGATCTCCAGCATCTTACTGGGTTGCCCAGTGCCTCCAGGAGTGATTCCTGAGTGTAGAGCCGGGAGGAACCCCTGAGAATTGCTGGGTGTGGCTCCAAAACCTAACAAACAAAAAAGGAATGAAATAAGAGAAAATTGAGAAACTGCCTCACAATTCTTTTTTGGCTTTGGTTTTGGGACCAAATATGGTGGTGCTCTGGGCCTACTCCTGGCTCTGGGCTTAGGGATCACTTCTGGTGGGACTCAGGAACCCCATATCTGGTGCTGGGGGAACCCATATTGACCCTGGGTCAGTCAAGTACCACATTTCTTAAATAAAGTGTCACATTAGTTTTGCTGTTAACACCCTACCTGCTGTGCTATCGCCTTTGCTCCAAAAGTTGCTATTCTTTATCTATGAAATGATTTCAGTCTGGATTATCAGAAGGTAATATTAAAAAAAGAAAAAGAAAAGAAGCAGGCCAGAGAAATAGCATAGTGGGTAGGGCATTTGCCTTGCATGAGGTCGATCTTGGTTCCATCCAAGGCATCCCATATGGTCCCCTGAGGCTGCCAGGATTTATTTCTTAGGGCAGAGCTAAGAGTAACTAACTCTTGAATGCCACTGGGTGTGGCCCAAAAACCAAAAAGAAAAAGAGAAAAGAAACAAAGTTCTCAGACCATCTGGTTCTTGAGAGCTGGCCAACCTCTTAGCAAACACCATCCATCCTGTGACTGTGCCTGCTCCATTTGAAAAATAGTTACTTGGGGCCGGAGAGATAGCATGGAGGGTAAGGAGTTTGCCTTTCATGCAGAAGGTCATCGGTTCGAATCCCGACGTCCCATATGGTCCCCCGAGCCTGCCAGGAGCGATTTCTGAGCGTAGAGCCAGGAGTAACCCCTGAGCGGTGCTGGGTGTGACCCAAAAACCAAAAAAAAAAAAAAAAAAAGAAAAATAGTTACTTGAAGCCCCAGAAAACAGTTTTAAAACGCCTCATTAGAGAAAAGGGTATGAGTAAAGTCTGTAAAAATGGCATTCGCAGTACAAATTGCATAGTAGAGAGCAAGCTGTAGTCTTATTCATTCTCCCTTTCATTATTTATTATTTATTTTTATTATGTTCGTTATGCTTATGAATTTGGTTGTTTTGGATAGTGGTGGAGTTGGGAAGGAACAGTAAAGAAGATTCCTTAAATTACGTGTCAGGAAGCAAGTAGTAGGCTACCTATCATAACTGTGTCATTTTGATGTCTGCTTTATAGTACTTTGTGGAATACACTGTCAATAATTCTGTTTCTTTAATATCTATCTGGAGGATTGCTGCTAACTTCACACCTTCTAGGGAAACCTTGTTTTGTAGAGTCCGTTTTACTAGTGGAGATAAGGTTCAATAGGACCTTACTGTTCTTCATGTTGGCTAGCAGGATGTAGTCATTTGAGTTATTCTCTTAGAAAGTCTGCAATACAGGGGCTAGAGTGATAGCACAGCGGTAGGGTGTTTGCCTTGCACACAGCCAACCCTGGATAGACCCTGGTTCAATTCCTCACATCCCATATGGTCCTCCAAGCCTGCCGAGAGCGATTTCTGAAAAAGCCAGTGCTGCCAGGTGTGGCCCAAACCCCTCCCCCGCCAAAAAAAGAAGATATGGAATAGAAGTAGGAAGTAGGATGTTAGTATGGTTAGTAGCTCGAGTAGATTGTCATGGCCCAACTCTCAGCAATGCCACTTACTGTTAAATTTGCCTAATACTGTGATGAACTTTTTTTTTTTTGGTTTTTGGGTCACACCCGGCAGCGCTCTACCTGGCTCTACCTACCACAGAAATCGCCCCTGGCAGATACGGGGACCCTATGGGATGCCGGGATTCGGGATTCGATCCACAGTCCTTCTGCTTGGAAGGCAGACACCTTGCCTCCAGGCTCCGCCTCGCCTTACCTCCAGGCTCCGCCTTACCTCCGCCCCTACTGTGATGAACTTTTTTTTTTTTTCGGGCCACACCCGTTTGATGCTCAGGGGTTACTCTTGGCTAAGGGCTCAGAAATTGCCCCTGGCTTGCGGGGACCATATGTGGCGGGATCAAACCGCGGTCCTTCCTTGGTTAGCGCTTGCAAGGCAGACACCTTACCTCTAACACCACCTCACCAGCCCCTACTGTGATGAACTTTAACACTGTTAAAAGCATATAACTTAACTTATGAGAAAAAAATTTTTAAATCTACTTCAAGAAAATTAGAAGACTAATTCTTTTTTTTTTTTTTTTTTTGTTTTTGGTTTTTGGGTCATACCCAGCAGCACTCAGGGGTCACTCCTGGCTCTCTGCTCAGGAATTGCTCCTGGCAGGCTCGGGGACCATATGGGATGCCGGGACTTGAACCACTGTCCTTCTGCATACAAGGCAAACGTCCTACATCCATGCTATCTCTCTGGCCCCTAGAAGACTAATTGTAAATATTTTACAGAGATGGGGAGATGCCCGAGTGGCAGAGTACCCACAGCACCCAGAACCCACTTCCGAGGACTGATGGTATCAGTTTGTATGGGTGTATGATTTTTTTTTTTTTTTTTTTTTTTTGGTTTTTGGGCCACACCCGGCAGTGCTCAGGGGATACTCCTGACTGTCTGCTCAGAAATAGCTCCTGGCAGGCACGGGGGACCATATGGGACACCGGGATTCGAACCAACCACTTTTTGGTCCTGGATCGGCTGCTTGCAAGGCAAACGCCGCTGTGCTATCTCTCTGGGCCCTGGTGTATGAAATTTTAGTATTGCTTCTTTTCTTTCTTTCTTTTTTTTTTTTTTTTTTTGGTTATTGTCCTAAGGGGGTTCAGCCTTTTGAGGGTTCTTGAGACTCTGGCTGATTCAGTTATTGATTGATTGGTTAAGGACTATTAGGGAGAGTCCTCCTGTTGCCTGCCCACTATTTAGAATGGACACCCTGATCCCCCAGTAAAGTTGTTAGGGGTCCTGGGAGGACATTCTTAGGAGGACCTGAATTTGGACCACACTTCTCTTTCCCACCTGGCACTACTGGTTGCAGCTCTGACGCCCCTTGAGCTTTGCTGGACCCGAAACAACAGGAAGGCATCACGGGGCCTGCACTAGAGACCACTGAGCCAATATGACAAATAGTGCTGGTAGTTCCTGAGCATGGCTTGAGTGGCCCAGAAGAAAAGTTTACTAGTAGTAGCACTTACGTAGTAAGACTATTAAGTTGATGTGTATTTAGGGTGTGTGGAGTTTAAGTTCAAGATGGGAGAAATGGAGAAGAGTGGCTCAGTCTTTGGGAGCCTCAGTTGAGGTGTAAAGGTTGTGAAAATGGCAAGGACGGTGATGTGCAGGAGGGAGGTCTGAGGAGGATATTGGTGGTGGGAAATGTGACTGGTGTGGGTATTGGACTTGTATGATTGAAACTCAGTCATGAGCAACTTTGTATCAGTGTGTATCTCACTGTACTTCAATTAAAAATTAATCATGAACAACTTAATCTGAAAAACAACAATTTGTAACTATGGTATAAAAATAAAATAAATAATTGTATAACAACTTCGTGATAATCTATTAAATGAAGTAATGCTTAAATAAAAGAGAGAGCATGGCGATATGCTTTCCTTTCATGAGAAAATAATTAAAAAAAAAGATTTTGGATGGGGCTGGAGAGATAGCACAGTATAGGGTGTTTGCCTTGTGTGCAGCCAACCAAGGATGGATGGTGGTTCGAATCCCAGCATCCCATATGGTCTCCCATGCCTGCCAGGAGCAATTTCTGAATGCAGAGCCAGGAATAACTCCTGAGCTCTACTGGATGTGACCCCCCCAAAAAAAACCCCAAAAAAGGTTTTGGCAACTTTGATTTGTTGTACTAGTTGAATGTAGGGATCAAAAAAGGGGGAGTGAAGAGTAGAAGGAAGGAACCAGGACATGTGGAGGATCATGGGCACTGGTTGGATGGGGAGGAAAAAAGAGGCTGAAATCTAAGAAAAGATCACGTTGGAGGACTAAGTTCTAGGCACCTAGCACCACCACCAGGAGTAAAGGGGCAAGAGTGCATATTGCTCTGGGATATAAGCTTCTTGCTTGCGTGATTGAAAGGAAGGAAAAGACAACATAGGATTAAGGTTTAAGTTCAGGCTCATTTATTAGGAGGATGGGGAACAAACAAACATGTTGGTAGATTTGGGGAAAGGAGTCACAGGAGGCAGAAGATGACTCAGGAAAGGACAGAGAAGAGCCATGGAGAAGGAGAGGTGGGACTTCACTTTGGCATTGGGTAGAGACTGGCGTAATTCTTCCTCTGGGATGGAGGGGTGGAAGGCATCTGTTGTACAAATGGAGAACTGACTACAAGGGGAGCAATTGGATGCTTTTGGGTTCAGATTTCTTTAAGAGAAACTAGCATGTTTGTCTGAATACTTTATATAGATATAGCGCATTCATTTATTTTGCTGGTCAGCAATTGTATTGCAAGGGGGAACCCAATTCCTCTTTCTTCTGCCATTTGAAGATTTCAGGCTTGTGTTCTTGGGGAGATCCCGCGAATAGAAGAGGGGCCAGAGGTGAGAGGTTGGGGGCTTGCTCAGGGCCACACAGCAGAGCTCGGGGATCTGGGTTTTACCTTCCACACTAGAGAGTGGGCGTGAGCTGAGGCGCTGCTGGCTGTGGGCACTGGGTGGTCCTGAGTCCCCCGCCAAAACCACAGCCTAAACCACTGATGATTCTCAGCCAATGCTGGTATATCTTTAAATTTAAATTTATTACTATTGGGGCTGGAGTGGTAGCACAGCAAGGAGGGCATTTGCCTTACACACAGCCAACCTGGGTTCCATTTCTAGCATTCTATATGGTCCCCCTCAAACCTGCCAGGAGTGATTTCTGAGTACAGAGTTAGGAATAACAACCCCTGAGGGCCGCCAACCCCTCCCCCCCAAAAAGGCGGGGATGCTTAACAATAACTTCATTTAATATTACTGTGCTGGAGCGGTGGCGCAAGCAGTAAGGTAATAAAATTACTATTATTGGTGGTGTTTTTTTTGTTTTGTTTTTGGGTCACACCCGGTGACACTCAGGGGTTACTCTTGGCTATGCGCTGAGAAATCGCTCCCGGCTTGGGGGACCATATGGGACTCTGGGGATCGATCCGAGGTCTGTCCTAGATTAGCTGTACAAGGCAAACGCCCTACCACTGCCCTATTGCTCTGGCCCCTATTGGTGGTGTTAAGAAAGAACAGAACTAAATGTCCAGTGAAAGACAACAACAATGCAATTATGAGACCCAAATTTTAACAATTACAATTAAAAGGGCCTCTTATGCTGGCAGGCTAGGGTAAAGAGGTGTGTGGTGTGGGATGTATTCTAGGAACATTGATGGAGGGCGGTTGGCATTGGTGGTGGGATTGGTCCTGAAACATTGTCTGTCTGAAACCGAATTAGGAATAGTTTCGTAAATCACAATGGTTTAAATTAAAAAATATTATTATTATTATTATCATTATTAATATTTTGGCTACACTTGGAGGTACCTAAAGGCTCAACCTGCTTTGTGCTCTGGGGTTGCTTCTGGTGTCCTGGGGAGATGGTGCAGTGCTGAATCCAAACTAGGCCTAAAGAGTACATACGCATAATTAAAAATGACAAATAGCACTACTTCTAATCAAATTAAATATCTGCTCCCTTCCCCCCCCAGACAACCACTTTCAATTCATGGTGGTTTCTTCTGGTGTTTATCTTTCAGTTTCGGAATAATGTACTGGACTCCCTCAGGATTCATATATTTTCAATTTTATGATTTATACCCAGTAGTCCTTACAACGTAAAAGGTAACTTGACTCCTTCATTGTTCTTCCCAATTATCTCATTATAGTTACAGGGTCTTTGTGGTTAAATCGTTATTTTTTTTTTTTTTTTTTTTTTTTTTTTTTTTTTTTTTTTTTTTTTGGTTTTTGGGCCACACCCTGTGACGCTCAGGGGTTACTCCTGGCTATGCGCTCAGAAGTTGCTCCTGGCTTCTTGGGGGACCATATGGGACGCCGGGGGATCGAACCGCGGTCCGTCCTAGGCTAGCGCAGGAAAGGCAGGCACCTTACCTCCAGCGCCACCGCCCGGCCCCGGTTAAATCGTTATTAATGTTTAAATTATAATGACTATGTTAATATTGTTTAGAGCAGAATCAGTCTTGTGGGATATGGTACAACTGTATATTCTTTTACTTTTTATACATCTTGAAATTAAAATTGATTTTTTTTTTGTTGTTTTAGCAGTGCCAAGGATTGAAGTCAGTTCCTTAGACAAAGGAGGCATGTATAATCTTCCATGGAGAGACATTCCTGACCTGATTGGGTTTTTTGCATCGTTTTCTATGTAGCTGTTATATATTATATATTAGATATTTCTATGTAGCTTTATACAATATATATACACATATGCACACTTGATGTAACAGATCCTTAAGCTTTTTATTTTAGTGGTTTTTGGCCCACACCCTGTGGCACTCAGATTACTCCTGGCTCTCGGCTTAGAAATCATTCCTGGCAGGCTTGGAGGACCATATGGAATGCCTAGGATCTAACCCAGGTCTGTCCTGGGTCAACCTGTGTTATGTGGCCCTCCTTAAACATTTTAAATCTCATCAAGTGTTTTGTAGTTTTAGTCTTTCTTTTTCTTTTTTTTTTTTTGGTTTTTCGGGCCACACCCATTTGATGCTCAGGGGTTACTCCTGGCTAAGCGCTCAGAAATTGCCCCTGGCTTGGGGGGACCATATGGGACGCCAGGGGATCGAACCACGGTCCTTCCTTGGCTAGCACTTGCAAGGCAGACACCTTACCTCTAGCGCCACCTCACCGGCCCTTAGTCTTTTTCTTGACCATAACCCTTCTAGAGTCTTCTATGCAATCACAAAATTTTTTTTTGGTGCTTCAGGGGCCAAACCCACGGCCTCACATCTTTGAGGCAGGTGTTCTGCCACCAAGCCAGATCTCCTCCCTCTCTTCTAAACGGTCTGATTGGTATAATCGGTGGCATATTCTTGGAACGGGTTGGGGAATTTATTCACCTGTCACCTGTTTGAATACCCTAATCTCTGCTCAGGTTTTGTTGGTGTGTCACCTTCAATAGTTTGAGAGAGGCAGGACTACGTGGGTGGTATAGAGAGAGAGGAATTCTCAGTTGGAAATATTGTTTTCTATGGAAGATTTAAATACTGCATCTTTTTGCTTCTAGAATTGCTCTTAAGAAGACTGACATTCTCATTCTGTCCTTTGCAGGGAAGGATAGGGATCCTTTGTTCCTGGAAAGTTTGCTTTCGTCATCTTTTTTTCCCCTTTGGAACCTCTACTGTTGAACTGACTTAGTTTTCTTAATTTGTATTCCATTTTCCACCTCTCTCTGTTTTTTGTCCTTCCTAACAGATATATCTTGCCAATTCTTTTAGTATATTTTTATCTCCTAAGGACATTTGATATTCTGGTTTTCTGAACATTTCCTAAAAACACTTATAGAGAATATACATTTTTCTCTTAAAGTTTTCTTTGCCTTGTACATAATGAGAGAGAGAGAGAGAGAGAGAGAGAGAGAGAGAGAGAGAGAGAGAGAGAGAGAGGGTGGAGAGAGAGAGGGAGAGAGAGAGAGAGAGAGAGTTCTATATTTGTCTTTTATGTTAAAGTTTTTGTAGTTTTCTGTTAAGACACAACATGATTAGATATTCCATCTGGGTTTGAATGCTAGATTGGTGCCTCTGGAAAGTTTAATGATAATGCAGGGAAGCCAATGGAGGCTTATTTCCTTTGCAGATCAGTTTTCCCTGCAGAGTCTTAAAATATTTCTGAGAATATATCTGGCATTTCTTAGTCTAGAAGCTGTCTTGTTAATATAGTATGATTTCCCCCATCTTTTTTGCTCTGAAGGAAACTTTCTTTTGATGGAAATATTTTCCATTTTTCTGGTAAAATCCCCACCTCCTTAAATTTTTTGATCAGTAAATTGAGATATAAAATAACTCTGCAGACTGATTTCATCTTTTTAAAATACTGGATTGTAACTTTATTCTTTATTTTGTTCTTTATTTTGTCTTTATTTTGGGTCCACATCCAATGGTGCACAGGCATTACTCCTGGCTCTGCACTGAGGAATCATTCCTGGCAGTATTCGGGGGGATCATATGGGATGCTAGGGATCAAACCCGGGTGGGCCAGACAGTTTCCTCATCCTCAATTGCTTCTGCCCAGCAGACTGATTTTTTTTTTATATCTGGCCAATTTAGGTGCTTATTTTGCATAGTTTTCACTATTAACTCTTGTTAGGGAAAAAAAACTTGAGTTTATTTTTCTTGAAATCAGTAATTGTTTCATACATTGTAAAAATAGATAGTCCCTACCTGAGGAAATGGGATGTTGTGAAGAGGGATGTCTAGATCACCTTAACCATAGAGTATTTTTGTTTTTGTTTTTGTACCACACCCGGTGGTGCTCAGGGGTTACTCCTGGCTGTCTGCTCAGATATAGCTCCTGGCAGGCATGGGAGACCATATGGGATGCCGGGATACGAACCAACCACGTTAGGTTCTGGATCAGCTGCTTCCATGGCAAACACCTCTGTACTATCTCTCCGGCCCCACCATAGAGTATTTTTAATGGTCTCCTTTTATCTCCACTATTTGTTATTATGTACTTTTCCATTGCAGTGTAGTGGGGATAGAGCAGTGTTGTTCAGTAAATTTTTCTGCAGTGATGAAATTGCTCTGTATCTGTTGCGTAATATTTCATGTTAGAAACTTAGATGAGTCTATTTCATTGCCTGAAGAAAAGCCTTCGAGCTATTGTCTGAATGTTTCTCAGGACTAGAGATGTGGGTCAATAGTAGAGCACATATCTCAATGTATGTTGAGACCTTGGATTATATCCCCAGCAGTATATTAAAAAAACGTTTTTCTTGGAGCCAGAGAGACAGCACAGCAGGTAAGGCTCTGACCTAGGCGCCTGACCCAGGTTCCATTACTAATGTAGAGCCTGCCTGCCTAGAGGGAGCCCTGAGGGCAGAGCTGGGAGTGAGCTCTGAGGATCACCTGGAATGGCCTCCATTGAGAAACGCCCCCAAACAGACAAAAATACAAAAAAAAGTAGTAGAAAAGAAAAGTAGTATTCAAGAGAAAATTCAGTACTACCCAGAGCTTCCAAACCAAAAAGAACAAATTAAAGATAAATACAGAAGCAAGTATGAGCCTTCAACATACAATTTTTTAAGTTATATATTAATATATTAATATATTTATACAATATGTTTATGGAAGTCCTTTTTTGGAAATTCTTCTAATGCTGGAAAGTTGAATCTTTCTAGTACTGATTGATGAGATTATTTTGATCAGTCTGATACTTTTTTTTTTTTTTAATGGTATGCTTCTGGGGATCGGAGAGATAGCATGAAGGTAAGGTTTTTGGCTTGTATGCAGAAGGATGGTGATTTGAATCCCAGCATCCCATATAATCCCCTGAGTTGGCCAGGAGCGGTTTCTGAGCATAGAGCCAGGAGTAACCCCTGAGTGCTGCTGGGTGTGACCCCCCCCCAAAAAAAAAGAACAAATCATTATGGGGGCCAGAGAGATAGAATGGAGGTGGGGCGTTTGCCTTTCATGCAGAAGGTCGGTGGTTCGAATCCCAGCATCCCATATGGTCCCCTGAGCCTGCCAAGAGCAATTTCTGAGCATAGAGCCAGGAGTAAACCCTGAGTGCTGCTGGGTGTGACCCAAAAACCAAAAAAAAAAATAAATAAATAAAAAAAACAACCATGTTTCTGACTGATAATTACATTTAAAACTAAGTATCGTAAAAGGTTATTGAACAGCTTTTCCTTGGTAAAAAAAAATGTTTTATCTATACAAGTCTTCTACTTTTTTCTTTTCTTTTTTCTTTTTTTTTTTTTTTTTTTTTGGTTTCTGGGCCACATCCGGTGACGCTCAGGGGTTACTCCTGGCTATACACTCAGAAATTACTCCTGGCTTGGCGGACCATATGGGATGCCGGGGGATCAAACCATGGCCCATCCTAGGTTAGCACGCACAAGGCAAATGCCCTACCACTTGCGACACTGCTCCAGCCCCTACTTTATTTATTTATATATTTTGGTTTTTGGGTCACACTCGGCGGCGCTCAAGGGATACTCCTGGCTCTGCGCTCAGAAATTGCTCCTGGCAGGCTCGGGAGACCAATGGGGATGCTGGGAATTGAACTGGTGTCCGTCCTATGTTGATTGTGTGCAAAGCAAACACCCTGCCACAGTGCTATTGCTCCAGCCCCCAAATCTTCTACTTTAAATATTTGAAATGTGACTTAATATTTTAATGAGTCTGGACCCTCAAATAGAAAATAAAAAATATGGGCCGGGCGGTGGCGCTGGAGGTAAGGTGCCTGCCTTGCCTGCACTAGCCTAGGACGGACCGCAGTTCGATCCCCCGGCGTCCCATATGGTCCCCCAAGAAGCCAGGAGCAACTTCTTTTTTTTTTTTTTTTTTGGTTTTTGGGCCACACCCGCTCAGGGGTTACTCCTGGCTATGTGCTCAGAAATCACCCCTGGCTTGGGAGGACCATATGGGACACCGGGGGATCGAATTGCGGTCCGTCCGCTTGCAAGGCAGACACCTAACCTGTAGCGCCACCTTCCCGGCCCCCAGGAGCAACTTCTGAGCGCATAGCCAGGAGTAACCCCTGAGCGTCACAGGGTGTGGCCCAAAAACCAAAAAAGAAAAAAGAAAAGAAAAAATATAATTGGAGCTAATTAGGGCTGTGCTATGTAAGTATGACATAAGGTTGACTATATTATAAACATTGACTTGAGCTCTTTTAAATGACTTCCCCTTACCCCAACCCACGAGTGTGCTTTAATGTTCCTATAGTTTCCTATAGTAGTCATATCATTGAATTCTGTAGTATGTAGGCTCTTGAGTCTACCTGAATAGCATAATGTACTTGAGATTTATTCATGTTTTGCATGTACCAATTCATCTTTGTTAGTTCTGAGTAGTATTACATAATATAAATATGTTCTAGGTTTTTTATATTCACTTTTGGTGAATTATATTTGGGGGTTTTATTCCTGACACTAGAAACTTGTGTTTTCCTTTTTTCTTTTTTTTTTTTTTTTTTTTTTTGTGGTTTTTGGGTCACACCCGGCAGTGCTCAGAGATTATTCCTGGCTCCAGGCTCAGAAATTGTTCCTGGCAGGCACGGGGGACCATATGGGACGCCGGGATTCGAACCGATGACCTCCTGCATGAAAGGCAAATGCCTTACCTCCATGCTATCTCTCCGGCCCCTCTTTTTTTTTTTTATGATTACTTAAGCACTGTGGTTACAGAATTGTTCAATTGTTGAATTTCAGTCATAGAATATATACCACCCTTCACCAGTGCACATTTCCTGCCACCAGTGTCCCCACTTTCCCCCCACCCTCCCTCCCCTGCCTACCTGTGGGGCAGACATTTTACTTCTCTTTCTCCTCTTTTTTGACACAGTGTGTTTGCACTACTGTTAATGAAGGGTACCATGCAGATCTCTTTATCCCTGTTCAGCATCCAATTCTTGTCCAGAGTGATCTATTTCCAACTATCATTGTCACAGTCATTTACCTCTCTTTGCGACAATCTCCCTACCATGAACCGGTCCTCCTGGTCCTCATCTCTGTTGTCTCTGGATATTTTTGCCATACCTTTTCCCACAGATGAGCGAGATGATTCTATATCTGTCCCTCTACCTCTGACTCATTTCATTCAGCGTAATACTTTCCATGTCCATCCATGATGTATAAGCTGATTTCATGACTTCATTTTTTTTCTAACAGCTGCATAGTATTCCATTGCATAGATGTACCATAGTTTCTTTACCCGCTCATTTGTTCTTGAGCACTTAGGTTGTTTTTAGATTCTGGCTATTGTAAATAGTGCTGCAACAAACATCCTTTTTTTTTTTTTTCTTGATCTAGCTAATGGCTTATCTTTTTTTGGTCTTTGGGCCACTCCTGGAGAAGGTCTGGACTAACTTCTGGCTCTGCATTTGCATTCAGGAATCACTCCTGGTGGGATTGGAAGATTATATGGGATGCTGGAGATGGAACCCAGGTTCTGTGTGTACAAGGCAAACAACCTACCCACTTGGACTATCACAGTGTACACCTAATGGCTTACCTTTATTATTTTTTTATAGATCTTTGTCAATGAGCAGCTTTATATTTCATTGCCATTACTTTTCTGTTTATTCCTGTCTTTATGTCAATATATTTTCTATTGAGGTTACCTTAGCTTACAACATCATGTTTTAGGAGTACAATTTAACACGTGGCATGTTATATTTTTATGTTACAAACACAAAGTACTTCATGTACCTCTATATACACTGCTGTTTGGTGGCAGAGAGTTTTATAAAATGACAACTAGGAAAAATTTATTGGTGTTGGTTTCTCTATCTTTCTCTATTTTTGCTGAATTTTTTGTTATTTTGTCAGTTATGGAGAATACTGAATTTTACAAAATTTTACCCCCAAAAAAGTAATTTTTTTAATTTGTTATTTTTTTATTTCATGCATTTTGAAACCGAAAATTATTATAGTTAATGCTTTTACAGTGATGTTGACGTTTATGGTCTTGGAGTATACTTACCTCATCACCCAGAGTATCCAATCCCTCCCTTCACCCTACACCTTCCTCCCTGCCATGGTCCTGTATTACCTCTAGGTCTCCCTCATCAGATCATCTTAGTTTGTGCTCCAGTGCCCACTTTGGTGCCAGTTGCTATAACTTGTGCCATGTTTCGTTTCCCTCTACACTGCAGACGAGTGAGACCATCTGGTGCTTGCTCTTCTCTCTCTGGCTTGTTTTGTTCAATGTGATCCCTCCTGTCCCCCCCTTCCTGTGCCATCCAAGTTACAGCAAAGTAGGTGATTTCATCTCTTCTTGCAGCATGCATAGTATGACAGTGCATATTAAACCACAACTTCTTTATTCTTTTGCCTATAATTGCACATTTGGGTCCTAAAATATTAAGAATTCTTTATTGAGATACTGTGGTTTACAATACGGTTGATGGTTTCTTGCATCTACCATTTCACCACGACACTAGGGCGTTCACTTCCCTCCACCAAAGCCCTAAAGGTCTCTCCTTTCCAGCTCCCACATGCCCTGCTAAAGCTCAGTTCTCTGGGTTGTGAAACTTTAACGTGAAGAAATACTTAGAATTGCCATGTCTTTAGGGCATTGACTTTTTTTTTTTTTTTTTTTTTTTTTTTTTTTGCATGGAGCATGTTTTGCGGCTGGGCATGCTTATAGGCTGCTTCTGGCTTATTGGGAGATTACTTGAGAGGCTGGGCTCCAGCCTTTTGAATTACTGACCCAGCCCCAAGATTGATGTAATGATCTCTCTATTTTCATTACTGTGTTTAGGCCATTAACATTTAGTTAAATTATTGTTTGGATATTGTGTACTATTTTATTTGTTGTATTCCTTTCTGTTTTTACTTTTACACTCTCCTCTTTGAGATTACTTGAATATTTTGTAGTAATTTTCTGGGGGTCCACACCCAGCGATGCTCAGGGGTTACTCCTGTCTCTGCACTCAGGAATTACTTCTGGCAGGCTTGGGGGAACTATATAGAATTCGTGCATCCTTCCAGCACTTCTCTCTTTAGGAACTCTCCCATTTAAGCTCAGTTTGTTAGACAAATCTCCAGTTTGGATGGCTTTTGATGTTTTTCTTTTTTCCTTCACTGTGTTTCTTCATATCCTCATTATGAGAAAAATCTTTCATTAGAAAAATCAAGTGTGTGTGTAGGCGGTCGTCCTGGAGAAAATAGTTCAGTGGATAATTGCCTTGCATGCTGCAGACCCAGGTTCGATTCCCAGCATCCTATATGGTCCCTGGGGCCCTCCAGGAGTAATTCCTGAGCATAGAACCAAGAGTAATAACTGGGCATTATTGGGTGTGGACTCCTAAAAACCTTATTGTGGAGGTAGTGTACCCGATAAAAGTATATGTAAATATTACATATATATTTATATATTATATTATATATTATATATTTATAGAGCTAGATAGATGATTAAATTTAAACTCCACAAGCTCCATGAGATTGTAAATCAATGATAAATTGAAAATATATGTTTAAGGGCATGGAAGTAGGGCGTTTGCCTTGCATGCAGAAGAACGGTGGTTTGAATCATGACATCCCATATGTTTCCCCGAGCCTGCAAGTAGCGATTTCTGAGCATAAAGCCAGGAGTAGCCCCTGAGTGCTGCCGAGTGTGACCCAGAAACAAATAAAATAAAATAAAATAAAATAAAAATATGTTTAAAAACCTATAAAATAAAATATAATATAAAATAAAACAAAATATAAAATAAAATAAAAAATATGTTTAAAAACCTATTTTTGTATGTACAGAACTTTATAAAAATAATGTGAATAGCCTGCTCATTGCAGGCTTGAGGGACTATATGTGCTGCCGGGGATCGAACCAAAGTCAGTCCTGGGTCGGCCACATGCAAGGCAGACACCTTATCATTGAGCTATCACTCTGGCCCCCCCCCCCTTTTTTTTTGGAGTGCAAATACATTTTTAAAATTAACATGAAATAGATAATTCTATCAATAAAAGTTTGCTTATTGGTACTTTTTACTGTTTGATTTTTGGTCCATACCTTATGGTGCTCAGGGTTTCCTTCTTTTTCTGTGCTCAGGGATCACTCCTGATGGGGCTGGGGAGACCATACCAGATGCTGGGGTTCAAACCCAGGTAATCTGTGTGCAACACATGTATTTTACATGCTGTACTGAAGAGTGTGGGGTTTTATTTGCTTTTTTTGGTGGGGCACCACACCCAGTGACGCTCAGGGGTTATTCCCGGCTATGCGGTCAGAAATTGCTCCTGGCTGGGGGACTATATAGGATGTCAGGGGATCGAACTGTGGTATTTGTTAAAATAATTTTAGTTATTAAACACCATGATTTAAAAATACTATTTAAAGAAAGAAAGAGTAGTAGTATTTGTTAAAATAATTTTAGTTATTAAACACCATGATTTAAAATACTATTTATAGCTGGATTTTAGATATACAGTGTTCCAGCATCAAGAGAAAAAGTAGTAATAACTTCTCTAAATTAGGATGTATTTATTTTAGTTTCATAAAGACTAATTTATAGAATCCATTTCAGACTTACTCAGTATGGGATTTCATATGTCTTTTTAATTTTGAAACTTGTTTTAAAAAATCTTGCCACCGCATTATGTAATTTTGATGTAACCATTATTGAATACCTATTGCAATAGTTGTGCTGAGTTAAATGGTTTGAAAAAACACAGAAGTAAGGCATAATGTGTACCAAGGCCTTTTTCTTACTTCTAGATGGCGTTTCATAGCACCTCTCAGTCTATTCAATACAAGATTCCCTATAGTCCTACGAAAAGCATAGAGAATAAATAAATACTTGGTAAGATAGTAAATGAAGTGGTCTACAAAAAGTGACAAAACAGGTTGGAAAATGGCATTTAAACAGTTTTTAAATTGTGGGCTGGAGAGATAGCACAGTGGTATGACTTTTGCCTTGCATGCAGCCAACCCGGGATGGACTCTGGTTCGATCCCTGGCATCCCATTGGTCTCCTAAGCCTGCCAGGGGCGATTTCTGAATCCATTAATTACATTGAGGAATACATAGGCAGAACACTTCAAGACCTAGACTTCAAAGTAGTCTTCCACAATATGATGCCAGTAGCAAAGGCTACAGAATCAAATTTGAATAAGCGGGACTACATCAAACGAAAAGCTTCTGTAAAAGAAACATGGGGTAAAACTAAGACAGCTGGGTGAGAGAAAATATTTGCTCTCAACATCTCAGATAAAGGGTTGATAGCTTAGACATACAAAGTACTAACAAAGTCTAATTCCCCAAGATCAAGGCTTCAGATGTGGTGTTAGAGCTTGTTTCAACCATTATATTCCTCTGGCTCTTTTAGGCTGTGGCAAATTTTGAGAAATTTTGAGGATACCAGGTTAAATTACTACATTGTATTAATTAAATTTTATTGGGCCAGAGTGTTGTTAGTATACTGGATAACACATTGGCTTTGCTTAGTTACAATTACAGGGTGCAGTGCTGAGGGACAAAATGGCATTATGGGGATTAACCTGGTTTGGCCACATGCAAGGCAGGACACTTATCCCTGCTCCTGTGTGCCTTCAGACCCTCATTTATTTGTATACAAGATCCCTAGTAAATGGGATTTTTAAAAAATTTTTAATGAATACTATCAAGGTAGTCAACACTTGGATGAATAGATGGTAATAGAAGTGATAGGTTCATAATAGCTTGTGTGCACATCTGTGGAATTATATGTCAGATGGTTCTAAATTATGTCTAATGCAAGAGAGAGAGTTGATACGAATGGCATGTTATTAATACATCAGGGTGGCTACCCTGATAATTAAGGTAACTCTAGTATCCTTTGCCATCTGATATTTAGGTTATGGTTACTAGTTAACTTTTACTATTTAAATTTTATTCCTTTTCTGTCAGTTTTTGGAGATTGATATAAGGATCCTGCTATGATCAACTATTTGTTGGTTGCAGACGAATTTGTGCATTTTAGTGCTTTAGAAACGACAGTGCGTACTGAGGAAGGAGCTGCTGTGCATTTAGGAACTAAGGTAGATGAACTTTGGCGACAGCTGGCTGCTGCTATCTATGGGGAGGGCTGAGTCCTGGCCTCACCACAAAACATTTCCTCTTACTGTTTGCTTTGGACTCGAATTTAGTATAAAACCGCCACTGGTTCCTCATTTAGACTGATGAAGTAAAGGGTGAATAATTTCACGGGCTGCTCTTCTTAAAGCGTTCTTTCCCTTTTTTGTTCATAATGGACTTTATTTCTTTTTCTTCATAAAGAACATTTTCTGTAGGGTTATGTCCTCTTTACTTTCTATGATACAATTCTGATATTGCTGCCTGTTTCATTTTACTGAACTGGTTATTAATAAGGAAATACAGTGGATTCTACATGTGAAGAGTTCTTTTAAAACTAATCACTTTATTTAAACAGTGTGGTTACAAAGTTGTTCATGATTGAATTTCATCCATACAGTGTCCAACACCCTTCACCAGTACATGTTTCCTGCCACCAATGTCCCCAGTTTCTCTCACATCCTCCCCCCCACCCCCGCCTGTCTCTGGGGCAGACATTTTACTCCTCTCTTATCTCTTTTTTCTTTTTTCCCCCCTTTTAGACACCATGGTTTGCATTACTCTTGTTTTATCTCTTTTCAGCATGTAGTTCTTCTCCAGAGTGATTTTTTTCCCAATTCTCATTGTCACGGTGGTCCCTTCTCTTTCCTAACTGTACTGCTTCACTCTTCATGGCAAATTTCCTACCTTGAAGTGTTCCTCCTGACCCTCATTTCTGTTGTCCCTGGATATTACTGCTATGTCAAAAATTTTATGCATTCTTTCTATCTAATTCTTAGGGCAGCCCCAAGGAGTCAACTTTCCCAAACTTGTCCGTCTCCCAAAATGATTTTGTTTCATTATGATATCAGTTATGCACCCATGGCTTAACCTGGTCATATACAGATGGCTTCTGAATGTCTCCTGTCACAGAGCTTCACATCCTCATCCATAAACTGGTGAATAAAATTGCTAGTTAATATATCCTTTTTTTTTGTTTGTTTTGTTTTGTTTTTTGTTTTTGGGCCACACCCATTTGACGCTCAGGGGTTACTCCTGGCTATGTGCTCAGAAATTGCCCCTGGTTTGGGGGGACCATATGGGACGCCGGGGGATCGAACCGCGGTCCGTTCCTTGGCTAGCGCTTGTAAGGCAGACACCTTACCTCTAGCGCCACCTTCCCGGCCCCATTAATATATCCTTTAGGTATACACAAACTCAAAGTGTTTAAAACAAAACCAACAATACTTTAAGTTGTCTAAATGTGGAATTTGGGGACATCATATTGATTATACTATTTCTTTTTTTTTTTTTTTTTTTTTTTTTTTTTTTTTTTTTGGTTTTTGGGTCACACCTGGCAGTGCTCAGGGGTTATTCCTGGCTCCAGGCTCAGAAATTGCTCCTGGCAGGCACAGGGGACCATATGGGGCGCCGGGATTCGAACCGATGACCTCCTGCATGAAAGGCAAACGCCTTACCTCCATGCTATCTCTCCGGCCCCAGATTATACTATTTCTAATGTTCAGTCTCTGTACATAAAGAGTCTCACACAGCCCTAACTCTTATGTAGGTATAATAGGAAAGGTTCAGAACAGTGAAGTAACTTAATTCAGTTTGACTAACATAATGTTGGAGTTATATGGAAGTGGGACCTGGATTGTTTCCAACTTTGTCCTCCGCTGTACCTCTGTGTTCTCTGGAGCCTCAGAATATAGTGGACACAGACTTGGTCAGCAGACCCAGTACTGCTGACCTCTGGACGTATGGTGTAAGGTGTTTCTTCTTTAATTCTAGACAACTTGCTCATTTGGATTCAATTGCAACTTCTCCTCAGGATATCTTCCTGATTCAATTCTTTATCATCTGTACTCTGGTCCTAACATTGGTTCTAAAATGCATATGTTGGGGCTGGAGTGGTGGTGCAATGGTAGAGTGTTTGCCTTGCACATGACTGACCTAGGATGGACTGCTTATATAATAGGACCCGGAGTCCCATATGGTCCCCCAAGCCAGGAGCGATTTTTGAGTGCATAGCCAGGAGTAACCCCTGAGCATCACTGGGTGTGCCCCCCCCAAAATCCCAAAAACGCATATGTAATGTTACTTACCTTATTACTTTCTAATAAAACTTCCATATTCTTTTTTTTTCTTTTTTGGTTTTTGGGTCACACCCGGCAGCGCTCAGGGGTTACTCCTGGCTCTACACTCAAAAATCACTCCTGGCAGGCTCAGGGGATGCCGGGATTCGAACCACCGTTCTTCTGCATCCAAGGCAAATGCCTTACCTCATGCTATCTCTCCAACTCCCCTTTTTTCCTTTTTTTTAGATTTTTTTTTAATTTAAAGAAAATGCATTACATAGTTGCTATCTTATCGTAATAAATTTGTTTCAAGATAAGGAAAAACAAAGTTATTAAGACAATAGAAAGAAAAACTAAAAAGTAAAATGGAAGAGTAGAAAAAAGAAAAAGTTCAGTAGCAAGTATATTTGTGAAACTTATTGTCTCTACAATAAAGTTATTAGCACAATCATAGAAGGTTTAGTGAGCTCTTTTTATTTTAAAGAGATAAAAAATACAAAAAAAGGGGTGTGTGTATGTGTGGGGCAGTTGTTGTTTGCATAGGCACGGCAAATATGGGGAGAATAGAAAGGAAAACCTTTGGCCTAAGAAACAGGAGACCTTACCCATGAAGTATCCTGGTATAAGACCAACTACAGGCTCCAGGTATACTAAATTGTCTAACCCCAAAGTCTTTCTCTGTGGTCCCAGTAAAAACTCTTCACAATCGCGGTTGTTGCTGTCAGGTTTCTATACAGATCATAGGTTGAAGTAAGGGTGACACAGCATCTTCTGGTTTCATCTAACCTTTAGGTGTCAGTGCAGAGAACCCTACCTTTAAAGCAGGTTTTTGCTATTATCAAGTCATCAGGGTGTCATATGTACCCACTCTGGAGTAAATTGATGCCAGGGCAGCAGTAGAGCCTTCCCTGGTAGAAGTCCAATTCCTGGTGCTGGTGTAGAAAGCAGTACTGTTTCCATAGATGGGATCCAAGGTTTAGGGGTGAATAGTCGATGTCCAATCTTCTGAAGACTAAGTCAAGTCAATATGACAAGTGTTCAGGGTATAAGGCCCCACTGCAATATAAAATGTATGTATTCCTATCTCTATTAGATAAGAACTTGTCTGCACATGTAAGATTTCCCCTTTTTAATGTGCCTATGCAAAAAGGAACAATGCTACATGTTACTACTGGTACATATGGGGAAAAACCCCAAATTCTATCACAACATTCAAGACATTCTCTGGCTCATTCATCATCACCTTGCATGCTCCTTTTATAAATACCACTTTTGTTTGTTTGGGGGTCACACCCAGCCGTGTTCAGGGATCTCTCCTGGCTCTGTGTACACCTCCTTGTGGGTTCCAGGGATGATGTGGGGTTGTGAGGATTGAGCTCAGATCAGAAAGCAAATGCCTTTCTTCCTGTACTCTCCAGCCCCTACGGGTGTCACAGTACCACTCAAAGGTTCTGGACCCTGAACCTACATTGCACTGTTTCTTTTGTTTCCCTTTGGTTGCACTTTTCTTTTTCATTTCTAGCAGATTCTTGTTTTTATTTTTCAGAACCAGAACAGCACCATCTCTTCTGGGCACTCTACTCTTTGGCTAGACCTTGTTTATAGGCTGAGCCTCAGGGAGGCATGACCTCTTGCACGTAGTCAGCCTCTCAGATGGTGCCAATGGAGTTTGCTTCCTGCTGTTTAAGTTCTTGTATGGGGCCTGCCCTGGTGTGTGTGTGCCGGATTCAGTGACTAAATTCTAGCAGGAGAACACAGCAGATAGAGAGGGTGTCACTTCTGAGATGAGAACAAAATTGTCCCTTGATTCTTGCTTTCCTTTCTCTTGTTTTAAAAAAATTTCTTTTCCTGTTCTGCACGTTCATTTTATCAGGGTAGAAACTCAGTTTGTTCAAATATTCTTTTTGAGAGACTCAAGTGGCAAGGATGCTTGTGGCCAACAGTAGTCAACAGTGACCAAAGATCTGCCTCTTGGCATTTGACTGAGCAGGTGATGTTCCACTTGAACCTTGGGAACTGCTGTTCTTAGCTGATGCTGGCATTGTCTCCTGGAGAGGCCTTTTCAGAAAGTCAGCTAAATCTCACCTGGAGTTCTCACCCAAGAAATCCGAGAGGATTTTTTGGTGCAAAAGCACCTAAAGTTTTGGATAATTTGTTAAATCAAGATAATTAAGTAATACAGATTTTAGTATCTACAAGTGGGGTGCTAACCATAATGAGTATGTAAAAAGGTGTGACGGACATTAAAACCAGGCTTTGGGTGGAAATTGGAATCATGTTGCAAATCATGATGAAGATTAATTTCTTAAACTATAGATAGGAATTTAGACTTTGAGGAAGCTGTGGGTGAGGGCTCCATGTAAAATGAGAACTGTATTGTTGAAATTAGAGGAAGGGGGAATCCTCGTTCTTTTGAGACTTCAAGTTTAGCAACTCTTGCCTTCAGTGGTGTTGAAAGTAGGAAATGTGCCTTGTGAGTTGGGTAATGAAGATGAGGAGATTTCTAAGCAAAGTTAAAGCTACCAACAGGTTTCTTCTTGTTGCTAGCAGTCAAATTCTCGAGCTGTGCCTTCTTCTGTTATAGTGAGGTCCTTCCTTGCTGAAGCTGGGATCCACATGGTCGCTGGTATCAAGCCCAAGGTCTTGGTTCTGGTACTTGAATACAGTTCGGGCTCTCTGTAGGTACTTCTTTTATTTATTTGTTTGTTTGTTTGTTTGTTTGTTTTCAGATCACACTGTGGTACTTGGGGGCTATTACCAGCTCTGTGCTTTGAGGTCACTCCCTGTGGTGTTCTTTAGGTCCCCAGGTTCAGGGGATCAGACCTGAGCTTCCTGTGTACAAAGTATATGCCCCCATCCTTGGAATTCTGTTCCACTCTTCAGTCTTCCTTGGAATGCTGCAAATGTATCATTTTCAAATACTTTTCATCCTGTGTTGTATATATTCAATTACCCATATTTGTCGTTAGACTCCGGCTTCTGTATGAGGCTAAAATGGTGGATTATGTATTTCTTGAATTTAGAATTTTGCCTTGTTTTGAGGCCACATCCAGTAGTCTTCAGGGCTTATTTCTGACTCTACATTCAGGGTTCACTCCTTGCCAGCTCAAGGAATTATATGGGGTGCCAGGGATTGAACCTGGGATGACCACATGCAAGGCAAGGGCCCAATGCACTGTACTGTCTTTTTGCCCCTTGAATTCTAGTTTTAAAGGGAAAGATAACTCAAGCCTTGGCTCTCTCTTACTGCCTTTTACTGCACAGTGGTTGACTGTTTCACTTGAACAAAGCTCAATTTCGTTGTCTGGAAAGTGAGGTTACTCATGATAATCACCAAGATCTTGAAGAATCTGGAATCA
This sequence comes from Suncus etruscus, assembly GCF_024139225.1. Classification (NCBI taxonomy): domain Eukaryota; kingdom Metazoa; phylum Chordata; class Mammalia; order Eulipotyphla; family Soricidae; genus Suncus; species Suncus etruscus. The sequence goes on along the minus strand of NC_064852.1, from coordinate 116,317,664 downwards.
TACTAAGTATTGATAAAGATAATGAATTAAGTAATAAGTAAGCTCTACTTCAGAGTGTTAACTATGTCATTTATGTGAACTAACACATCTAAAGCAGTTCACATAATGCCTGGTCTGTATTATCACTCAGTCATCACCAGTTGTGTTTAGCTTTTCATTGTTTCTGTAGTTCTTGGTGCATTAGAACTATTTTATGAATGAAACAAATGCCAAGCAAAAGATTTTTCTTTATAGTTCTGGATGAGCTATCAGTTATCACTTGAATTGAAAAACTATTATTACTTGGACATAAAGAGACTTTTTACTTCTGCTTTTTTTGCATTGTTGTTCTTTTCTGCTTTTTGTTTTGATGGAGATTCGGTGAGCCTATGCGATAGCAGTGCACAGAAAGGTTTTGAAGTAGGAGTTGAGGTGTTTCTTGGATTTGGGTAGCTATTGATGGTAGATTATCTTTTTTGGTTTTTGTAGTCTTGGAAATTGACCCACAGGTGCTCTACCACTCCCAGTTGAAGACTTTCTAGAGGAATCAGCAAAACTGGTGTAGAATTTCAGTTCAGACACGTAAGGGAAGTTTGAAATGTTAACCGTAATTAGTCAAAGAAGGGAAAGGGATGTACATATAATCTTGGAGGAGACCGAGGCCTGTGCATAGGCTTAGCACATGCTGGAGTTCACTCACTCAGCACAGGAGGGATGGGATTTGTGCAGGCAGGAACATGAGGCTGGCGAGACCAGAGCATGAAGGGTCTTGCCACTGGCTCTTCCTCTGGGTTTCCTCGTAAAGAAGCCTTTGTTCCCACGGATGGGGAATCTGAGTCATGTTTGACTAGTGAGTTACCTTCCCATCTTTAAACTATTTTCAGTAGGCCTCAAATCCTTTGCTTGGCTTGCAATGGAATAATAACAAGTTCTAGGTACTCTCTACAGCAGACTGTGACTTACTCTTATTCTTAATTTTTATAGCTGTAATCTTTTTGCTTTTTGTGGGGGTTGGTGGAAACCCACAGCAGTGCTTAGTGATTACTCCTGGCTCTGTTCTCAGGGATCATTCCTGGCAGTGCTGCGGGACCATATGAGCTGTCAGGCATCGAACCAGGGTTGGCTGCATGTAACGCAGGGGTCTCAAACTCACGGCCCGCAGGCCGTTCATACAACATTTTGTGGCCCGCGACCAGCCTTCAAATATCGCAGTATTCACGATTATTCGGTAAAAATCGCAATAAAAATCATATTAGTAAGAAAAAAATCGCATTAAACATTCGCATACCTCGAGCAGTTCCATTTGAGATATGCAAATGTTTAATGCGATTTTTAGCGATTTTTTCTTACTAATGCGATCTTTTATTCCGAATATTCAGTAAGCGAATAATTGTGAATACTTTGCGTCTAGCACAGACGTCATTTCCGCTGCTCCTGCGCGCTGTCCCTTGCATTATCAGAGGCCTAAGGGAGAGAAGGGAGAGAAGTTTATTACAGAATTAGATTTTGTCATACCTTCATCATGACTTCATCAAAGCTTGCAGTGAAAGATTGATGATGAGCACAGAAATTTCAGAAAGTGGGAGACGCAGTATTTCTTCGTTGAGCACAGGGGCATCCCCACATGTCTTATTTGCTCAGAGAAAGTTGCAGTGCACAAGGAATACAACTTGAAACGCTATTATTCAACTAAACATGCTGAGGAATGTGCAAAATATCAAGGAAATGAGAGAGCCAAGCGGGTTGCCAGTCTTAAAGCATGTCTAATGAGGCAACAAGATTTCTTCAAGAAAGCAGCCAAAGAGAATGTTGCATCAGTCAAAGCTAGTTACATGGTTAATGAGATGATTGCTAAAGCAGGGAAACCATTCACAGAAGGAGAGTTTGTTAAAAAATGCATGTTACAGGCTGCAAGTATTATCTGTCCAGAAAAGAGATCAGTTTAGCAAAATCAGCCTTCCTGCCAATACTGTGGCAGAGTGCATTTCTGACATGTCAAGTGACATTTATCATCACCTGTGTGAGAAAGCCAAATATTTTGATGCATACTCAGTTGCTCTTGACAAGGGCACAGATATAACAGACACTGCACAGCTCACAATTTATGTCCGTGGTGTTGATTACAATTTTGAATTGACAGAGGAGCTGCTCACAATAATTCCAATGCATGGCCAGACCACCGCTAATGAGATATTTCGGCATCTGTGTGATGCCATTGAGAATGCAGGTTTGCCATGGAAGAGGTTTGTTGGAATAATAACCAATGGAGCTTCATAGATGACAGGGAGGAAAAATGGACTGGTGGCATTTGTTCAAAAAAAAAAAAAAACTTGAAGAGGAGGGTGTAGAGAAGGCCATTGCTCTTCACTGCATTATCCATCAGCAGGCCCTTTGCAAGTAAATGCCTGCCATGTGTCAGTGTGATGTCTGTTGTTGTGAAATGCATCAACCAAATCAGATTCAGGGGCTTAAAGCACAGGAGGTTCCATGCTTTTTTTAGAGGAAATGGAGTCAGAATATGGAGATGTGCTCTATTTCATCGAGGTACGAGGTACGTTGGCTTAGCAGGGGAAATGTCCTGAAAAGATTTTTTGAGTTGAGAGAAGAAGTAAAAACCTTCAAAAAAAAAAACAAAAAAAAACAAAAAAGGGGTCGGGTAGGTGGCGCTGGAGGTAAGGTGTCTGCCTTGCAAGCGCTAGCCAAGGAAGGACTGCGGTTCGATCCCCCGGCGTCCCATATGGTCCCCCCAAGCCAGGGGCGATTTCTGAGCACATAGCCAGGAGTAACCCCTGAGTGTCAAACGGGTGTGGCCCAAAAACCAAAAAAAAAAAAAAAAAAAAAAAAAAAACCTTCATGGAGAAGGATGGGAATGCTATTTCTGAGTGAGTGATCACAAATGGCTCATGGACTTAGCTTTTCTTGTTGACATCACACATAAGCTAAATGTACTAAACAAGATGTTACAAGGCCTGGGGCAGCTTATCAGTGCCGCCTATAACAACGTGAGAACATTCTCCACAAAACTTGTGTTATGGAAATCCCAGCTCTCTCAGACAAACCTTTGCCATTTCCCAGCATGCAAGGAACTTGTGGATGCAGGCATACCATTCAGTGGTGAGAAATATGTTGATGCTCTTTTTAAGCTAGAGAAGGAATTTGATCACAGATTTGCAGACTTCAAAAAGCACAGAGCCACTTTCCAAATTTTTGTGGACCCCTTTTCCTTTGATGTGCAAGATGCCCCCCCTGTGCTTCAAATGGAGCTTATTGACCTGCAATGCAACTCTGATCTCAAAATCAAGTTCAGGGAGATTAGTGGAAAAGCAGACATGCATGGGCAATTTTTTTTTTAATTTATTTTGGGTTTTTGGGCCACCCCCGGCATTGCTCAGGGGTTACTCCTGACTGTCTGCTCAGAAATAGCTCCTGGCAGGCACGGGGGACCATATGGGACACCGGGATTCAAACCAACCACCTTTGGTCCTGGATTGGCTGCTTGCAAGGCAAATGCCTCTGTGCTATCTCTCCGGGCCCGCATGGGCAATTTTTGAGAGAATTGCCCCCCCAGCTTCCCTGAGCTTTCCCGAATGTTCAAGCGCACCATGTGCCTTTTGGGAGCACATATTTGTGTGAAAAGTTATTCTCCACATTGAACTTCAATAAGTCAAAGTACAGTTCTAGACTTAATGATGATCATCTTCCAGCCACACTGAGGGTCTCAACTACTTCCTCTCTAAAGCCAAATGTGGTTCAGATTTGTGAGAAGAAGCACTGTCAAGTCTCTGGCAGCAAGGAATAGGCAAAAGATGCCATGTTCAGAAGAACTGTTCATGATCTTCACTTAATGTTCTATTCATATTCAGAAGAAATAATTAAAGCTGTTAATAATGACGTTTGAAGACTTTTATTGTGAAATCCCTTATGCGGCCTGCCTCACTTCGACTTTGCCTCCTGTGCGGCCCCCAGGTAAATTGAGTTTGAGACCCCGATTAAGGCAGATGCCCGCCCTTCTTTGTTATCACGCTGGCTCCATACAGTTGTATTCTTTACAGCAGCTTGTGAGTTACTTTTTATTTTCAGGGCTTAGCTATGGTTCCCAAACTCTTAGTAAATGTTTAAATGAATGGTTGTGTGAAGGAACTTGAGAAGAAAAAGAAATGTTTACTTGGGCGGGAGGTCACACCGTGTTATTCCTGGCTCTGCATTCAGACTTTGCTCCTGGCAAGCACAGGGGACCATATGGGATGCCAATCCATCCTGGATCGGCTGCATGCAAGGCAAACACCCTACCGCTGTGCTGTCTGTTTGACCCATTTATTGTTTTATAAGTGACTGTGTCACTTTCTTATTGATTTAATTTATTATAAAGAATCTAACACTGTGAGGAGGCCTGGATGAAAAGTCAACTCTAAGATAATTAAAAATACTTAAATGCAACCAGTCCCATTAGTAAGATCTGTGGTGAGTGCGTGATGGGTGACTGAATCAGCAAGTGCCAGAAATTTTCTAGAGGTGCAGGAGTGATAGTACAGCGGTAGGGTGTTTACCTTGCACGCAGCTGACCTGGGATGGACCCGGTTTGATCCTTTGTATCCCATATGGTCCCCCAGCCTGCCAAGAGCGATTTCTAAATGCAGAGCCAGGAGTAACCTCTGAGCACTGCTGGGTGTGGCCCAAAATAAAAAAAACAAAACAGAGTTCCTAGAGATGTTATTATAATGAATGCACCACTTACGAAGTCATGTGTGTTCCTGCTCTACTCTCCCCTCCGGAACTGAGAAAAATCTGTGACTCTCCAAAAAGAGATTATTTTCTTAGAGGAAGATTCATGGAAATGTTTCTTGCTCGTCACCCCTTGGTTTATGATATGGGTACATGCCTCTCCAGTTGATAGATGTGAGCTACATTTATTTTCTGTTTATGACATGGAAACAACTGTGAAGAAATGGTTCGTCTTTGTAGCAATTAGGCATTGTTTTAGTGAGATAATCGTGCGGTTTTAAAAGAAAATTATGTATCTGAGGCCTGTCTAGGAAGCAGCACTTTGTTTCAGCAGCAACACAGCTGCTGACAACAATGATTGAATTTGCGATGTGGGTCACACGGACAGAAATTGTGTATACTCACAATTCTGCAAGACACTGATTAAGACATTTGTTACACAAATAAATAGAAGAGAGCTGTCTAAAAAGAAAAGATTTTATGTGTTCTTAAGAGCAAGGAATGATATAGAATGATGACATAATAAAACCATATGTGTGTATGTTTATATTACTATTTTAGTTTTATTTAATCTTTAGAGTTTATATGTACTAAGCCTTCTTGTTACTGATCAAGACAAAAGAGTTGTTGGGGTATTTGTATTATGTCATTTCTATATCATGTCCTACTACCTTTTTTTTTTTTTTTTTTGGTTTTTTGGCCATACCCATTTGACGCTCAGGGGTTACTCCTGGCTATGCGCTCAGAAATCGCCCCTGGCTTGGGGAGACCATATGGGACACCGGGGGATCGAACCACAGTCCGTCTGCTTGCAAGGCAGACATCTTACCTCTAGCGCCACCTTCCTGGCCCCCTACTACCTCTTTTTTAAAAATTATTTTTTGCTTACATGTAAATACATACCAGCTTAAAATAAGGCTTATTTTTGCATGCTATAGCTCATCTAGCCAAGTTAATATGTTTCCTTTGGGACCACACCCAGGGTAGTCAGTCTTTTTTTTTTTTTTTTTTTTTTTGGTTTTTTGGGCCACACCCAGTAATGCTCAGGGGTTACTCCTGGCTATGCGCTCAGAAGTCGCTCCTGGCTTGGGGGACCATATGGGACACCGGGGATCGAACCGCGGTCCCTCCAAGGCTAGCGCAGGCAAGGCAGGCACCTTACCTCTTGCGCCACCGCCCGGCCCCCCCCCTTTTTTTTTTTTTGTTTTTGTTTTTGTTTTTGTTTTTGGTAGTCAGTCTTATCCCTGGCTCTTTGATCATGGATCAGTTGTGATGTTGCACAAGGAATGGATAGGATGCTGGGTATTTAGCTGTAGATGCTGTGTGCAAGGCAAGTGCCCTTTGTTATGTTTTTTTTTTGTTGGTTTGTTTTTGTCTTTTGGTTCACATCCTGTGGTACTCAGAGCTTAACTACTGTCACTGTGCTCAGGGATCACTCCTTGCCATGCCCAAGCGACTGTACATGGTGTCAGGGATTGAACGTGGGTCAGTGACATGCAAAGCAAGCGCCTTACTCACTGTACTATCTTTCTGGCCCGAAATAATGTTGTTGTTGTTTTTTTATAATGTATTTGTTGTAACAAAAATAAGATTTTGAATCGATCAACATGACATTTTGCCTTTATCTTTTGTTTTAACTGTCATATATTCTTTTTGTGGTTGTTGTGTTGTTTGGGGGGCATTCCTTGTGGTGCTTAGGGTTTACTCCTTGCTCTGTGCATATGGATCATTCTTTGCAGCACTCAGGGGGCATATATGGTGCCAGGGATAGACTCTGGGTTGTCTGTGTGCAAGTTAAACATCCTACTCATTGTAAAAAAACTTACTTTTTACTTTTCCTGCCTAATCTGTGTTTTTTAAATACATATATTTATCTTTGCTACAGGTGACAAAACCCGTCCACCTTCTTCGAGTCCATCGAGTATCATTCGCCGCACCTCCTCCCTGGATACCCTCGCTGCCCCCTACCTTGCAGGGCACTGGCCGCGTGACAGCCACGGCCAGGTTGCACCTTGCATGCGGGACAAAGCTACGCAGGTAGGTTGCTGGAGTTCTTCTCCAGAGAGTTTTACTTGGAACTATTTTGTTCATTATTTGTTCTACTTGGTGCTTGATCTTTTTTTCCGCACCTTGTGATGCTGGGGATTGAATTCAGGGCCTCACAGATGCAAGGTAAAAAACTCAACCACTATGGGGGAATACCCTCAGCCACTGACTTTATACCCTTCTTTTACCACTTATACCAATGACTCAGCCCTTCTGTGGTCAGATTCCTCTTTTGGGGAATGGGGGAGTAACCCCTCGAACCACACCCAGTGGTTCTCAGACCACTCCTGGCTTTGTGCTCAGGGACCATACCTGGCATGCTCAGAGGATCATAGGTGGTATCTGGGATTCGAACCAGATTGAGACTGCCACCATTGCAAGGCCAGTGCATTAATTTCTTTTATTATTATTAATTATAATTTCTTTAAGTAATGTGGTTACAAAAATGTTCATAATTGGGTTTTCATCATTGAATGTACATCACCCTTCACCAATGCAACTTTCCCACCACAATGTCCCCCATTCACCTCCTCTACCCCCAATTCTTCAAGCAGATATTGTATTTCTCTCACTATCATTGTCATGTTAGTTGTTAGTATAGCTATTTCTCTTAACTGTGCTCACGGCTCTTTGTGGTAAGCTTCATATCATGGGCTGGTCCTTCCAAACCTCATCTCTATTGTCTCTGGGTATTATTAACGTACTGTATTTTATTTTTCTTTACTTTTTTTTAGGGGGGGGGTTGGGGCCACACCTGGCAGCACTCAGGGGTTACTCCTGGCTCTCTGCTCAGAAGTCACTCCTAGTGGGAGTGCTAGAGTGTTAGGGTCACCGGCAAAACCTGCTAAATTGCAGACTTGATGCCAGTTGTTTTTGACTCTGTGTTTTTAACAGAAATTCTGAGGCACATGGATAACTTTTTGTTTTAAAATTTAAATTTTTGTTTTGGGCCCACATACAATGGCACTGAGGGATTACTCCTAGCTCTGTGATCACTGAATCACTCCTGCTGGGATTAGGGGACGCTGTAGGATGCCAGGGATTGAACCTAGGTTGGCTGCATGGCAAGGCAAACGCCCTCTGTGCTGTGCTATTGCTCTAGCCCCGATTTTAAAATTTCAAAAACATTTCACGTGTTTACTAACTTTATTTAAACATCATGTTTTACAAGTTGTTCATAATGCAGTTGTTTTGAGCATTTACTGTTCCAGAACCAATTCCAGCATCAGTATCAACTTCTCTCCATCTTTGTCCCTAGTTTCCTACCCCGGAAGCCTGCCCCTTTATTTTGTTAAAGCCTGCCCTTTTAGAAGGCACAAAATACTTATATTGTTACAATATACTGCTTGTTTACATTATTTGTTACAACAAAATAACTAGCAGTTATCAAAAAATATTTCAGTAAAAGAGAATTTGTGAACATTGTTATATTCTCACATGAGATCATTCAAGTCATTGTCTGATGGTTTTTTGAGCTGTTGTTACTAGAAGAGCCTTCATTACTGTTTTCATTTATTGTGCTTACTTGGCTTCTCTGCTACTCTTCCATCTAATTTGCTGTGGTCTTACTGGGCTGTCAGTATTGTGGAATTTGGAGATGTCTTGCAGCCTCCATATACAGCTGTGTACTCCAGGAACTCCAAGATCTGCAGAACCAGGACAATTCTAGGCCCGTCCCCACAATCCCCACCTCTCAGGGTGCTGCAGCATCTTCAGCCACAAGACTCATCCTTCGTGGGTTTCAGTGGCTTGGCCATGTGCATCTCTTCTGAGATGAGTCACCAGAACTATGAAGTTGGGCTGTTGTTTATGAGGCTGCCGCTGTGGGATGGAGGTGTGGCTGTTGGGACTTGTGGCAGTACAGGAATACAGTACAGCTGGGGGTAAGCTGTCCTCCCCCATTCTATAAAGACCCCAGAGTTTTCAGCCCTAAATTGGTGTACCTGAAAGTTTTTTCTGTAGAGATTAGTCACAAAGTAGTGAAGTTGGACCATCTCCATAGTAGTAACTAGGAGGTGCGGGTGTGGCTCCAGGGCCTTCAGCAGGGCAGGATTTCTGCCCTCTCCTCTCCTCTCCTCCTCTCCTGAGGGTGCTCCAAGATTTCTGCCCAAAGACCCATGTATCTGTGAGTTTTATTGTCTTGACTTACATATAAAAGTGTTTTTCACTACTTTATTTTACTTTATTTATTTATTTATTTATTTATTTATTTATTTATTTATTTATTTTTGGTTTTTGGGCCACACCTGGCAGCGCTCAGGGGTTACTCCTGGCTTTGCACTTAGAAATTGCTCCTGGCAAGCACAGAGACCATATGAGATGCCGGGAATCAAACCCAGGTCCATTCAGGGTTGCCCACGTGCAAGGGAAACACCCTATTGCTGTGCTGTTTCTCTGTCCCCTCCCCATTTTTATTTTTTTGGTTTTGGTTTTGGTTTTTAGGCTATACCCAGTGGCGCTCGGGCTATTCCTGGCTCTGCGCTCAGAAATTATTTCTGGCAGGTTCGAGGAACCATATGGGATGCTGGAGATACAACTCATCCACCCTGGGTCAGCCATGTGCAAATTAAAACATCTTAGTGCTATGCTATCACTCCAGCCTGTTTTTTTACCACTTTTTTTTTTTTTATAATTTAGACAAGAACAGTATTTTTACTACATTAATATAAGTGCATACCACTGGTGACTCACACTTGAATGTGGCTTAATTAGCACAATTTTGTTTTGTTTTGTTGGCCACACCCAGCAGTGCTTAACGCTTATTACTGACTCTGTTCTCAGGGATTACTCTGGTCATGGCTTAGGGGGATCATGTAGTGCTGGGAATTGATCCCCAGTCATGTGTGCAAGGCAAAGCATACACCATACCTGTTATACTATCTGGAGTTAATTATTATTACTATTTTTTTGGTTTTGGGGCCACATCCAATGGTGCTCAGGGGTTACTCTTGGTTCTGTACTCATATATCCCTCCTGGTAGGGGCCAGAGTGATAGAACAATGGTAGGGCATTTTTGCCTTGCATGTGGCTGACCCTTGTCAACCATGGTTTGATTCCCAGCATCCTATATAGTCCCCTGACCCTGCCAGGGGTGATTTCTGAGCTCAGAGCCAAGAGTAACCCCTGAGTGCTACTGGTGTGGCCCAAAACCAAACAAACAAAATAATTCCTGGCAGTGATTTCTCAGGGAAACCATATGGGATGGCAGGGATCAAACCTGGGTTGGAGGAATCTTATGGGATGGCAGGAATCAAACCTGGATGACCTGCATATAAAGCAAACAGTCTACCTGCTGTGCTATAGCTTCGGTCCCTAGAATTAATTATTTTTAATAGGAGGGTTTGCTTTACATACCAGCCAGCCGTGTGTAATTTTTTTTTTTTTTTTTTTGGTTTTTGGGCCACACCGGCGGTGTTCAGGGGTTACTTCTGGCTCCATGCTCAGAAATTGCTCCTGGCAGGCATGGGGGACCATATGGGACACCGGGATTCAAACCAACTACCTTTGGTCCTGGATCGGCTGCTTGCAAGGCAAACACCACTGTGCTATCTCTCCGGGCCCCAGCCGTATATTTTTATGCTAAAAAAATTTTGCATTGATGGGTATCAGGGATTATGTTAACTTGTTGATACTTTTTATACATGTAAATATTTTAGCAGACTCTGGAAACAATTGAATACTTTTATATTAATTTTTTTATTATAAAGGACTTTAAGAGATCTTTTGAATCTACTTTCTCATTTTACAAATAGGAAGTTTAGTCCTAAACCACATAACCAGTTGTTGTCACCGGATCTTAGATCTTAATTTTTTCATCTTACGTTTATGTTACAATTAAAATGAATATTAGAATATCAAAATTAAATATTAAATTAAAATGAATATTAGAGTATTAAAATAATACCATTGACTGTTCTTCATACTCTTACCTTAGATTAAAACCATGGGCACAAGAACTGTATCTGGCCTTTTCTGTATTTTCATCATTACACTTGTATACTTGACAAAAAATATCTAAGGAATTTGGGAGAAGGGACATTGCAGAGAACAGTTGAAGTTTTATAATAGTGAAGAATAAAAATCAGGGCCAGAGATATAGCATGGAAGTAAGGCTTTTGCCTTGCATGCAGAAGGATGTTAGTTCGAATTCCGGCATCCCATATGGTCCCCCCAGCCTGCCAGGATTGATTTCTGAGCATAGAGCCAGGAGTAACCCCTGAGAGCTGCTGAGTGTGACCCAAACACCAAAAAAAAAAAAAAAAAAAAAAAAGAGAGAGATACATTTCAGTTTAGAGGTATTTTTTTTCTCTTTTATTTCTTTGTGGGGTGCTCTTTGGAGGGCAGTTCCTCCTCGATTTTTGTGGCCAACCAGGCTGGTAACCATTGTAAGGGCCTGAGTCTGTGATGTTGTTTAGTAATTCGTGCCATGTTAAGGGAACCCTGGGCTATCCTGACCGTGCTGGGGGTGGGGGTTCTCTGGAGACGAGTTTGTTAGGCTTGTGGGACCAGGCAGTTCTGGGACTAGAACTTGAGTGTGCCTGAATCACTCTTTTCTCCTGGTCCCTCAATTTTGAGTCTTCCATCACTGATGGCTACTTGGTCCCAGCATTTTCTAAAATTGTCCCTTTACTGAGCCTAGGAAATACACTTTGCAGTGGTTTGGGACTTGCATACTAATTTTCCAAATTTTAGGTGTTACCAGTGACTTTTTTGTCTTCTGTATTTTTAACACTCTTGAAACTGAATCCCATTGTTAGGGAAGAGGCTTGCTTTTAAAATTACCTTGAAGTTTTTATTCCAGGAGTAGCTGTGCAAACCAAAACTCAAATAGTTTGTACTCATTGAAAGAAAAGAATCTTTTCAGAAACTTTGACCTTGAAGCTGAAGAGTTCTGCATTTACACTAAATCTGTAAGTTTTCCTGAACTTATGAGGCCGTGCATTGTGAAACATGGATATCGTCACTACCTGCTTTATCGGTTTTTGATATTTTACATTGATTTCCTTCCCTTTATGCTGTCATTTCGCAACTGGGTGTTACCCACATGTGGTTGCAGTTGCTGCTACATTTGGTTCTTATCTTCATCGGAGGGGTTACATCTTGGGAGTTGAGGTGCTTTCTAGGGGCCGCGCATGGGGCTTTCGTACACTTGATTGCGGTGCTCTGGAAATGTCTTAGGTTGTTGCAGTCTCAGGATTGCTGGCCTTGCACTAGGACAGATAGGATGGTACCGGAAGTCACACAGGCAAATGCTTTGCCACCAATCTGCCTCCCAGGCCCCCTTTTGGGCTTTTTGCTTACTCCATGCATCATGTTTAAATTAGTGTGGGTGTGTTTCCTTGAACAGTCCTACAACCTCCTTTATTTCCTCTGCAGTTTCAGGTTGAGTGATTTCAGATATTTTGCTTCTCTCCATGAAAATATGCATTCTTACAGGCCATTGGGAACTGCTGATCTGTGAAAGTAGTTCAGTAAGTTTATTCCGAAGCAATTGTGACTTAACTCGGACTATATATAGTGAGTTAAAATTCTAGGCTCCCAACTATCATCAAAGTGCCCCTCAGATTGGGACTAAGCCCAGTGCTCTAGCCCAGTGTTTCTCAAGTGGGTCACAGATGGAGGTTGTGTAAATGTGAGGGGAGGGAACAGGACATCACTTAAGACTGTTAAGCCACTGTTAGGTAGGACAGGGTTGAGTCCAGGAAGGAAACAAGGATGAAGCGGGCATTGTTGGTAAAAGTTTGAGGACCACTTCTCTCACTTACTGTTGGCCAGTAGAGGTGGTGCGACCTATGAATTCATTGCCTAAAAGACAAGATTGACTGTTTATGTTTTGAATTTTTGTGCAAAGCCTCATTCTGCCCTGTCTCCTACCTGTTTCCTGTCATCCAGCATCCAAGTTCATTTTTTTTTTTTTGGTCTTGTTTTTGGTTTTGGGACACACTCAGGGGTTACTCCTGGCTCTTCGCTCAGAAATTACTCCTGACAGGCTTGGGAGACCATAAGGATGCCGGGGTGTGCTGCATGCAAGGCAAATGCCCTCCCAGCTGTGCTATTGCTCCGGCCCCCCATGTTCATTTAATAGACAATTTATTGCTCTCCAAAACTGATTGACAAATTTATATATCTAGTGTAATTATGGTGCATTGCCATGAATTTAATATGCCTAATTTTCATATCAAGTTAGGGGGAGAAAAATAGAAGGTTGGATTGTTAGCATTTTTTCCAGCATTCTTTACCATTAGGCTCTTTTACTTTATAGTTGCCAAATTATGTGCATATATGTGAGTACATGATTTATGATAGATGACTGGTTTTTTTCTGCATAAAATTTAATTTTGCTTTGAAAAATCCTGAGTACATTTTTGGGCCTTCTAGTTTTTTTAGTTCTTGGGCCACACCCAGCGGTGCTCAGGGGTGACTCCTGGCTGTCTGCTCAGAAATAGCTCCTGGCAGGCACGGGGGGGGGGGGGGGGGGGGAACGACCATATGGGACACCGGGATTTGAACCAACCACCTTTGGTTCTGGATCAGCTGCTTGCAAGGCAAACGCCGCTGTGCTATCTCTCTGGGCCCGCCTTCTAGTTTTTTGACTTTCCTATTTTCCTTTTAGATGTTGGAGTTTGGTCATTTTTTTTTCACCCCTTCATATATATTGGCTTGAAGTTGTGATCCAAGAACAAAAATTTTGTAAGGTATTATGTTTGTAAAGCCTCATGCAGTTAAAGCTTGGAAAATAAGAGGCTAAATTCATGTTGAACTATTGACAATAACTATTTACATGTTAACAAATAATGTTTATATTAAAGATTGCTTTTCACTTTAGATACACTCTCAGATCTGTAGTTTAAAAAACAACTATTGGCAGCACTAAAACTGTTCAGAAAGCACTGGAGAAGTAGAGACACTTTGAGAGTTGGTGGCACTGAGGCTCTGAGGACTCAGCTGCACTGAGATTGCTGCTCCTTGCTCTGTGTTCAGTGATCACTCCTGGTGGTGTGGGGGATTGAACTCTACGGTGGGCCGTGTGCAAGGCAAGTGCTTTAACCCTTGAACTAGTCCCTAGCTCAGTAGATTTGCTTTCATAACATTTTGGACTTGATGACTAATTAATTCTTGGCATTTTTAATTTGTCCACTGGTTTAAAGTGGAACCCATTTTTTGCTTCTTTGATTTTTGCCCCATTTTTTTTTTCTGTCCTTCAAACAGAACCATATAATTTGAACCATCTTGTTCCTCCTCACAAATTGAGGGGAATAATGGAGGGTACCAAGACCAGACAGTCATATGAACATTAAGTAGAAGTAAAAAAATGATCAGACTTAAACACCAAATCCGAAGCCAACGATAACAGAATTGATACCCAATCTACAACATGCTAGACACAGAGGGAACCACTTATACTAGCAACCCGGAGGGTAAAGGAGGGAGAGATATGGATGCATGCTGGGAACAGGGGTGGAGGGAGGACAACATTGATGGTGGGAATGCCTGATTCAATGTCGCTGTGTACCTAAAAAATTACTGTGAAAGATTTGTAATCCACTTTGGTCAAAATAAAAATAAAAAAAAATACACCTGGGAATTTAAAAAAAAAAGTGGAACATTCTATTAAGAGGAAAGGACAGTGTTAGACCCTCTGAGACTTGCATCTCCTGACTTCAGTTACTTCTTCAAAAACTTTGTCTTTGCTAGGATTTTAAGAGGATCTAAACTTTTATTTGCTTTTCCCATTGGTTCTTTTATGTTTTCACATTAGAGATCAGATTTCCCCATGCTGGTGACTCCATTATGTTGGTTTTAAAACGGGCCAATCTGTTTTATCAAAAATGGAGCCTGGCATTGTCTTGCTGTCCTTTAAAGAATTTCTTGGTTCTGTAACTGATTTCCCTATCATAAATAATTTTTTTGGGGGGGTCACACCCAGCAGCGCTCGGGTTACTACTGGCTCCACGCTCAGAAATTGTTCTTGGCAGGCTCGGGGGATCATATGGGATGCCAGGATTCAAACCAATGACCTTCTGCATGAAAGGCAAATGCCTTACCTCCATGCTATCTCTCCGGCCCCTATCATAAATCAGTTTGAAAATATATTCCAGTTCTCAATGAATTTGCAGAATCCTGCATACTTATTCATTGATGTTTTCTTTTTTCTTTTTCTTTTTTTTTTTTTTTTTTTGGTTTTTGTTTTTGGGTCACAGCTGTCAGCACTCAGGGGATCCTCCTGGCTCCAGGCTCAGAAATTGCTCCTGGCAGGTTCGGGGGACCATATGGGATGACCTGCATGCGAGGCAAACACACTACCTCCATGCTATCTCTCTGCCCCCCCCCTTTTTAAAAAAAAAAAAAAAGAAAGAAAGAAAACAAAATTGGATTGCTTTCCTATATTTTGCCTGGGTAACATTCTCTAATACTTTAATCCCCTCCTCCATTCATCAAGGCTTTTCCTGTGCTTACAGTTCTGAGTTGAAAGCCTCTCTTTCTCTCTCTCTTTTTTTTTTTTTTGTGTGTGTGGGGGGGTTGTTTTTGGGCCACACCTGGCAGCATTCAGGGGTTATTCCAGGCTCTGTGCTCAGAAATCACTCCTGGGAGGCTCAGGGGACTGTATGGAATGCCAGGTATCAAACCCAGGTCAGCCACATTCAAATCAAACGCCCTATCACTCTGGACCCGAAAGCCTCTCTCTCTCTCTCTCTCTCTCTCTCTCACTATCTCTCTCTCTCTCTCTCTCTCTCTCTCTCTCTCTCTCTCTCTCTCTCTCTCTCCTCTCTCTCTCTCCTCTCTCTCTCTCTCTCTCTCTCTCTCTCTCTCTCTCTCTCTCTCTCTCTCTCTCTCTCTCTCTCTCTCTCTCTCTCTCTCTCTCCTCACTCTCTCTCTCTCTCTCTCTCTCTCTCTCTCTCTCTCTCTCTCTCTCTCTCTCTCTCTCTCTCTCTCTCTCTCTCTCTCTCTCTCTCTCTCTTCTCTCTCTCTCTCTCTCTCTCTCTCTCTCTCTCTCTCTCTCTCTTCTCTCTCTCTCTCTCTCTCTCTCTCTCTCTCTCTCTCTCTGTCTCTCTCTCTCTCTCTCTATCTCTCTCTCTCTCTCTCTCTCTCTCTCTCTCTCTCTCTCTCTCTCTCTCTCTCTCTCTCTCTCTCTCTCTCTCTCTCTCTCTCTCTCTCTCTCTCTCTCTCTCTCTCTCTCTCTCGTTTTTGGGTCACATCCGGCGGTGCTCAGGGGTTACTCCTGGCTATCTGCTCAGAAATAGCTCCTGGCAGGCACGGGGGACCATATGGGACACCAGGATTCGAACCAACCACCTTAGGTCCTGGATCGGCTGCTTGCAAGGCAAACGCCACTGTGCTATCTCTCCGGGCCCGTCGAAAGCCTCTCTTAAGGGTTGTCTACAACATGGTATCACAACTGGCTGTTTATTTTCCTTTTTCTACAAGGTAAAACTCTTTGAGAATAACTGTATTTCCACAGAGTCCTCCAGTGAATCTAGTGCTTGACTCCATAATAGATACTTAATGGCATTCCACTACACAGATCAAGGTTGAATAAAATGGAAACATGTAATTAATAAAACTCAATTTTACTTCCTATGAACATTATGCCAATGTTCAGGGTTTAAGGTCTAACTGAATTACCAAATTTGATAACCTTGCTATTTTTTGTGTAAATTTTATTTTTGTTTTTGGGCCACACCTGGCTGTGCTCAGGGCTTACTCCTGTCTTTGTGCTCAGAGGAGATCATTTAGGGTGCTGGGGATTGAACTTGGATTGGCCAGGACCCCTGAAGGCTGCATTTGTTGATGGATTTGCTGGGGATCAAAACATGACTCTGCCACATCGTCGTGACTACTGTGCTGCATGGCTGGCCCTGCTCTCTGTGTTCATTGAGACATCCTGCCTCTAGTAGCTTTTGATCTGGAAGGTCCCCTCAGCTAGTCTTTCTTCATGACATTGATGTATTTTAAGAGTGCAAACCATTATTTCTGCTGAATTGTCACGATTTTTGTTCATCGCTTTGCTTTTTCACAATGAGATTCACACTGATAGACTTTCAGAGAGTTGCTCTCTGCACATCAGTGTCATGCTAGCAATAATGATGCAATAGCAATGATATGAGTTCTGATCCATGAATTTCTTTAATAACTAATGAGTAATGTGTAGGAAAGACTTGGAACTAATAGCACATGGCCCAGATTATTTCATCCTTCGTTTAAACATTTATTGATTTCTTTTGCTTAAACTAGAAAATAGTAATGTATAATGATGGTTTTCCAATAGTCATATTTTTGTATTAAACTATTTTTATGAAGTTATGATAAGTAGATTTTCATAAAATATTAACATCACTTGATTCTTTTTTATACTTCTAGGTTTTCCTTAAGAAAGTATCCCCTGAGCACCGCGGGGTGTGGCCCAAAAACCAAAAAAAAGAAAGTATACAACTATACCAAAAAAGTTTAGTATTATAGCTATCTTTATATATAGCATTTTAGATTATTAGCTACGTCCAATAATCTTTGTGCTTACCTATGTGTATGTTTTGTACTTCCTGAAAAGTTTTTCAGATAACATACTTTATAGGGCCCTTAACCTATATTTCCTTTGTGTGTGTGTGTGTGTTTATTTTTTGTGTGTATTTTTTTATTTGTTTGTTTTGGGCCACACTCAGCTGTGTTCTGGGGCTTCTCCTGGCTCTGTGCTCAGAAATTGCTCCTGGCAGGCATGGGGGACCATATGGGATGTCAGAGATTGAACCTGGGTCGGTCCCGGATTTGTATGCAAGGCTAATGCCCAATTGCTCCAATAACTCCGGCCCCCTTCAACCTATATTTTCTAAGGATAAATACCCTGAATCACCACAGTAGTATTAGCTTACTCGAAATAGTAACAGTTTCATATCATGCAACATTCAGTTCTTGTTAATGTTTCTCTAACATATAAAATAATTTTAAGGGGTTGAAGAGGTAATATAACAAGAAGGGTAATTGCTTTGCACATAGCTGACTCAGGTTTGATTCCTGATACCTCATATGATCTAATGAATCCCAAGAGTGATCTCTAAGTACTGAGCCAGGAGTAAGCCCTAAGCACCACTGGGTATAGCTCCCAAATCATAAATAAATTAATCGTGTGAGATTCCTGCATTGTGCTTAGGCTGTCATTAGTCCCTTTCAATAAAACAGCTTATCCTTGGTGTTAATAATATTTTATGCTACAATCTTTAGTACATACTGTACAATAGCCACTTGTTTGGTTTTTTTTTTTTTTTTGTAGCGGGTCTCTGGAATACCATTGATGCTCCACTTGATTACTTAATTATCTTTTTTTTTTTTTACTTAATGGTGTTAGTATCCATGGATGTGCCTTATCTAAGCATGTTATTTCCCTGCTTGTTGTGAATATATAAGTAGGAATCCCCCCTTATAATATAGCATATTCTATGTATACTTCTGCAATCTTGTTTTCATTTAAGGACATCACTTTATCCTTATAGACTGTCTCTTATTATCAGTGATTTTTCATTTCTTAACATATCTAGATTAGTTTTTTGGTTTTTTTGGTTTTGATTTTTTTGTTTGTTTTTTTGGTTTTTTTTTTTTTTTTTTGCTTTGTTTTGTTTTTGGTTTTTGGGCCACACTCAGCAGTACTCAGGGGTTATTTCTGACTCTACACTCAGAAATCACACCAGGCAGGCTTGGGAACCATATGAAATGCTGGGAATCAAACCCTGGTCGGCCGCATGCAAAGCAAATACCCTCCCCACTGTGCTACCTATCACTCCAGCCCTCAGATTGGACTTTTAAATAGGCCATAATTAATTCATGCAATTTAGTACACAAAAGATATGCAGAGGTTACATAGTGAAGTATTTTCTCCCATGAATTCCCTCCATGATAGTTCTTTTGTTACCATGTACTTTCTGCCCAACTTTCCATAGGTGTATTCTTCTAGCAGTTTGAAACAAAGGTAGTTGATGTGTATACATTGTATTTTTCTCAATATCTTTTGATATTTTTAATTACAATAGTATTAATCTCCTTATTCTGATACATATAAGCATAGTCTTATATTACCTGCATAGTATTCTGTTGTAAATATATACCACCCTTCATGTAGCCAGTGCTTTGTTTACAGACTTTTATAATATGTAATTCTTTATATAATGGTAACTATTTTGTATATCTGCAGAATGAATTCCCAAGTCAAAATTGTATCCATCTTTATAATTTAGGCAACATTTGCCAAGTTCTCTTCCATAAAATTACATTCCATGAAAAACAAATTACATTCCCTGGAACCTGAGCCTTAGTACAGTGGAAGAGGGCATTTGCCTTGCCTGTGGCAATCTGAGTTCAATCTCTGGCATCCCATATGATCCCTATACACTGCCAGGAGTAATTCCTGAGTACAGAGCCAGGAGTAACCCACCAGCACTGCCGGTATGTAACTGCATAACTGGAAGCTAAACATTTAATAAAAATGAATCTCCTCAAGTTGCCAGGACTCATGAAGACTCAGAGAACCAGGCTGACTTGTGCCTGAACAGCACTGGGGGAATGAGTATGTGGTATTGCCTTTTGTAGGAAGTAGCAAGATCGTAGTGCCAGGGACATTTCAGAATAAAAATGTAAATAAAGACCAAAAAAAACTTAAAAACTAAAAAAGAAGCCACATATAGATAAAGATCATACAGAGTTTCCTTTTTACACTTAGCATCATACTTTGAGGTATCACTGCACTGTTCAGTGGTATGTTAGGCTGGGCAGTACGGCCCAGGAATTGGGGTGCCCTTCCTATATGTCCAGCAACACCACTGGCCATGACCTTGGGGCAGCCAGCATCACTGAGCTGTCATCATCAAGTCTGGGTATTCTCCATCCTGGTTGGCTGAGCACTGCATGGGAGAGCCCCTCAAAGAAAGGTATCTGAATTATTGCTATATAATTTTTATTAAAATGTCCCTTTCCTCTTTTTCCTCTGACCAGACGGAGGCCGCTTGGGCTGAAGAATATTATGAAAAGAAGAAAGGGTCCCACAAACGTTCAGCATCTTGGGGCAGTACAGATCAGCTGAAGGAGGTAAGGAAGTGGTGTTAGTGTGTGGATGTAGAAATTTTATCCTTTCATTGACTCGTTTCTTGAGCATTGGGAAAGTTTGGATTTTTCAGGTTCCAGTTTATTCCCTGTTGTGGGGAAATTGATGTTTTGCTTACTTGAGAAAAGAGAAATGCATTTATGATGTTGGCTGGATATAAAAATACCATAGATAAGTATATATCCACTGATTAGGTAGCACTGTCTTTTAAGAACATGCATGTTGGGGCTGGAGAGATAGCACAGCGGTAAGGCCTTTGCCTTAGATGCAGAAAGACGGTGGTTCTAATCCCAGCATCCCATATGGTCCCCCAAGCCTGCCAGGAGCGATTTCTGAGCATAGAGCCAGGAGGACCCCCTGAGCGCTGCTGGGTGTGACCCCAAAACAAAAAAAACAAATAAAAAAACAACATGCATGTTGGGGCCGGAGCAATAGCACAGCGGTAGGGCATTTGCCTTGCATGTGGCTGACCCAGGATGAACCTGGGTTTGATCTCCCGTGTCCCAAATGATCCTCTGAGCCAGGAGCGATTTCTGAGCACATAACCAGGATTAATTCCTGAGAATCATTGGATGTGCTCCCCCCCCCAAAAAAAATAAAAGAGCATGCATATTAATATAAACGTAAAATGTCTAAAATGGTAGTGATAGGAAA
The DNA here is from genome assembly GCF_024139225.1 of Suncus etruscus. Classification (NCBI taxonomy): domain Eukaryota; kingdom Metazoa; phylum Chordata; class Mammalia; order Eulipotyphla; family Soricidae; genus Suncus; species Suncus etruscus. Next base: position 116,297,179 of record NC_064852.1, on the reverse strand, counting down.
AATTCTTATTTAATGTTTCTTTGGCAATAGCTCTGAATTCATGCACCCAATGTAATCAATTTGATTAAGTTCCTATGCCAGGTTTATCATTTTCTGTGCCACTAATTAATGAGTTCTGTTTTTTAACATTATGTCAAAATAAAAACTAATATTTGTTCTTTAGGGGCCAGAGAGATAGCATGGAGGTAAGGCATTTGCCTTGCATGCAGGACAGTGGTTCGAATCCCAGCATCCCATATGGTCTCCCGAGCCTGTCAGGAGCGATTTCTGAGCATAGAGCCCGGAGGAACCCCTGAGTGCTGCCGATGTGACCCAAAAACAAAACAAAAAAAAATTGTTCTTTGTTTTGGGGCCACACCTGGTGGTACTCAGGGGTTACTCCTGGCTCTACCCTCAGAAATTGCTCCTGGCAGGTTTGGGGATGCCTGGAATTGAACCGAGTCTATCCTGGGTCGGCCATGTGCAAGGCAAACTTCCTACTGATGTGCTATTGCTCTAGCCCCAATATTTGTAATTTAAAGTTGATGTCTGAATTCACTTCGTAGAGTTGATTTTTAACTTGTTTGTTTTTGTTTGGATTCAGTTTTGTGGGCCACACTCAGTGTTGTTCAGGGATTATTACTCCTGCTCTATATTCGAAGTTACTCCTGGCAGGCTTGGGAGACCATCTGGGATGCCAGGGACTGAACCCAGATCAGCCAGTGCATGTCAAACGCCTTACCCACTTTGCTATTGCTCTGGCCCTATAGTTGATTTTTAAATACTATATAAATTTTGAGGTTATTAAAAGTTAGGTGACTAAAAATTGTGGCTGGAGGAGTGAAGCTGAGAGGGCCTTGTCTTGAATGTGGCTGACCAGGCTTTGATCCCTATATTCTATAAGGTCCCCTGAGCACCATCAAGAATTAATTCCTAAAATTTTTTAAGACCTAAATAAAATACGACTTTTGGTAGGGCTACTATTTTTGAGCGCTTTGTGAGAGCTGTAATGTAACTTAACTGTTGATGCCGAAAGCTTCATTTGGTTAGCATTTAGGAAATCTGCATATTCAGAACAGCGCTGGAACATAATTTAAATCTCTTTCCAAGAGATACCTGCGTAGATGCCTGCCTATAGGTAAGCAAACTTGGTGCAGCAAATTAGATTTTGTTTTATGGATTAAAAATTTGAGTAGTTCTACCAGATTTTATTGAGTAAGGGTATGTTTTATAGGTACTTTGAAAAACATCTGATGCGCTTGTTAATTTTCCCCTCTTTAGATCGCAAAACTTCGACAGCAATTGCAGAGAAGTAAACACAGCAGCCGGCATCACCGGGATAAAGAACGACAGTCACCTTTCCATGGCAACCATGCAGCCATCAAAGAGGGTCAGGTAGGAGTGCCAGAAATGCAAAATCAAGACAAAGAAATCTGTTGTTTTCCAGAAGAAACTTTTAGGACAAATTGCTTAAAAAGCACGTTTGAAACACTAAATTTATGTCTTTTATTTTTAAAATTTGTTGGTGAAGTTTATAATGATTTGGCCTATGGCTTCTAAAAGATAGAGCTTTTTGATATTTCCTTTTAAAAAAAATCTTCCATCAGTTCAGTCTGATGGAGACAAAAGAATGTAGAAAGAGAAACAGTGGTTTTGGGGTCAAAACAGAAACTTTCCTTTCTGAGTCTAAGTTTCCTTAGCTGAAAATTCAGGATAATTGTAACTTCTTATAGCGGGGAATGGCCTTGAGCTCAGATTTTTTAGGAGAGCCCTATACTTGGTTACTCTATCCTCAGGATAGAGCATTTTTGTTTAATTGAATTGAAATTGGGGTTTCTTGGAAAAAAGACTTCTACCTATTTCTTATACATACATACATATATATATATATATATATATATAGGTTTTATTTTATTTTATTTTATTTTTGGTTTTTGGGCCACACTTGGCGACGCTCAGGGGTTTCTCCTGGCAGGTTTTGGGATGTCAGGGATTGAATCCAGGTCGGCCCCGTGCAGGCAAACACCCTACCCACTGTGCTGCCTCTCTGACCCTATATGTATAATTTTCGGTTATTTTGGGCCACACTCAGCGGTGCTCCAGGGTTACTCCTGGCTCTGTGCTCAGAAATTGCTGCTGGCTCAGGGGACCATATGGGATGCCGTGGATTGAACCTGCATCTGTCCTGGGTCAGCCGCATGCAAGGCAAATGCCCTACCACTGTGCTACTATTCTGGCTCATTTATGTATAGTTTTTGAGAGAAAAAAAGTTATATATTTCAAACTAATTACTAAAATAGTAATCTGTGAAATTAAATTCACAGATTTATGGTTTATAATTTTCAATAATTTTTCCCATACAAAAGCTATTTTTTTATTATTTATTTATTTGTGGGTTTTGGGTCACACCCGGCGGCAGCGCTTAGGAGTTACTCCTGGCTCTGCACTCAGAAGTCGCTCCTGGCAGGCTCTTGGGACCATATGGGATGCTGGGAAACTGGGGTCCATCCTGTGTTGGCTGCATACAAGGCAAATGCCTTATTGCTGTGCTATAACTCCAAAGCTATTTTAATTAAGAAATAAGAAGATATACTTGGCTGGAGCGATGGCACAGTGGTAGGGCATTTGCCTTGCACACGGCTGACCCAGGACAGACCTCGGTTTGATCCCCGGAGTCCCATATGGTCCCTAAGCCACGAGTGATTTCTGAGTGCATAGGCAGGAGTGACCCCTGAGCGTCACCAGGGGTGGCCCAAAAAACAAAAGAAAGGAGGGAGGGAGGGAGGGAGGGAGGGAAGGAGGGAAGGGAGGAGGGAAGGGAGGAGGGAAAGGAGGAAGGGAGGAAGGAAGGAAGGAAGGAAGGAAGGGAGGGAGGGAGGGAGGGAGGGAGGGAGGAAGGAAGGAAGGAAGGAAGGAAGGAAGGAAGGAAGGAAGGAAGGAAGGAAGGAAGGAAGGAAGGAAGGAAGGAAGGAAGGAAGGGAGGGAGGGAGGAAGGAAGGAAGGAGGGAGGGAGGGAGGGAGGGAGGAAGGGAGGAAGGGAGGAAGGAAGTGAGGAGGGAAGGAAGGAGGGAGGAAAGGAGGAAGGAAGGAAGGAAGGAAGGAAGGAAGGAAGGAAGGAAGGAAGGAAGGAAGGAAGGAAGGAAGGAAGGAAGGAAGGAAGGAAGGAAGGAAGGAAGGAGGGAGGGAGGGAGGGAGGGAGGAGGGAAGGAGGGAGGGAGGAAATAATGCAATTAGGTGCTGGAGTGATAGCACAGCCGTAGGGCATTTGCCTTGCACATGTCCGACCTGGGATAGACCTGGGTTCGATTCCTGGCATCCTATTTGGTCCTCTGAGCCCGCCAGGAGTAACCCCCTGAGCGCTGTCAGTTGTGGCCCAAGGCCCAAACCCCCCCCCCAAATAATACAATTAACTAAAAAAATCCTATGATTTTCTTGCAAGTTGAATTTTTTAATAAAGATTATGGAAGCTTGTAACAATTTTCATATTTCTTTAATTCTAAAACATCTCTTGACACATAGATAAGACTAGAAAATAGTCACTTGAAAAATTAATGTATCTTGAATTTCACGCACTTGTCATACCAAACACCCCAACCTTGTGGTCTGTTGTCATTGATTTGCTCGTAGCTGCTTGTGAAACCCTTGCACGCCCTGAGAGCTGAAATAATGGTGCTCATGTGAACTGAAACGCTTGGACTCTGAATGTGAAAAATGCCGTCTACTGAGTCATGGGTGTAGCTTGCTTTGACTTGTGCTCAGTGGAGAAAAGTATCACTTTGAAATATTTGTCCTTGGATGGATAGCTATTTACCCATCTGTGCAACAATTATTAAATATATACCATGTGACTGGTGTTGTAATATGCAGTAGAGGACACAGTAATAAGTGAAATTCTAGGGCTTACCCCTGCTTGGTCTCAAGTACATGTAAATTAACAGTTAATAATAGCAGTTCTGTAATGAGTGTGTTGAGAGGGAAAAGTTAAGATTAATAAAGTACATTTATACTTGAGGGCAATGTAGCCATCTAGAAAGACTCCTTTGAGAAATGGGTGTCTGAGTTGATTCCAGAAGCCTAAATAGAAGTGACACATTTCTACTGGAAGTAGAAGGAATCATGGTTCCTTCATGATCAGGGGGAGCTGTAAGAAATTAGTCTGGAGAGGTCAGTGGTAGAGAATCCCCATGTCTCAGGTGTGTTTTTTTGTTTTGTTTTGTTTTGTTTTGTTTTGGATTTTTGGGCCAGACCCATTGGCGCTCAGGGGTTACTCCTGGCTATATGCTCAGAAATCGCTCCTGGCTTGGGGGAACCATATGGGAAGCCAGGGGATCGAACCATGGTCCTTCTGAGGCTAGCGCTTGCAAGGCCTTACCTCTAGCGCCACCAATCCGGCCCCTGTCTCAGGTGTTAAATTTGGACATTGTCTTGGAAGCAGCAGGATGTTTTATTTTTTGGTTGTTTTTTTTTTGTTTTGTTTTTCGGCCACACCTGTTGGCGCTCAGGGGTTACTCCTGGCTATGCTCTCAGAAATAGCTCCTGGCTTGGGGGAACCATATGGGATGCAGGGGGATAGAACTGTGGTACATCTTAGGCAGATGCCTTACAGCTTGCGCCACCGCTCCAGCCCCAGGTTTTTTTTTTTAACTGCTGTGTATTGATAGGTGAATAGACAAGCACTTTATAACAGTCTTGTGAGTTCAGAATAAGGAATGAATATGGAAGAAAGCAGATGAAAAACATTGTAATTATAGGCTTTTATAATTCAAGTTAGGCACCATGATGGTCTGAAGCAGCGGTCTCAAACTCGTACAACATTTTGTGGCCCTGCCCTAGAAGAATCTTTTTTTGTTTTGTTTTGTTTTAGTTGTTTGGGTCACACCCCCCAATCTTCAAGGCTTACTACTGACTTTGCACTCAAGGATCACCCCAACTTTGCCTCCTGCAGCCCGCAGGTAAATTGAGTTAAGTCAGGCACAAGGTATGGAGCTGAGGGGAATGAACATAATATAAATGTTCCTGGTTCCTTGCTCAGGAACTACTTTTGGTGGTGCTGAGGATGCCCAGGATCAAACGTGGGTTGGCAAGACAATCACCCCACTCACTGTACTATCTTTTTTTTTTGGTTTTGGGGCCACACCTGGCATGCACAGAGGACCATAGGGGACACCAGGATTTGAACCAACCACCTTAGGTCCTGGATCAGCTGCTTGCAAGGCAAATGCCTCTATGCTATCTCTTCGGCCCCACTGTATTACCTTTTATACCATACCCAACACACTTCACCAGAGCACATTTCCCACTACCAGTGTCTCCAGTTTCCCACTTGCCTTCTCCCTTGCCTGTCTCTGTGGCATTTTTCTTGTTTTGTTTTTTGGTTTTTGGTTTTTGGGCCACACCCGGCAGTGCTCAGGGGTTACTCCTGGCTATCTGCTCAGAAATAGCTCCTGGCAGGCATGGGGGACCATACGGGATACCGGATTCGAACCAACCACCTTAGGTCCTGGATCAGCTGCTTGCAAGGCAAACACCACTGTGCTATCTCTCCGGGCCCGTCTCTGTGGCATTTTTCTTCTCTCACTCAATATCTCTCTTTCTCTTTCTCTCTCTCTCTTTCTCTCTCTTTTCCTCTTCCTTTTTACTATTTATAAACGGTGGTTCCTGAAGGGGTATCATGCATATTATTTATCTTCTTTCAGCACCTAGTTCTTGTCCAGAGTGATCATTTCCAACTGTTGTTGTCATAGTGGTCTCTTCTCTGCCCTCATTGCACCTCCTCCTCCTCCCCTGCTCTTTGTGGCAAGACAAACTAAAAATGTTCTTTCATGTTTGTCTCTGTTGAAATTCTGTTCAGTTGATCATAGTGAGTCAGGAATAGCCTCCAGTCACAGCTGGGTGTGTCCCCAAAACAAAAACAGATGAAAACAAAAAAAAAATCAAATACCCCAAAATAAACAACCCAAAGAACTTTCAGAGTTGGGTCAGAACAACTTACTTTTAAATGACCCAGCAAATACAAAGATTTCTTTTATTTCTTTCATAACTTAATTGTGTAAATTTATGGGAATACTCTTAGAAAAATTCGTACAATGGGCCAGAGTGATAGCACAGCAGGTAGGGTGATTGCTTGCACACACTGACCAGGGACTAGTTTGGGTTTGATCCTCAGCATCCCATGTGCTCTGAGCCTGCCGGGAGCAATTTCTGAGTGTAGAGCCAGAAATAATCCCTGAGCGCTACTGGGTGTGGCTCCCCAAAAAACAAAAACAAAGCAAAATATTACATACAAAATGTTCTCTCTTTATACATGGGGTATAAAGAAGCCCAGTAAGGGAAAAACAAATGAGAAGGCAACAGACCTGATCTCTGGTCTCCAGAGTGGCCTTCCAGTTGCAGATGCAGGTTGTTCTGAAACCCTAACATCGGCACTGTTAATCACAGTGACTCAAGTAAAAAATGTTCTTGGAGAATAAAAATTCTAGTGCTGGGAAGAGTATTCACAGGACTGGGACACAGTTTGAGTCCTAGTAGTGTCCTCTGAATGCTTTCCGGTATGCCCCTGAATAGCAATTCTCTCCAAGGGCCAGAGTGATAGCACAGCAGTAGGGCAATTGCCTTGCATGTAGCCAACCCCGGACCGACCCTGGTTTGATTCTTGGCATCCCATATGGTCCCCCGAACCTGCTAGGAGTGACTTCTGAGTCACTTTGTGTGACCCAAAGCCACCAATATCAAAACAAACAAAGAAAATTCTCTTCTAATATACAAATATTAAAAAATAACGTTCAGGTAATTATTTTTAAAATTATTATTTACTTGTACTCAATGGAATGATAACATTTTTAGTTATTGAAAATATTTTTAGTCTTTGAAGAAAAATCTAGTGTTGAAAGTTTTGTATAGGGGCTGGAGCAATAGCACAGCCATAGGATGTGTGTCTTGCACATGGCACATGGCTGATCCAGACCGACCTTGATTCAATCCCCAGTATCCATATGGTTCTGAGCCAGGAGCGATTTTTGAGCACATAGCCAGGAGTAACCCCTGAGTGTCACCAGGTGTGGGCCAAAAAGAAAAGAAAAGAAAAAAGTTTTGTATAACTGAATAACTTCATCTATGAGATAAGAGTTTTCAGAATGCAGAATTAAATTATACTAATCCTCTCTTATTTCCTGATGCACCCACTTTCTCTCAGGCTACTGTTCCAAAGTGTACACTTATTCCAGTACTTCCCATCACCAAATCAACTGGCTCCCGGTTCCGGAACAGTGTGGAAGGATTGAATCAGGAGATTGAGATAATCATTAAAGAGACTGGGGAAAAGGAAGAGCAACTTATAGTAAGTCGTCTTGTCTCTTAAAACCATCCATTGCACATTAACTTGATTTATTAAGAGATTGAGATAATAATTAAAGAGAGCCAGGGAACGGAAGACCAACTTATATGTCTTGTCTCTTAGAACCATCTCTTATACATTAACTCTAATTATTAAATATTTTAAATATTTCTTTTTTTTTTTTTTTTTTTTTTTTTTTTTTGGTTTTTAGGCCACACCCGGCGGCACTCGGGTTATTCCTGGCTCTGCACTCAGAAATCGCTCCTGGCAGACTTGGGGGACCATATGGGATGCTGGGGATCAAACCCTGGTTCGTCCTGGGTCGGCCGCATGCAAGGCAAACATTCTACTGCTGTGCTATCATTCGGCCCAATATTTCACAATTTTAGTTCTATTTTTATGTAGGTTGGAATGAAAGCAAATGAAAATGATTTATTTCTTTGCATCTTACAGAATTTTAATAATAATATAAATAAATCTAATTCTTCTAATAAATAATAATTTTTATTTTTTATTTATGTATTTATTTATTTATTTATGTATTTATTTATTTATTTATTTATTTATTTATTTATTTTGGTTTTTGGGTCACACCTGGAAGAGCTCAGGGGTTACTCCTGGCACTATGCTCAGAAATCGCTCCTGGCAGGCTCGGGGGACCATATTGGATGCTGGGATTCGAACCATTGACCTGCTGCAGGCAAGGCAAATGCCCTACCTCCATGCTATCTCTCCGACCTCATTGTTTTAAAATTTTTAACTCAAAAAAATTGTTATGGTTACTTGGTTACAGTAGTTAATTTTGGTGATTTTGATGTACTAGGTTACTACATCTTCACCACCACCAAAGGGCCAAGGCTTAAGAATATCTTAGAGGCCAGAGCAGTGGTGTGGATCTACAAGGCGTCTGCCTTGTCAGTGATAGCCTAGGACAGACTGCGGTTCGAGCCCCTGGCGTCCCATATGGTCCCCCAAGTCAAGAGCTATTTCTGAGTGCAGAGCCAGGAGTAACCCCTGAGAGTCACTGGGTGTGCCCCCCCCCCAAAAAAAAAACAAAAACAAAAAAATCTTAGTTCTAAAAACACACAATCTGATTTTACAATAATGCCAGTTTTGTTTTGGACTTTACGTGCTGCTACTGCAGGACCACTCCAGAGTCCCATTTCCTCTACTATTAAGGTGCTTGCTACCACCATGTGTCTTAGAACCTTCAAATCACCCTTCATTGAACTGTGCTTCAGTTCCCTGTTAGGGATTGTGATGTAGCTTAAATGTGAATCACATGAAACTTTTTATTAAAACATACCTAGGCAGGTGGTATATTTCTCATTTGCTATTTGATCCATTTAACAAAACTTAGATTACTAAGTTTTAGGGGCCTGGGATTGGGTTAGAATATTCATTGCCTTCTAAGGATAAGTCTGTCCCTTATTTTTCTTTTAGTCACTCTTTGGTTAATTATAACATCATGGAGTGTAATTCCAATGATCCTGTCTAGTAACTATAATACAGATAAGAATGAGTCAGGCGTGGAGAAAGAACAGGGCCTAAGGCACTTTCCTTGAACTAGTGCACTTATTGGCACCATGTGGTCCCCTGAGCAACACCGGCCCTAAAACTAAAAAGAAAAAATCACGAGATAAGAATGAGTCATGTTGGGGCTGGAGCGATAGCACAGCAGGTTAAGGTGTTTGCCTTGTACACAGTCAACCCTGGTTTGATCCCTGGCACCCCGTAGGGTTCCCTGAGCCTGCCAGGAGTGATTCCTGAGCGAAGAGCCAGGAGTACCCCTGAATTCTGCCTGATATGGCCCAGAAACAAACAAACAAAAAAGAATGAGTCATGTGTGAGACACAGAAAAGTTTCGGTTTATATTTAACTATATGTCATAGAGTACATGGAAATTTTTACTCATCAGAGGCATCAATGCACATGAACCAATATTTTGATGACACTTAAGATCTTCTCAAGAATCAAAGTTGGCCCTTCTCTTAAAAGTTAAAACTGGGGCCGGGAAGGTGGCACTAGAGGTAAGGTGTCTGCCTTGCGAGCGCTAGCGTAGGACGGACCACGGTTCGACCCCCCCGGCGTCCCATATGGTCCCCCCAAGCCAGGGGCGATTTCTGAGCGCATAGCCAGGAGTAACCCCTGAGCGTCAAATGGGTGTGGTCCAAAAACAAAACAAAACAAAAAAGTTAAAACTGACCAAAGTTACTGGCTTTTTACTTTGCTAGAACAACAGGCTATATTAATTTTATGTATTGGTTTACATTGTTATTTATGTGCAAATTTTCAAAATGTAAATTAAATGTTCATGTTTTTAAAAAAAAAAAAAAAGAATCAAAGTTGGTTACTTAGAGAAAACACAAGTGCCCAGTCCCTGTTCTCCATACTCCATGATAGGGAAACCTCTGATGGAATCAAGTTAAATGAACCAAAGGTGATTGAGCTGATTTCCCTATTAAGTGAGATGTACAAACTTGCCTCAGAAAGTTCACTTTAAGTCCCTCTCCCTCCAGCACCCCAAAATAATCAGCACTGCTTTGATGGAATTTTCCTCACTGAAGAAAAAAGGTTTCTTCGACAAAACTTTCAGGGCCTAGGCTAACTAGGGAGCTCACACGTTTTTCTCTGAAATGGGATAGAGCCCAGTGTTCCCTCATACAGTTCTGCTCTTTACCTTTGTCCTTCTTTAATCAGGTCATTTAATTAAGCCTTTTGTTCAGAGGGAGCACCTGGTAGTGCTCATGGGCTATTCCCGCCACTGTGCCCAGGAGTGACCCTTGGTGGGTCTTAAGGGATTCTAAGTAGTGCTAGGGATCAAACCAGAGTCAGCTACTTGCATGACAAGTGTCTTATTCCATGTTATTTCTCCGGCCCCTAAACTCATTTCTCACATAATTTTCATTGTGATTTAATTTATTTAATGTAATTGATGCTCCAAGGCATCCATCACACTTGCAGCTCATTGCGGGGGTGGGGGGATCTAACAGGGCATCCTAGGAAGGGATTTTCCACATGTGGATCTTGCGGTGAGGGGGTGACTCGGGAGCCTGGGTCTGGGTACCCTCCTGGCTGAGTCTCAGTATCTGAGTCCTCTGCTTATTGCAGCCACAGGATATTCCCGACGGGCACCGCGCGCCGCCTCCGCTGGTCCAAAGGAGCAGCAGCACCCGCAGCGTGGACACACAGACCCCGGGTGGTGCCGAGCGGGGCAGCAACAACAGCAGCCGCTCCCAGTCGGTGTCGCCCACATCCTTCCTCACCATCTCCAACGAGGGCAGTGAGGAGAGTCCCTGCTCAGTCGACGACCTGCTTGGGGACCCCAGGGATAAAGGTACAGCGGGGGAGGGATTGGTTTCCGATCCTGTGTGAATATTTCCTCTTTTGACATTGATTCTTTTTTTTTTTTTTTTTGGTATATTTTTATTTAACAATAAAGTGCCAGATACTATATGTTCACATTTTGGTGCAGGACATCTTCCCCTAGGAGGGCTTACAGTTTAAAGGAAGAAAATTTGTTAAACAAACATCCTAAATTCCAAAAGAAATACAAATCCAACTTTTCAAATATGCTTTTAAAAGGAATAGAAGCCCATCATGATATTTCCTGAAGTAGTTTCAGTGGGGAGAGGTGTTTCTTTTTCTCTACACACACATATTTTGGTGAGGATAGTTTTCTGTTGTGATTTTTTTTTTTGTTTTGTTTTGTTTTTGTTTTGGGGCTACACCTGGTGGCACTCAGGGGTTACTCCTGGCTTTGCACTCAGAAATCGCTCCTGACTTGGGGGACCATTTGGGACATGGGGGATCGAACCAAGGCCCCTCCTAGATCAGCCTCCCAACCGCCCTACTGCTGCACTATCGCTCTGGCCCTAGGAGGGAAGTTTTTAAGACTTCTATGCAGGGGCCGAAACAGTGGCATGGAGCGGTAAAGCATCTGCCTTGCCTAGGCATCCCATATCCCCCGACATCCCATATGCTCCCCCAAGCCAGGAGCAATTTCTGAGCACATAGCCAGGAGTAACTCCTGAGCGTCACCAGGTGTGCCCCCCCAAAACAAAACAAAACAGAAAAAAAAAACAAAAAGACTTCTTTGCAAATAGGCCAATTTTTTAGGTATATTTACTTTTTTATTTATTGCTTTTAAACTTTTTTAAAAATTTTTTTTTATTGAGACCATTGTGAATTTCACAGTTGTATTCCAGGAATATAGTGACAGTGAATTAGAGCCATTCCCACCACCTGTGTTGATCTCCCTTCACCGTAGTTCCCAGCATGCATCTTGTATCTCCACCCTTAGCCTCCTGGTATACCAGTATAACAGGTCCATTTTGTATTTACTTTTTTTTTTTTATATCATTCTTTTCATTTTCTTTCACCCACTAAATACCATATTTTTTCACTCTATAAAGACGTACCTGACCACAAGACACACACAGTTTTTAGATTCTCTCCTCCCCTGCACTCAGGCTTCAGCTCTAGGTGGCATTCACTCCATAAGATGCACTTTTGGGGGGTGGGGGTGGGAAAGTGTGTTTTATGGTACAAAAAATATGGTAGGGTTTTTTTCTTTACATTTTGTAACTTTTTTTTTTTTTGGTTTTTGGGCCACACCCGTTTGACGCTCAGGGGTTACTCCTGGCTATGCGCTCAGAAATCGCCCCTGGCTTGGGGGACCATATGGGACACCAGGGGATCGAACCGATCCCCCTATGCTAGCACTTGCAAAGCAGACACCTTACCTCTAGCGCCACCTTCCCAGCCCCACATTTTTAAACTTTTATTAAAGAAAATAAATCACATAGTTGACAGAGTTGACCATGATACATTGGTTTCCCGATAAGTGAAAACAAAGTTATAGAAAAATATAGAAAGATAAAATTTAAAAAATGAAGAGAAGAAAAGAAAATTTAAAAAAGAAAGAAAAAGGGGCCGGAGAGATAGCACAATGTTAAGGCATTTGTCTTGCAAGCACCTGCTTTAGGACAAATGGTGGTCCTAATCTTAGCATCCCATGTGGTTCTGAGTACAGAGCCAGGAGTAACCCCTGAGTGTCCCCAAGTGTGACACAAAAAAAAGGGGGGAGGAATGAAAAAGAAAAAAAAATAGTAGCAAGCACACTTGTGAAAATTATTGTAATTCATTTTTATTCTTGTTTGGTTTGGTTTTTGGGCCATACCCATCAGTATTTAGGGGGTTATTCCTGATTCTGTGCTCAGGGAACCAAATGAGATGCCAGAGATTGAACTGGGGTTGGCTGTGTGCAAGACAAATGCCCTCCCCACTGTGCTAATGCTCCAGCCTGTTTTATTTTTTACATTATTTTTCAATTTACAATACTACTTTTTTTTGTTTGTTTTGGTTTTGGGTCACACCCAGCAGCGCTCAGGGGTTACTCCTGACTCTATGCTCAGAAATCGCTCCTGGCAGGCTCGGGGGGACCATACAGGGATGCTGGGATTCAAACCACTGTCCTGCATTCAAGGCAAATGCCTTACTTCCATGCTATCACTCCGGCCCCAATTTACAATAGTTTTAATAACAGATTTGCAGTATTATTATTTCTCAGTGGCATCATTCCAACACCACATCCATCACCACTGCACCTGTCTCCCACCCCCAGCGAATCCAGTTTCCCTCTCTCTCACTTGGTCTTTCTTTTCCTTTTCTAGCAACACAGTGAAGGCCACTGAAGCATTTATACTGAGATATAACTGAAACAAAAAAAATTTTTTTTCGAGGCCGGAAAGATATGGAGGCAGGGTGTTTGTCTTGCTTGTAAAAGGACTGTGGTTTGAATCCCGGCATCCCATATGGTCCCCCGAGCCTGCCAGAAGCGATTTCTGAGCGTAGAGCGAGGAGTAACCCCCTGAGCACTGCCGATGTGACCCAAAAACCAAAAAAAAAAAAAAAAAAAAAAAATTTTTTTTTTCTTGAAATGGAATTCAAACCAGTTTTTATGGTGACTATGTATTTCGGTAAGGTTATGAATTTTTATGCTGTTCCTTCTCACTTGTTATAAGAAACATACCCTTTTTTTTTAGAATAAAATGAACATTTACGCAAAAAAAAAAATCCTTTGTTCACTGTCATTTTGTTAGTCGTGTTTGTTTTTTTTTTATTCCCCCCTCTCCCTTCCATGGGTTCACTGCTAAGCAGTCCTCAGGGAACCTGGGGCCACTCCTAGTGTCGCTCAGCCAACCAGGCCAGTTGGTTCAGTGAAAGCATGGAGGGTTGTTCAGAAGGTATATAGTGCCAGGGTGGGAAACTGGTGAATGCAAAAGTATGTGCCCTGACTGCCATGCAGTGTCCCTGGTCCTGGTTTTATTGTTGTGTGTTTTAATTTTTTAATTTTTTTTTGTTTGTTTTTTGGGCCACACCCGCCACGTTTATGGGGTCCTCCTGGCTCTGCGCTCTGAAATCGCCCCTAGCAGACTTGGGGGACCATATGGGATGCTGGACTCCAAACCGGTGTTCGTCCTGTGTTGGCCGCATGCAAAGTAAATGCCCTGGCTGTTATGCTATCGCTTCAGCTCCCTGGCTTTACTGTTTTTGGTTGGAATATAAAACCTTCAGATTAGTATTTTTAGGATTTTATATAAATATATATATATATATATATATATATATATATATATAAAACATGCACATATATGTTATACATATATATTCCTAAAAGGATTAAATTGATTTATATCAGTACAAAATGAGTGTTTGACACAAACTTGGAGTGAAAAGTTGGAGAACTGTTTATAATATTTCAGACTAATATTTTTTATTTATTTATTTTTTGCTTTTTGGGGCCACACCTGGTGATGTTCAGGGTTACTCCTGGCTATGCGCTCAGAAATTGCTCCTGGCTTGGGGGACCATGTAGGGCACAGGGGAATCTAACTGCAGTTCGTCCTAGGTTAGTGTGTGTAAGGCAAATGCCCTACTGCTATGCCACCACTCCAGCCCCATCAAACTAATATTTTTTTATTAGAATTACCATGATACACATAGACACTGACCAGGAATGACAGGGAATTATGAAGGGAATTCTCTAAAATTTTGCACTAGAAAAAAACTTTTTTGAGATTTAGGCCACTCCTGGCAATGCTAAGGAATTATTCCTGGCTATGCATTCATTAATTAGATCTGACAGTACTCAAGGGATCATGTGGGATGCCAGGAGTTTAACTCATTATTTTGGCTGCATGCAAAAAAGTGTCCTACGGGCCCAGAGAGATAGCACGGAGAGCTAGCACAGCGGCGTTTGCCTTTCACGCAGCTGATCCAGGGCCAAAGGTGGTTGGTTCGAATCCTGGTGTCCCATATGGTCCCCCGTGCCTGCCAGGAGCCAGGAGTAACCCCTGAGCACCGCCGGGTGTGACCCCCAAAAAAAAACCCAAAAAAAAAAAAAAAGTGTCCTAGCCCCTGAGCAGGAATTTTATTTTATTTTTTTTAGAAAAGAGCAATAGCACAGTGGTAGGGCATTTGCCTTGGACGCGGCTGACCCAGGATGGACCTGGGTTCAATCCCCAGTGTCCCATATAGTCCCCCAAGCCAGGAACGATTTCTGATGAATGCATAGCCAGGAGTAACCCCTGAGCGTCACCAGGTGTGGCCCCCACAAAAAAACAAAACAAAACAAAAAACCCATAAAAGAACCATTTTGGGGGCCGGAGAGATAGATAGCACAGCGGTGTTTGCCTTGCAAGCAGCCAATCCAGGACCTAAGGTGGTTGGTTCGAATCCTGGCATCCCATATGGTCCCCGTGCCTGCCAGGAGCTATTTCTGAGCAGAGAGCCAGGAGTAACCCCCGAGGACCACCGGGTGTGGCCCAAAAACTAAAAAAAAAAAGAAAGAAAGAAAAAGAACCTTTTTGGTATGGAGATGTTCATAGGCAAACTTAAGGGGCCAGCATACAGGAGCATAAGACTGTGACTACTGAGAGTAGATAGAAGAAACAGAAACAGAAATAAAAGTGAGAAATTCAGAAAGGCAGGTCAGCAATGCACGACATGCAGTGCAGATGCACTTCAGCTACTTTCATGGGGAAATGTGTAAATTTATGGAAATCAAAGTAAATCAGCAAGATAAGGCAGTGTCTTAATACTATGGATTAAGTGAGAAGGCCTGGATTGGAGGGTGGTGTTTGTAAGTGAAGAAGAGATAAAAAATCTTTTTATATATTAATGTTTTTTTATCTAACAAAAACCATTTATATTTTTCCTAGGAATTGTAATAGGTATGGGGGGATGTTGATGACTAAAACACACTGCTCTTCACCTTCAATTACTGGCTTGGGGGCAGGCCAAGAAGAGTTCAGGTCTTTTATGATTGTGCTTTGATGTAGAAGTACTTCTTTCTAACCCTCTGTGTCCTTATTGCAGAAAATGAAAACAATTCTCCTCTTCCCAAATATGCGACCTCACCGAAACCTAATAATAGTTACATGTTCAAAAGGGAACCTCCAGAGGGCTGTGAAAGAGTCAAAGTCTTTGAGGAATGCTCGTAAGTATCCCTTTACACACACACACACACACACACACACACACACACACACACACACACACACACACGCACACACGCACGCACGCCCACACGCACACACACATACACACACGCATGCACTCACACACGCACGCACTCACACACGCACGCACGCATGTGTGCCCATATCTCCCTGTCTGTGTTCTCTGCTATGTTTGCTGTGTCTGTTGGTAAAATGCACTGGAACTAGAGAGGCCATGCAGAGGGTAGGGTGCTTGCTCTGCATGTGGCCTACCTGGGTTTGATCCCCAGAACTCACAGAGTCCCCCAACCCACACAAAGAGTGATCCCTGAGCACAGAGCCAGGAGTAGGCCCTAAGCACTGCCAGACTGTTTGAACATAAGTCTCAAATAAGACATTTAACGTATTAAACCTAGTTTAATATTCATTTCTCCAATAGTGACGAAAGTACATTATTCCTAATAAAACCACGATGCTGTTATGAAACCAAAGATGAAATAAAGAGATGAGCATATATACATCTGTAGTTTGGAATTGCCCCTGATTTTTCTCAGGAATACTTCGGGTTCTGTTGCAAGATCACTCCAGTGGTACTTGGGGAACCATGTGGTCCACGCCAAGGAGGAGACCTGGGCCTCCTGCACACGAAACCTCCACTCCAGTCTGCTGAGCTAGCATGCTCTCCCCACCCCACTCCCATCTATCTGTCTGTCTCTCCTTCCCTCTCTTCCTTTTTCTGTCCTTCCCTCCCTCCTTCTTTCCCTCCCTCCCTCCCTTTCTCCCCCTCTCTACCCCACTCTTTCTCCCTCCTTTCCTCCTCTCTTCCCCACTCCCTCTACCCTCAATACAGATACAGAACTCTTTTAAAGTGAAGATTCATTTTCTCTAATAGAAGGGTAATTTATTTGTTTATTTTGGTTTTGGGGCCACACCCAGTGTTGCTCAGGGATTATTCCTGGCTCTACTCTCAAAAGACATTCGCGGTGATGCTCAGGGGACCATATAGAATGCCCATGATCAAACTAGGTCGGCCACACGCAAGGCAAAAGCCCTCCCCACTGTGCTATAGCTCCAGCCCCAGAAGGGTAATTTTTTAACTATGCGGTTCCAATACTCACATACATCTGTTAGCTGGCACTTGATTCAAAAACTCCAATTTTAGACTGAAAGCATACACTCAGCCAAGAAAATATTTCTGCCTTGTGTTTTCAATCACTATGGCCTCTTGCTTTGTAAGTAATGCTACAGGATGTGAGGTGTTAATGAGACTAAACAGCATGATGGGGTGTAATAACAGTACTTAGCCTTCTCTGTCCAGTCTGAGTCAATCTTGGCTTTTTCTAGTGTGTTGAGCTGGAGAGGTAGTACAGCAGGTAGGGCTTTTGCCTTGCATACAGCTGACCTGATTTGGATCCCAATAGTTCCCCCCAACCTCACAATCATCCCACATAATTACCCCAAGCCTGCCAGGAAAAATCCTGAGTGCAAGAGCCAGGACTTAATCCCTGAGCTGGGTGTGGCCCCCCAAGCAAACACACAAACAAAAAATAAACCCAAACATTCAATGTGGAGGTTGCCCAGTTTCTGTCTGAATGGAGTAAGAGCAATTTGTCCTTTTCTTTCATCAT
The DNA here is from genome assembly GCF_024139225.1 of Suncus etruscus. Classification (NCBI taxonomy): domain Eukaryota; kingdom Metazoa; phylum Chordata; class Mammalia; order Eulipotyphla; family Soricidae; genus Suncus; species Suncus etruscus. The sequence goes on along the minus strand of NC_064852.1, from coordinate 116,279,735 downwards.
GAACATCTTCAAGTTACTTGAAATAAGGCAGACTTTTGTTCCTCTCAGTCCCCTCCCTGAACCTAAATTCTGATTTATCTTCCTACACAAAAGAGCAGTTTTTATGCCTCCGCTTCTCAGCTGGGAAACTCCAGCTGTTGGTCTCATGTCTGCTTCTGAGACAGTAATTGAAAACTCGGCGTTAGCAACTGCTTATTAGTTTTTTACCACGTCAGTCTAAAAACCATAGCTGAAGCCAGTTGAAGTTAGAAGCAGGGTGTCTCCCCACCTGTCTCGTGGTCCTCCTGGCCAGCCTGGTCAGCCTAGGTATCAGGACCACTGATCCCTAGTTTCTTCCCAGGGCTTTGGAATAGAAATATTTGGGATATTTGATTATGCAAATATCTATTTGAATATGGAAGTATGAATCTAGGACTTGGAATCTGCATCTTTGACTGTACTTCACATGGTATTTTTGTATACTCATGTAAAATTTCCACAAGAGGTGTATTGCTGCTGTTCTGGTAGTGGTGCTCTGGCATTTGTGCTCAGGAATCATTCCTGATCTTGCTCAGTAGATCACATGCGAAGCCAGAAAGCAAACTGGCATTGGCAGCATGCAAGGGAAATAAATGCCTTAACACCTGTATTATCTCATTAGCCCCCAGAAGAGGTTTTTAAGAAATGGAGTTATTCTGAAAGACATAACAGTCCAAACGAAGTTTTCTCAACTTTTTCAGCATTTGGATGTAGTCATTGTTAATTAAGATTCAACTCATTGCAAAAAAAAGGGCTGGTCCATGGTAATTCAAAAAAATTTTTACAAAAGACTTTGATATAATATATGTTAAAATTTTTTTGTTTTGGTTTTTGGGCCATACCCTATGCCACTCAGGAGTTACTTTTGGTTCCACGCTCAGAAATCTCTCCTGGAAAATTTGGGGGACCATATGGGATGCCAGGAATTGAACCTGAGTCTGTCCTGGGTTGGCCATATGCAAGGCAAATGCCCTATTTCTGTGCTAGATCACTCTAACCCCTGATATAATATTTTTATACAGTTCAGTGTTTTGTGGTATCTGCCACAAAACTGTCGATTATGAAATTTCTTCTGATGAGTCATCTGAGCTATATACATTATTTGTATTTAGGAAGAAGGAAGAAGGACAGAGTGGGTAATATGTGTAGATAACTAGATTCCAAAAAATGAAACTAAGATAAACACAAATATATGCACCTTTGAAGTGTTTTTTCTTTTCTTTTGTTTGGTGGCCTCGCCTCGCTCCAAGTAGGGCTTTCTCTGGCTCTGGTCAGAGATCACTGTTGGTGCTTGGGGTGTGACTGAAGCCAGGTCTTGTGGTGCAAACATAGCAAGCACCTTCACTGCCGCACTGTCTTTCTCTTGAGGAAGTGTTTTTGCAGTGGAGTCAGGCGTGTTGTTTCCTGGTTTCCTTGATTTCCAGATATCTTTGCCTCTTTTGAGAATATATATTTGAATATATATGTACAACATAACAAGCTGTTGTTTGCTTCTTTCTTTTTTCTTCCTCTGTTTCTTTCTCCTTCCTCACTCTCTCTATTCATAAATAAAGCAACCATTTTCTTTGTGTATATTTTATGCCTGGATTTTTAAAACCTCCCTTAAAAAGGTAAGTTTCTGCATCAGTAAGAAAATATTTATCATAAATTGGGCTGGAGCAATAGTACAGCAGTTAAGATGCTTGCCTTGCACACAGCGGTCCTGGGTTCGATCTGCGGCATCCCATCTGGTCCCCTGAGCACTGCCAGGAGTAATTCCTGAGTGCAGAGCTAGGAGTAATCCCTGAGCATCACCAGGTGTGGTCCAAAAACCAAAAAAAAAAAAAAAAAAACATAAAAGACTTCTATTTCCAGATACTTAACATTTATCTATTTTGAGATGTAATCTTTTGGCAATAAATTCTTATAAATAACAAAATTTAAAACTATTCCTGAAATTTCTATTTTGGAATATATAGTTGTTAAATTGAAGAAAGTTTGAAATCATAATTATAGGTGAAAGCTTCTAGTTGTGTAAGTATAGGTCATATATACACCTAGGTGATTTGTCTTTCTCAGTAATAATCCTTGAAGTTCAATGATTCCAATAGTAGAAATTAGGATAAATGTAATACTTTTGCTACTTTTTGCCATTTATGTTGTTTAGATCTAGGTAGTAGATAGGCTACCACTGATTTATGTCATATATTTTATAGGTACTTTCATGAAAGCAGCAAGAAAGTTAAATTATTTTTAGACTGTCATTAAGAAGGGTCAGGAAGTTGCCTTTTATTTCAGAAATGTGAGGTTTTTGCCCTCAAGGTCCAGGAGAAACCATAAGTTTCAAGTCATTTTTTAGCAAGATAATCTCAAAACAATGAATGGATAGGTATTATTTAGAGGCAGAAGTAAATAATAAATCTTCTTTTTATAATAAATATTTTAATAATAACTTTTTTTCAAGTGTAAGAATGAAAGGGTAATTTTCACAAGAAAATTCAAGCACTATGTATAGAAAAACCTTAACTTTCTCTCCTCTTTGAGTAGTTAAAAATACATTTACTTGGTGCCAGAGATAGAGTACAACAGGAACAGAGACACACGTACATAGCCAACCTGGTTTAGATCTCAGCATCCCATATGATTCCCTGAGCTCTGCTGGGAGTGACCTTGGAGCACAGAGCCAGGAGTAATCCCTGAGCACTGACAGGCATAACCCCTAAACAACAAACAACTTTAATTATCTATATATTTTTGTGACATGGAAATCATGATGCCCTAAAATCACACTGTAGAAAAAAAAAGTAGTGAACAAGTGAAAGTATTTTGCTAAAACGATCCATTGGTATTATCTGCTATTAATTAAAACTTCTACAAACAAGCATTGCCTACTAGGAACTTCCTTTATGTTTACTTCCAGTCTACTCATTCTTTCCCTCTGTCTTTGTTTTGAGTTTAAGACAGACTCTCTGTACTCAGGACTTTACTCCTGGCTCTGTATTCAGGGATTACTGTGGGCAAGACGGTGAGAGGCGTGTGTGGGGGTGTATTCAGTGCCAGGGATGGAATTTGGGCCAGCCCTTTGCAAGGCAAATTGCCTTAACTACTGTTTTGTGTCTCTTGCCCTGTTTGTTGATTCTTTAAAACCAAACTCAGGTATTACTTTCTCTGAAGCCCTCTTTTTGCTTTATAAAATTCCCTATCCTTTGCTTTGTGTCCTCTTTTGGCTACCTCTAGACCTCATGGAAAAAAATTTTTTTCAGGTGATTTCCCCCTGTGGTAGTCTGATCCCTGGCTCTGTACTTGTGACCATATGCAGTGCTGGGGTGTTAGTCTGGATTGGCCATGTGCCAGGCTCCTAAACTATCTGAAACACCTCCAACAAATCCTACAATCTTTTTTTTTTTTGTGTGCATTTGTAAATTATTTTGCTTTAGCTAATGCTTTTTCTTCTTTCTCTCTGCAATTATAGCTGTGTTTTTGTTGTTGTTGTTGTTTTGTTTTCTTTTCTTTATTTTAATATAATTTTTATTTTTATCATATCTTAAAGTCTTCTAGATTAACGCTTAACCTTTTTTAGTGTTCTGAACACCTTCTGAACACTTTACTGCAGTCAGTAAAGCTATAGGTACTATGAAGTGACCTAAAATTTACTCGAATAATTTTATTTTTGTTTTTGGGCCACACCTGGTGGTGCTCAGGGGTTACTCCTGGCTATGCGCTCAGAAATCACTCCTGGCTTGGGGAACCGTATGGGATGCCAGGGGTCAAACCCAGGTTCGTTCTGGGCAGCTGTGTGTAAGGTAAATGCCCTACCACTGTGCTATTGCTCCAGCCCCTTGAATAATATTTTACATACTTAAAACATAAAGATACAAGGAGTCTCATGATATTGAAGTATAGTTCTGTACACAGCAACAACCTCCCCCATGACACTCCCTATTCAACTTTCTTGCTGATTATTTCTTCCTGGTTTCCCAGATTCTAAAGCAGAAATCACACTCTTGGATGTTCATTTACTTTTTTATCACATTAGGCATAAGAACTAAAATAAGAATTTTAACTTTATACTTTAGTTTTAGATTTAAGCTTTTCCACTAAAACTCAACTATTTAGGTTCTCCTACCTTAAATTTTAAGTTCTGTGGTATTTCCAGCAATTTTCTTTTTTTTTTTTCTTTTTTTTTTTTTTTTGTTTTGTTTTGGGCCACACCTTGTGACGCTCAGAAATTACTCAGAAATCGCTCAGAAATACCTCCTGGCTTGGGAGACCGAATGGGATGCCAGGGTATCGAACTGCAGACCATCCTAGATTAGCCGTGTGCAAGGCAAACGCCATACCACTGTGCCACTGCTCTGGCCCTCATAGCAATTAAATTTTTGTTTGTTGGTTGGTTTTTTGGTTTTTTTTTGGGCCACACCCAGTGACACTCAGGGGTTGCTCCTGGCTATGCACTCAGAAATAACTCCTAACTTGGAGGACCATATGGGATGCCGGGGATTGAACCGAGGTCCGTCCTAGGCTAGCACCAGCAAGGCAGACGCTTTACTGTTTTGTGCCACCACTCCAGCCCCTATTTAGCAGTTAATTTTTTTTTTTTTTTTTTTTGGTTTTTGGGCCACACCCGGTGACGCTCAGGGGTTACTCCTGGCTATGCGCTCAGAAGTCGCTCCTGGCTTGGGGGACCATATGGAACGCCGGGGGATCGAACCGCAGTCCGTCCAAGGCTAGCGCAGGGAAGGCAGGCACCTTACCTTTAGCGCCACCGTCCGGCCCCTTAGCAGTTAATTTTAAATAGATTTTTAGTAGTGTTGGTTTGTAACTTTGCTTTAGGTGTTGTGATTTAACAATGGTGTATCACCACCAGAAGTCAATTATTTTCATCAGCAGACTGTTGACCCTCTTTATTTCTATCACCTCTTTCCCAACTCCTCCTCCCTCTAGTAACTATATCAGTTTATTCTATTATTTGTTTTGGCTTTATTTATTTAATTATTTTTATTTTTTAACTTGATTGATTGATTGATTGGCTTTGGGGCCACAGCATTCAGGGGTTACTCTTGGCTCTGCACTCAGAAATAGCCCCTGGCAGGCTGGGGCCCTATAAGGAATGCCGGGAATCACCCCTGATCCCTTCCCAGGTTGACTGCATGTGAGGCAAATGCCCTATTTTTTTTTTCCTTATCCTTGCCTAACAGTGTGATTAATTTGCATGAGTGCCTGTGAATCTTGGAAAGATTTGACTTGAATAAAATCTTCCAAATATAAAGCCACCATTTGTTTTATTTTGACTTCAGAATTATAGTAATGTTACACAGAAAACCATCAAGTTAATCCAAGAATTCCTTCAAAGAGATTTTTTTAAGTGCTCTTGAAAATGTAAGCCAGTTGAAGTTCAGCAATGCAATGTAGAACTTAGAAAAGGTTCATGTAACAAGGCAGCATTATATGTTACTAATTTGCTTGCTGTTTCCTTTCAAAATATTAGACTTTGGATAAAATCATGGTAGAGGAACTTTTTTTTAAACACCTAGATTTGCTTCTGTTGGATGAAACTATCTTTATTGTTCATCTTAGACCTTCAGAGAGAAGGATATGTGATAACAGGTTGACCAGCACCAGTGAATAGTGTCTTAACAGTGTCCTTGCTGGTAGGATAAATTATGTAACTGAGACTCTCCTTTGGTTCATGGCATTGGAAGCTTTTGATATGAACCATGTTATTGTTCTGTTGTATTTTGTGGGTTTGTGGGTTTTTTTTTAAGTGTAAGTCCACTGTTCCATGACTTAAAAGTCTTGGGTTGTCTGTTCTGTATCCAGGCCCAAACAACTTCATGAAATCCCAGCCTTTTACTGCCCTGACAAAAACAAAGTGAATTTCATTCCGAAGAGCGGCTCTGCCTTCTGCCTCGTCAGCATCCTCAAGCCCCTCCTGCCCACACCAGATCTGACCCTCAAGGGCTCTGGCCACAGTCTGACAGTCACCACCGGCATGGCCACCACCCTGCTCCAGCCCATCGCTGTGGCCTCCTTGTCTACAAACACGGAGCAAGACCGCATCTCCCGAGGAACAAGTACGGTCCTGCCATCAGCCTCGCTGCTGCCAACCCCCGAACCCATCGAGGAAGCCGAAGGGTAGGTCCTTACACTGTGTATCCACAGTGGGGAAACTGAGGACCTGCTCAGATCTCTTGACTCCCATGGCATCGTGCGCTCCCACTCAGCTGTGCTCTGGTCCAGCTGGCCACAATGTGGCTTCTGGAAGGAAGAATGCCCCGAAGGTCCTGCTCCCCCTTCCCAAGACAGCCAGTCCTCAGTGCTTAGCCTGCTTGTTCTTAAAGCACTGATGGAAACCGGGACCATCTCTTGACCTTTGAAGAGCTGAAATCCCCCATTGTTGGCTTTTGCTCTGTTTCCTTGTCCAACGAGACTTCTGGACTGGAGAGAAAAACAAAGGGACACCCCACTCACCCCATCCCCACCCACCCCAAAAACCTGGTTCCTGAAGGGAGAGGTGGATGATGCTGCAGGAACCATCTTTTATATGAAAATGACTTTTTTATAATGCCAATGTTACATTTTCTGGACCGTAGCAAACAGGATGTTCAAAAGCTGCTTTGGTGGCCTCTGTTTCTCGTTTCCCTTTCTAGCTATGTGCTTTTTGAGCTGTTCTCAGCTTTGGGACCAAAGGGATCGTTGACCTTTTCCCACAGTCTTAAACTTAACGACTATGTTCTTCTCCCAAACAAGAATTGATAGGTAAATGCATTGAACATGTCTATATATATTAAAAAAGAGAGAGAGAAAAAGCAATATTAGTACATTATGTGATTTATGTTTTATGATGTCCAAGGTTTGTGCATTGGGTGAAATTGTAAAAACTGCCGTTTCTCCTGTACACATTTCGCCATGTGGTCAGAAAAATTGTAGTCTGAAGACAAGTGCTTTAATCTGTTCTCACTCGTCATTGGAACTTGGTGAATGACTCAAAAGGAAACTGCCCAGTGTTGGTTGCTGACCAAGAGTAAGGAGCCCCTTTGGTTTTCTGTGAAATATTGATCACACGATCTCCCTTCTGTACTACAGGTGTCAATTCTACCTTTGATTATCCCTGTATCATAGTCCCAAGAGATCCTAAAATGGCTATGCATGGATTTCCTCCTTTGCTTTTGTGATGTTGTTGTCTTGTGGATTTGGTCAGGGTTAGTAGTTTGCCAGGAGTGTAATCCATTGAATAGCAACCCGTAGACACACAATCTTGCAACTGACATTTTCTTTATGGTGGTTGGCACTGAGATAACGTTGCCTAAAACTTTTTGCTAGTTTTTCTTCCAACATCCTACATGGTGGGGAAAGCAGACACTTGAGAGATAAGTCGAGTTTTGGATTTGCGCTCCTCCTTGGTACAGTAGCACTGGCCAGTATCACGTGACCACACTGTTTCATGTTACTGTACATGGTGGTCATTAAGGAGAAGGAGCAGCTCTCTTTAAAAATGAGTATTAGCAAATGGTACGGATTTTAAAAAGCATCCTTCTAAGACCTTCATCTATTACCTTATGATGAAATAACTTCAGTCCCTATACACATTATAGGGTGAAATAAAATATGTATACAAGGGATACAGTTTAGAACTGTATCAGTTTGTCCAGATATAGCCCATCAGAGTACCTACTGGTAGCAATAAATCTTCTGAAAGAATTTCTTATACTCATATACCTTTAAGACATTTAAAGCATTGAAAATATCCCCCAAGTTTAAAATGAAGTTGTCTTTAAGATGGAAATTGAGGAAAATTCGGTAAGTCCAGACATTTTAATCCATCACATTTCAGTTGATAAGGCATATAGATTTTGGTATCTTTTCTGTCCAGTATTGATTTATTTCGACTTATTCTGTTGTGACTTCAGTATCAAAGTCTTAGTTATTCAGGGTTTAAATGACCTGTTTGGTTATATTTTTGAGGCCCTTTATTCTTTGCCATTTTACCATTGATTTACCATTACTCTATCAGAGTAAAAGACTAAAAAGGTAAAATTGAAATCAGGTGCATTGGTACAAATGGTAGAGGAGGACGTTAAATTCTAAGTTTAAGTATTGAGTATTTGATTACTGTTTGAGTATTAACTGAATTCTGTTGTATCTGTTCTTTTCCTTGCCTTATCCTTACTTTTATCTTCCACAAATCACAGGGGTGGGTATTTTATATCTAAATATCCCTCTGTAAACAGTTTTTCCTTTCACTATGTGGTATACTTTAGTCAGACCTTTTAGTGGGGGTTCATATAACCTAACTTAAGAAGTAATTCAAAATGGAATGGAAGAACAAGTTTAAGATAATAACTCTATAAACAAAACTTCAAGTCAGATGTTTGCTTGTAAGGAGAATGTGAATTTGCAGGTAAATAATTACATAGCAACCAAATATATATCCCTTGGTTTGGGGAGAAATGGAGACTGGAGAAAAAAAAAGTACAAGGTACAAATAATTCTTAACTGCCAGTGCCAAAGGGCTAATTTTTAAACATATAAGCTTTATTGCAGTCTTGAGAAAATATTAACTATAGATCCATTCAGCTTTTACTTAACCCTTAGTAGTTCACATGTGGTCTTTAAAAGAAAAAAAGTCAATGAGTGAACTCTCAAAGCATACTATTATTTTCTAATATTACATTCCATAATTATCTTGTTATTTCCTAGGAAACTGTACAGAAGGTAATTAAGTTAAAATCGTGTCAAAGGGAATATAATTTAAATTTCCGAAATAAACGTACTTCCGTTGTAATGAAGTGGGGAGGGGTAGAAGTGTATATATAAGCGACAGGAGCTGTTCTTTGGTTATTCATGTTGTCATTTTCCAGCCAATTTTCTCCCTTACACAGTTTCTTTTTTGTAATAATGAATCTCAAGTCAATTTCCTGTTTCTGCTCATGACTAAACTCTAAAACTCCTCATGGTTTTCATTAACAGTATGTTTCTCAAATACCCTCTTTGCTGCTTTGGTTCATATGATGAGCATGAATGCCAAAATAATTTTTTTAATTATATTCTTTCTTTTGTTTAAATGTTTTCTATCGATAAAAAGCCAAATCAGCCTTTTAGAAGGTGCTATTGCTAACTGTGGAGTAACTGGCAACAAGACAAGCTTTTTTCTTTTCTTTTTAAGGATTGACTTTTACTAGAAAAAGATTTAGTAGAATTTAATAGCTTTCTCTTTGTTCCAAAATTAGGACCAGATTGTCCGTCTTTTTGTTAAAAGAAATACAATTGCCGGGGCCTGGAGAGATAGCACAGCAGTGTTTGCCTTGTAAGCAGCCAATCCAGGACCAAAGGTGGTTGGTTCGAATCCCGGTGTCCCATATGGTCCCCCGTGCCTGCCAGGAGCTATTTCTGAGTAACCCCTGAGCACCACCGGGTATGGCCCAAAAAAACAAGAAAAAAAGAAAAGAAAAGAAATACAATTGCCACTACTGAATTTAACTCTTCTAAACTTCAGTTCATTCCTTCATGCTTAGAATTTTGATGCTCTGAAATCAGACCAGTGTAAGTGCTGAATTTGTATTAAAAAAAAAGTACTTAACTCCACACTTTAGAGTTAAGTTTTACTCTGCCTAAATTTATAATGAGCAGAGCAGCCCTGGATGATATTTTGTTTATACAAACCTGTTGAGAATATAATTTATGTTTTTTAAAAGTCTGTATTGTTTATCTCTGTTGAAGTCCTGTAAATCTTTTTCAAATGCAGTTAAAACCTTTTGTTTGTTTTTCTGAAAAATAATTCCCAAGATAGCATTTCCAATGGTGATAAATACTGTTACTATGTATTATGTATTCCCTGTATCTGAACACTTGTTGCTGCCTCACAAGAAAATAGAACTTTTATGTTAAAAATAAAGTCTGTTCTTCTTGAGAGATTTTCCTGTGTACTTTTATGAACTCTATCAAATTTTAATTTCATTTCCAGATTCTTCTAGCCTGAAATAACAAGTTAGTATTGATAGCCTGACTTCATGGTGTTTGCCATTTTGTCAGTTGTTGTCTCTTTGCTACCTCCTTTCTCTGTATCTTTAAGTTCCTGATTCCTATGATAAATTCTAAGCAAAAATTAAAATATAAATATTTGATGGACCAGAGCGATAGCACAGTGGGAAAGGTGTTTGCCTTGCACGTGGCTGACCCAGATTTGTCCCAAGCATCTCAACAGTGTCACCCCAGCCTGCCAGGAGTGGTTTCTGAGTGCAGAGTCAGAAGTAACCCCTGAACCCCAGGTGTGACCCAAAGACCAAAGATAAACTTATAAAAGTATATATAACCAGGGCCAAAGCAGTGACACAGCAGTAGGGCATTTGCCTTGCATGCAACTGACCTAAGATGGACCATGGTTCAATCCCCCAGCATCCCATATGGTCCCCCAACCCAGGAGTGATTTGTGAGCACATAGCCAGGAGTAACCCCTGAGTGTCACCGGTTGTAGCCCCCCCCCAAAAAAAAACAAAATTAAATAACCATTTGAAATATATATTTATATAATTTGATATTTCAGTTTAAGGGATTTAGTGGTATGTAAGTTTCATTCTGAATGTGTAGGGGAGAGGTAGTTTTTGTTATTTTATCACTCTTTCATGTTCTTCTAGCCAATTTCCTCTTTGTGACAGGGGTTTACCTAAGAAAGTCTTTTGGGCTGAGGGCTTCTGTGTGCACAGTTAGGAAACTGTCCCAACGAAGACCACCTGAGTGATGGTTTCTTAGGAAATGTAGGACACTTTTGAAATGATGTCAAATCCCTACCGCTATCAATCATAACAAGTCATCCAGTTACTAAGTATTTATTCTCCTACTTTTAAAGTCTTGAATAGTGTTCTTCTATGTTTTAAGTTTAATAATAAAATATACCACCTCAAAAAGTGTTTTTGTGGGGTTTTTAGGTTTGTTTTTGGGCCACACCCAGCAGAGCTCAGGGGTTACTCCTAGCTTTGCACTCAGAATGACTCCTAGCGGACTCAAGGGACCACATGGGATGTTGTGGGGGGTGAACCAGCTGCATGGAAGACAAATGCTGTAGGTTTGGGAGTTGGACAGATAGTATAAGGGGTATGTGCTTGCTTTGCATATGGGAAGAATATAATTCAGTGTGACCCAAAAAAACCCAACTACCTCCCCAAAGTGGATTTTTTTTTACAATTGTTATTTTGACCAAAATGGATTACAAATCATTCACAGTAGTATCTCAGGTACATAGTGACATTGAATCAGGGGCATTCCCACTACCAATGTTGTCCTCCCTCCACCCCTGTTCCCAGCATGCATCCCATATCACTCCTCCTTTGCCCCCCTGGGCTGCTAGTATAAGAGGTCCCTTTTGTGTCTAGCCTGTTGTACATTGGGTATCAATTCTTTTGTAGTCGGCTTTGGATTTGGTGTTCAAATCTGATCATTTTTTATTTCTTCTCAATGTTCATACGACTGTTTGGTCTTGGTGCCCTCCATGATTTCCCCCTCAATTTGTGAGGCAGAACAAGATGGTTCAAGTTATGTCGTTCTGTTTGGAAGTAAGGAAAAAAGGGGGGGAGCAAAAATTCAAACAAGTAAAAAATGTGAGGAGTCCTTCTGAAGACTATAAATATCAGTTTAAGAAAAGAAATGTATAAAGAAAAGAAGACATAAAAATAATACAAGAAAAATCAACCCCCCCAAAACAAAACAAAAACAAAAACCTGAAAAGCACCAATGCAATAAAGACAACAACCAAACACTAAGCACGATCCTGAAATAAAGATGAATCAAAGCACGGGGAAAAAAAGGCAAAGAAAAGAAAAAACAAAAACAGTGGATTTTTTGAAGACAGTTCTAATCGGGAGAAAATATTTATGCAATACATTTGGCAAAGGGGCTAATAAAGAATTCACAAGCCAGGGCTGGAGCAATAGTACAATGGGTAGGGCATTCACCTTGCACATAGCCAACCCAGGTTCAATCCCCACCATCCCATATGGTCCCCCCGAGCCTGCCAGTAGTAAACTGAGTGCTGCCTGGTATGTCCCTCACCTCCCCAAAAATGCAAGTTCATAAAAATTGGGGAGAATGAGCAATGCCAGGAATATTTCCTGAGTGAAGAGACAGGAATAAATAAACAAAGAAGAGGCACAGATGCTCAACATGAAAAAAAGTGCTAGTGTTATTAAGTCAAAATGATGAAGGAAGAGTTAGAGAAAGCAGTTGCAGGTGTTAAGGCACTAGATTTGCAGCCTGCTGACACAGTTCACCAGGAGTACTACCAGGGATTCCTTCTGAACATCCCTCAAAACATTTGAAATGGGGGCCAGAGAGAAAGCATGGAGGTAGGGCATTTACCTGTATGCAGAAGGACGGTGGTTCGAATCCCAGCATCCCAGATAGTTTCCTGAGCCTGCCAGCAGCGATTTCTGAGCATAGAGTTAGGAGTAACCCCTGAGCGCTACCAGGTGTGATAAAAAAAAAAATTTTTAATGATGAATTTTTACCTAACATTAAGTTCTGAAAATGGTCTATATCAGAGAGAACAGAAAAAGTGCTGACAAGAGTGAAAGAAGAAAATCTTTCTCACTAAAAAAAAAAAAAAAAACTTTCTCACTGTTGGTATCTAAGCTGAATCAAATTCTGGAACACAAAACAGACATTTCTCCAAAAATCAGAATGAAACAGTCCAGAGGGTAAATAGTATTGGGGAAGGCTCTTGTCTTGCATGCAACCAACCTGGTTGTTTCACAGCACCACATGTGATGATCCCTGAGCACCAGCTGGGTGTGATCCCCCCAAAAGAATGTCAGCAGAATGGAAATCTCTCAGACTATTAAAAATGGACTCATGATCCAGTGCTTCAACTCCAGAGTCTTCAGTGGACACAAAATACTTTCATCATTGTTGCAGCTTTGTTTATGACAGGCAAGATACAAAAACAGGCCAGGTGCCTTTTAGGCCTAGTGACAGATGAGAGCATCGGATGAAGTACTTACTGCTCAGCTATAAGAAAAGATGGGGGGGCCGGGTAGGTGGCGCTGGAGGTAAGGTGTCTGCCTTGCAAGCGCTAGCCAAGGAAGGACCGCGGTTCGATCCCCCGGCGTCCCATATGGTCCCCCCAAGCCAGGGGCGATTTCTGAGCACATAGCCAGGAGTAACCCCTGAGCGTCAAACGGGTGTGGCCCAAAAACCAAAAAAAAAAAAAAAAAAAAAGAAAAGATGGGGTCATTTGTGACAAGGGATGGAATGGGTGGGTGGATAATAGGTGAATTTAGTCACAAGGAATCCAATAGCAGTTGATAGGATAGAAAGAATCAAAGCAAAGGAACAAAGACTTTGAAAGAACCATGTGAAAAATAACCCTTGGATTCTGACCACAGATATGAAGTCACCAAAAGAGAATGATGGAGTGATTTAAAGGGGAGGGGGAATAGGCCGGAGCAATAGCACAGCGGTAGGGTGTTTGTCTTGCATGTGGCCAACCTGGGACAGACCTGGGTTCAATTCCCAGCATCTTATATGGTCCACCAAACCTGCCAGGAGCGGTTTCTGAGTACCGCTCATCAGTCATCAGGAGTGACCCTTGAGCGCTGCTGGATGTGGCTCAAAAACCAAAAATAAAAGAAAGGGAAGGAGAGTGTCCAGTGGACTGACTAGAATATTGGTACTTGAGCGACAGGAGTGATGTGGTATATATTTTGAGGAGATGTGAAGTTGTACCCAAAAACAGTCTTGTAAACCATAATGGTCAGTATGCTTTTAGAATAAATAATAAGTGTGGGCCAGTGGCGCAATGGATAATACATCTGACTACAGATCAGAAAATCTGGACTCCTGGCTGGCTCGCTTTAATACCATGGGGCCAGAAAGATAGTATGGACGTAAGGCATTTGCCTTACGTGCAGAAGGTCGGTGATTTGAATCCCGGCATCCCATATGGTCCCCCGAGTCTGCCAGGAGCGATTTCTGAGCATAGAGCCAGGAGTAGCCCCTGAGCGCTGCTGGGTTTGACCTAAAAACCAAAAAATAAATAAATAAAATAATAGAAAACAAAATATTTGAGCACAGCAATAGGGCGTTTGCCTTGCACAGGCCTGACTTGGGACAGACCGAATTTGACCCCCTGCATCCCCAATGATCCCCTGAGCTTGCCAGGAGCGATTTCTGAGCACAGAGTCAGGAGTAACCCCCAAACACCGCTGGATGTAGCCTAAAACCAAAAAGAAAAAGAAAACAAAATATTTGAATATAACATTTTTGGCTAGATATAGTACAACTTAACTGTAAAAAAAAATTTTTAATCACTCCAGCCCTAAAATAAACTTCTTACTGGGGGGTTTTAATGCAGAAATAGTGAACTTTAAAAGACATGATTTTTTTCTTTTTTTTTCTAGTAGTTATCTCCATATTACTAATTTATTAAACAAACAAAATCCTTGTCTTTTTAGCATTTTTCTTCTTTGTCAAACAGAATTTTGTTCATATCATGTCTGGTTTTCATACACTAGCATGGGCTAGTCCTAACAATTACTATGTTAAAGATTTATGGAGACTGATCATTAAAACTCAAGAATATGGGGCTGGGTAGGTGGCGCTGGAGGTAAGGTGTCTGCCTTGCAAGCGCTAGCCAAGGAAGGACCACGGTTCGATCCCCCGGCGTCCCATATGGTCCCCCCAAGCCAGGGGCGATTTCTGAGCACATAGCCAGGAGTAACCCCTGAGCATCAAACGGGTGTGGCCCAAAAACCAAAAAAAAAAAAAACTCAAGAATATGATCTGTGCATATTAATTCCACACCATCATAGTTGTTGGGTTTTTGTGTTGTTTTTTTTGTTTGTTTTTTGTTTTGTTTTTGGTAGCACCCGGCAGTGCTCAGAAATCGCTCCTGGCTTGGGGGATGACATGGGATGCTGGGGATTGAACCCAGGCCTGCCCTGGGTCAGCTGTGTGCAAGGCAAGCAAGCGCCCTACTGCTGTGCTATCGCTTGGGCCCCTATCATAGTTATTTTTATCAATGTGGGTCATTTTTTTATTTTTCAAAGATTGTTTTAAATTATTGCGGTAGAGACCAGAGCGATAACAGAGTAAGTAGGGCACTTTCCTTGAATTCTTCTGACCAGGGTTCAATTGTTGGCATCCCATATGGTCCCTCAAGCCTGCCAGGAGTGGTTTCTGAGCTCAGAGCCAGGAGTAACCTGAGTGCCCAATAACTAAATAAATAAAATAAAATAAAAATTTAAATAATATTTTTAAATAATTGGAGTAAAATAAGCATGTAAACACTTACAGTTGTAATGTAATGTAATGTTACAGTAACTTGAGGATGTAATGTTACAGTAACTCCTACCATCAACATACTAATAATCCTTTACTACAGTTCCTAAGAGTTCCACTCCTCCATTCAGTTATATTGTCAGTATCTGTGGGTTTGTTTTCATAGAACATTGTCTATTTCTTTTCTTGCTTTCTACAGTATCTGAGTGAGATCTTATAGATTTTGTTTTTTGCCTACTCATTTATGCTACTAAATATGACATTTTGGTTCCCATGTTGGAGCAAAAACCAAAACATCTTTCTTGTACCCAAATAGCATGTCATTATTTGTATATACTATACATACAGGAAAAAGTTGAGATATATATTACATATTACATATTAGTTATATATTAATATATGTTATATATCACAACTTTTTCTACACATCTTTTATTCATTGAATATTTGGGTTATTTTTAGATCTTGGCTAGTGTAATTAGTGCAGTGAACAAAGTCGTGCATAGATCTTTTCAAATTACTGTGGTGTTGGGTTAGCTACCCAGAAGTGAAATTGCTGGACCATTGGTGATGGTGCAGTTTTTCAGTTTTGGGGCCACACCTAGAGTGCTCAGTAGCTTAATGTCCAGGGGACCCTGCAATGCCATGGAAGGGCTCAAACCCAGTGCCCCTGCATCCCAAGTATGCCCTCCCTCCAGAGCCCCTTGACTTTTTGGTAACACAATTGCAAGTGGTTTGTTTTGTTTTGGAGCCACACCTAGTGGTGCTTAGGGCTTACTCCTGACTCTGTGTTCAGGGATCTAACCCTGGTTGGCAGCATGCAAGGAAAGTACCTTTATCCAATACTATCTCTCCAGTCCTAGCAATTGTAAATGGGATATAGTATTTTTTTGATCTTCCAGTTCGTTGTTTGAATATCAACACTGTCCACTTTTGTTGCTTGCAACTTGATTGTTCTTTAATTTTAAAAGTTTAGGGGAGAGGGGCCGGAATGGTGGTGTGGACTGGTAAGGTGTCTGCCTTGCATGCGCTAGCCTAGGATGGACCACAGTTTAATTCCCCCAGCATCCCATATGGTCCTCCAAGCCAGGAGCAATTTCTGAGCACATAGAAGTAACCCCTGAGCGCCACCGAGTGTGGCCCTCCAAAAAAACAAAAACAAATAAAAGTTTTGGGGAGAATTTTTGTTTTCTTTTTTTTTAGAGTTTTCTATGTTTATTATATTGTCTACAGATATGTAGTAATAATTGTCTTACTTCTCTTATACCTGGGAATTCCATTGTGGTGTTGTATAGTAGTATTGGAAGTGGACAGCTGTATCTTGTACGGGGGAATATATTCCTTTTTTTTTTAACTAGATTATGATGTTGGCTGTGGATCTGTAGTGCATATAACCTTTACAATGTTGAGGTAGGTTCATTCTGTCCACATTTTGTAGATTGTGTTTTTTGGGGGCAGAATGACTGTTTTGTGGGGTAGGGTGAATAGGGTCAGTGATATTGGTATTCAGGAGCTATTCCTGACTCTGCTCAGGAGTGACCCCTAGTGGTGTGTGGGAGATAGTATTCACAAGAGAGCAAGCGACTTCCCTCCTTACCGCCTATATACATCTCTGCTGTCCTTTTTGAGAATTTTTTTTAATCAAAACTGACTGTTGAAACTTTTCACATATGACATGTATTGATAGGATTATATGCTCTTATCTGTATTTGACTTGATGTAGGTACATTAATTAATTTGCTTATATTGACCCATCCTTGCATCACTTTGCCAATGTTTGGTTGAAGGGCTTTGCATCTGTGTTCATCAGGGATATTGGTCTGTAATTTTATTTATTTTCCCCTCCTCCCCACCTGTAATTTTATTTTTTAAAGTTGTCTCTGTCAGCTTATGGTATCAGGGTAACATTGACCTCATAGAAATTCTTTGGGATGATCCCTGCTTCTCCAGGGTTTTTTTGTTTGTTTGTTTTGTTTTGTTTTGTGTTTGTTTTTTTTGCAAAGTTGTTTTGTTATTGTTGTTTTTAATTGTTTGGCCACATCTGGTGATGATTCAGGGTTACTCTAGGCTCTGGACCATATGAGATGATGGGGATTGAAATCTGATTGGCCATGTGCAAAAAAAATTGCACTACCTGCTATGCCATCACTCCAGCCCCATTTGGGCAAAGTTGAAGATAGGTAATTTAATAGATCTTCTTTGAAAGTTGTGAGAACCACTAGTGAATTCCTCTGAATGGGGGAGATGAAGAGAGGGAGAGGGAGAGAGAAAGGGGAGAGAGAGAGAGAAAGAAGAGAAGAGAAAATTATTGGTTACTGGCTATTGCTCTGTTCAGATTTTCTTTTTTTTGTTGTTTTTGGTTTTGGTTTTGGTTTTTTTGTTTTTTCGGGCCACACCCGTTTGATGCTCAGGGGTTATTCCTGGCTAAGGGCTCAGAAATTGCCCCTGGCTTGGGGGGGGACCATATGGGACACCGGGGGATGGAACCGTGGTCCTGATCCTTGGCTAGCGCTTGCAAGGCAGACACCTTACCTCTAGCGCCACCTCGCCGGCCCCCGTCTGTTCAGATTTTCTGTTTTACCCTTAGCCAGTCTTGAAAGCTGTATTGTTTCAGCCTTCTCTCTAGTTTTCCAATTCAGTAGTATGTGGCTGTTCATAGCAATCTCTGGTCAAATTTCCCTTTCACATCTGACTCTTAGGCCTCTCCTCTATTCTTAATGTCTAGCTGAGAGTTTGTGGACCTTATTTTGCTTTTTAAAAAAAAAAAGCCAGCTCATGGGGCTGGAGACATAGCACGGTAGTAGGGCATTTGCCTTGTAAACAGATGATCCAGGATGGATGGTAGTTCGAATCCCGGCACCCCATATGACCAGTTCTCTGTGCAGCCAGGAATGATTTCTGAGAAGTAACTCGAGTGCCACCAGGTGTGACCCCCAAACAGAACAAAACAAAAAACCCAGCTCAGCCCATCTCTGTCTTCTCAGCCCTGGGGGCAGCTCTCTCGCCCCAGCCCTACTTGGGCCCCATTTGCCTCTGTTCCTTCTTGGCAAGGAACACCAATCCTTCCATTCTCTGTACCCTCTATTGTATTTTAATTCTAATCTAATGACTATGTTATTTTTTTATGACTATGTTATTTAACCCTGATAATATTTTCCCTCAAACTTTCTATGTCCTTGCTGAGGGAGACGGGGTCTCTTACACTATATCCTCAATTCATTGTACATCAGACTGACTGCTGGTGCTCTGAAGTCTTCATCAGGGAGTCAATAAAGCTCTTGTGTGTTTGGGGTTCTTCTAGGTTTTCACCCATCTGTGGAGGTGAGATCCTCTACATCTGCTGCTTCATGAAGGTGAGGGACGAAGCTCTAATTTTTGTACAGGCCCAGGCAGCAGTCTGGGGTTCATACTTGCTGATGGCTTGGAGTTGGTGTTTTCTGGACAAACTTGGGGTGTTTGTGGGCACATGTGAATTGCAGCAGCCACAGCACCAGGGTCCAGTAGCCCTGGTTTAACACGCTGGTGCCTGATAGCAGCCATGGTGGTGGTGGTGGTAGTGGTGGCGTGTGTGTGTGTGTGTGTGTGTGTGTGTGTGTGTGTGTGTGTGTGTGTGTGTGTGTGTGTGTGTGTGTGATGTTCACAAGTGCCGAATAGCAATTAGAACCCCAAGCAGGCCTGGTAGCTACCAGATATTTGTGTTTGCTACACTTGCCATTGACTGATACCAGTCCCCAGTAGCGTGGAGCAGTGTCCTGTGGCCACTAAGAGTGGCACAGCTTGAGGCTTGTGTTGCCCAGTCTGAGTAGATCAGGTTACAATCCATCGTCAAAGTCATGAACAGAGCAGGTCACCAGGAACTGTTGCTTCTGCCCGCCCTGTAAGTATCAGGGCACAGCTATAAAGCCCAGGGTTTTAAGTTCATCTCTACCTACCTCCTTTCCCAGGGTGCCAAGATGTGCCCTCACCAGACCTGAACCCCCTCACAGATTGTATGTCACTGCTGGACTCTTTCCCTCATGCAACAGGCTTGGTATTCTTGGCCTGAGTCCTATCTGACACTTGTTCCATATCAAACTTCCTCTCTTGAGAAAGAAGACAGTGCCCCCGCCCTGCATTTTTTGCAGGATTTTTTTTGGGGGGGGCCACACCTGGTGACACTCAGGGGTTACTCCTGGCTATGTGCTCAGAAATTGCTCCTGGCTTAGGGGACCATATGGGATGCTGGGGGATTGAATCCAGGTCAGTCCTGGATCAACTGCATGCAAGGCAAACGCCCTACTGCTGTGCTATTGCTCTGACCCCTTCCTTTCTTCTTTTTTCTTTCCTCCTTCCCTCCCTCCTTCCTTCCTGCTCTCCTTTCCTCCTTCCCTCCCTTCATTCCTTCCTCCCCTTCTTCCTTTTCTCCTTCCCTCCTTTACTTCTCCCACCCTTCCTCCCTCCTTCCTTTCTTTTCTTTTTTCCCTTTTGTGGGGAGGTTTGGGCCACACCTGGTGATGCTCATTGGTTACTCCTGGCTATGCACTCAGAAATCACTCCTGCCAGGCTTCAAGAACCATATAGGATGCCAGGGATTGAACTGGGTCTTCAGCCAAGGCAGCAAGGCAAATGCCCTGCCTACTGTGCTATCATAGCTCTGATCCCCTTGCTTGCTTTTCTTTTTTATGTGTTGAAGATAGCTGTAAGTTAAATGGCTAGTGGATATGAGAATAGCTTAGTCTATCATTGGAGGCAAATGCCTATTACTGTCTAATTAGTGTTTTGTAAAAGGTTGATGTATCCATTAAGTAATCCAAAGTGTTGGGGTGATGTAAGGTGGTTCCATGTAATTCACTTGAACTTCTAAAGTATTCAGTATAGTCAGAGATGTTGATCTTTAGTATGAAGTTGGAGTTGTAATAAGCAATGTTTACTGATCGTTTACCAAGGGCCAGGCACGTTACATTTCACTGTTTACCCTGATCTTTCTAGTAATACTTTGAAGCAAAGTACTGCTATTTTGATATCTTAAGGTAAAATAAATTAAATTAAGTAGCTCATAGTCATACACCTGGGGAGTGGTAAACTGTTTTTAGAACCATGCTCAACTCAGCAGTCAAACATAAGCACCAAACTTTGTTGTTGCTTCTGTAGGAGTGACACAGACCAGATACAGGTGTCTCATAGACTGGGACTGTTCTCTTCATGGCCTCTTCATGGCTTTGACTGCTGGCAGATTGATTGGTTCAGAGGACCAAGAGATAGTAAGTTGGTCTATGTCATTCCTGACAAGTTTAGTGATATAATTCCTTAAGTCCTCCAAGTTTTAATGTTTCTTTACTACAAAAATCCAAAAGAAATAGTTTATTTAGACTGGTTATAACATTCTTTCAGAGAGGCAGAAAGTAATTTCAATGAGTCTTGGTTGTGTGTTTTCAACCTTTTTGAGGTAAAAAATTACAAGAGTAAATTTTTTTATTTTAATAATACTTGAGATTCCCATTTCAGACAGAGAATACAAAACAAAATTACTTGAAGCACAATTTAATTCATGAGCCCAAAGGCACTACAATAATATATAATGTTAACAATGGTGGTTATTCCTGAACTGTAATGTTATGATTTTTTCTTATACTTTTAGTATTTGACAGATTTATAAATGAGACAGAATTACTTTGCTTTTGCTTTTATTTCTGGACCACACCTAGTAGTGCTCAAGGCTTACCCTGGCTTCGCACTCCTGGTGAACTCTGAGGACCATATGGGATGTCAGAGATTGAACCCAAGTCAGCAGAGTACAAGGAAAGTGCCCTCCCCACAGTCCAATCACTCTGGCCCCAAGATAAAATTACATGGAAATGGAGAAAAGAAACAACTTTTACATGTAAAAACATATACCTCAAAATACTATCTATTGATACCATTTATTTCCTTCTTGTATTTACTCTGTCCACTGGATGTTTATTTACACAGCTGAGTGAACAGCCACATCTTGATTTGAAAATGTCAAAGACAGTTTTTATTAAACATTTAAAGTAGCATAAAAAGATGGAAGATACTTTGTGCTGGGCTTACGAATGTAACCCCTTTGAATAACATTTTTCTTCCATACTGTTCTATAAACATCTATTATACGTTTCAAATGCATACAGAAATACTGAATTTGTTCATTTTTGTTTTCGGGACATACCAGTGGTGCTGAGAGCTACTCCCAGGTCAGTGCTTGGAGTCACTCCCAGTGGTACTTGTGGAATCAAACAGTGCCAGGAATTGAGCCTGGGCCTCCTGTATACACGCGCTCGAGCCCACTGAGCTATATATCCCTGACCTCTGAATTAGCTGATGTTTTAATATTTGCAATTCCTTCCTAGTGTATGTATCCCAAGATCCTGGGGTTAGCTGCCTCATTGTTCAAGGTAAGGAAATGCAATGTTGTACAATGTTATGATAGACAAAACTACTGAATAAAGTTGGACATTCCTTTTATTCCTGCCTTCAACAAATCAAGAATTTTTTTATTTCTTTGGCTATTGTTTCTAAGCTCAAAAACTTGATACTTGATAGTTTGTATTTTATTAAAGTATATAACACACCTTTTTTATTTCCTATATCTTTGTCTCTTATATGAAGTAAATCAGCATAAGTTTTATAAGATATTAATTGCCCTAGTTTTATTTTCATTATGTGGTATAAGATTAATTCAGTCCATACTTCCTATTGCTGAGATTAATCTTAGTTTTTGAAGGATACAATAATTAGATTTGTACTAAATATTTTAGGAAATAAACTTTGCTTTATGTCATCTAGCAACCTTTATTAAAAGAGGTTCAGAAAAATAGAATGCATCAACGCTTATTCTTATGCTATAAGATCTCTATATTTCTAAATAGCCAATAGATACATACGTGAAATAAACATAGTTGAAAATATTTTTTCATTGCACAAATACTGAAATGTGTTTTTTTAATACAACATTTTTTCATCTTACTAGAACTGTTTTACAATTAAAAGATTTTTTTTTAAATATGAAATTACACTGATCTATTATGATATTCTTGCTCTCTTTGTCAAGTAGTTTTAGAAAGATTAGGCAAATTTTAGTTGTTCTGGGACTTTCCTAAAGCTAAACAAATTTTTATCTGGTATTAACAAAGTATATCTGTATTTATTACCATTTAGCAATTTAAAAATCCACTTATTTAGAAAGGGTTTTCTCGGCCTATCTCTGCCTCCTATTGAATCGCTGATTTAATCAAATAGCACCTGATCATCTCGGTGGTGTTTCTTCTATTCCTCCTTCACTGCCTCTGAATACGGGTTTGGTTTTCTGGATTAATGGTTTTTGTTAATTATAGTCAGATTTCCTTTTTGGTGCCTCCCAGTTAATGGCTAAGCTTCAAATAACATCTTGAAAAATTATGTACGGTTACCTTGATTTTAATAACATTTTCAAGTTGCTTTTCGAAATGGGGTTGTAAGACTTGCTGAAGTTAGAACCGGACTTGCCACTGCAGATAACATTGTGTTTAGGTTAAATGGACAACCACATTTTGTGCTAAAGGAGAAAAAAAAAAAAAACTAAGAACTGAAAAATTAAAATTTCCTTGTATTTCTTTGTAATTTTGTATTCCTTTGTATTTTTTCTTTGAGAACTTTTGCTTTTATAAAATGGAGGGCAGTATCCTTTTATATTCATAGGCTGGAATTGAGACTTGGAAAGAGATTTTCCTCTGCAATGAGCAGTCAATGTTTATCCTAGAAATCATGACTACTTTACACACCTGCAAGGGAGACATACAAATGTTTTTGAACAAATGCACTAGTGGCAAAACTAGTGTGTGGGAAATGGGGCAAAGTTAGTATGTTTTGCGGAGCTCAAAATTTGAGAGCGCAGACTCACTCTAAGTATAAAATTATACTATGGTTTGTAATCATAGTACTGGTGATTGCATCTTAACAGAGTAACAGTAATACACCCTTGTAAAATTGGAGATGGGGCCACATGGGGGCTGTTCTCAGGAATTATTCCTGGCTCTGTGCTTAGAGGTCACTCCCGATGGGGCAGGGGACCATATTTGGTGCCAGGTATCAAACCCAGGTTAGCCCATATGCAAGGCAAGTCCCTTACCTGCTGTACTGCCTCTTGCTGCTTGAGCTTGGACATTTTGCTGAATAAAAAGTGTTTTTAAATGCTTCTGAGCATTTTAAATCACAGCTCATTAAAAACTAACAGTAATAAATAAGTATGTGAAAAATTTGTCCCTAAGAGAAGTTCTCTAAGCCTGTAAAAATGGACATATTAGTCATTTTGTGGAGCACTTCTGGTCAGATCAGAGTATAGTTGTACCAGACTACCCTTGAAGAGAGGTGGACTGCATTTTACTTACTCTGGTTCAATTATCAATCTTTTCTATGTACATTGACTTAGACATTCATTATGAAGCAATTCTTTGATAGTCCTGTTTAGAACTAGGAACATATAGGAATCTCCTGTAAACAAGTTAGTTAAAATGTTTCCTTCTAGAGAAGAAATGACAAAAAGATGATAAAAAAAATACCTGACAGACTGCCTCAAATTAAAGGATGGGCAGGAAAACTGAGCTGAAACTTGCTGTGCATATACATTTTTTCAGGAACTAAGCACTGATTTCCATAAGAGCTTCCTTCCAACACTGAGATTTGATTTGCTATAAAGGCTCCAGTTTTCTTTGCAGTCAGCCTTAAATGATGCCATTGTAGGAAGGGAACGTTTTATCAGAGAAATGTGTGAGGACCAGAATGAAGACACCTCAACAGCAGCGTAGATTCACTGTTCCTGGACATTCTTGGTTTATGAGCTGCGAAGAGGTCCCCCCCCACACACACTCTTTTTTTTAATGGAGAATGGGCCTACAAAAAAGTCAATAACGAAGTTGAGGAATGTCCATGATTTTGTATGAAAGAAAACACTCCATTTTAGCTTCCAAGTGAAAAAACAAACATCAAAAAACCAAGCACCACGCTTCTCTGTGATGGCATGAAAGCAAAATGAATTTCCAATTTTACCTTTTTAAAGACAAACTAGTCTGATTCTGATGCTATTTTTCCATAACAAGCTCATCCTAAGTGGAAACCCTAACTTTTGTGCTATCTTTTAGCCACAAACAGATTTCTTACTCAACTAGGCAACTTTCACATAAAAGAGTTTCCAAAGAAATAGCCCACCTCCTCCTTAACAGAATTATTCCTAGCTGTTAGGAAATAAATCTTGTTGCCCAGTTTAGACTCAATAGTTTATAATATTTTCTACATATCAAAAACTACAAATTCAAGATATTAAAGAGATACTTAATCTATTCAAATATGGTCCTTATCATCTGTCTAAAATTGGATGATAAATGTGAAATTCACAAACATGATGCTTTTGTGTATGGGTTAAAATAGAAACTCCTTTCCACAAAGGCAAGTATGTTGCAAAAGTGATGTCTCAAGGCCATTGAAGGGACATTCTAACTTGAGTCAAGCATTAAGGAGTTCATCATCTGCGTGCCCAATAGCATCTGGATTTGAAAGTGGATCCAAGTCTGCAAATAGATCGAACCAGGCTGACATGTCTTGGTTGCCATTGTTGAGAGCTATTCAAACAAACAAAAACACAAACACAAACACATTAAAGCCTGAGCTTCTGGAAATCACATTCTTTTTTTTTTTTTTTTTTTTTTTGGTTTTTGGGCCACACCCGGTGACGCTCAGGGGTTACTCCTGGCTATGCGCTCAGAAGTCGCTCCTGGCTTGGGGGACCATATGGGACGCCGGGGGATCGAACCGCGGTCCGTCTCCTAGGCTAGCGCAGGTAAGGCAGGCACCTTACCTCGAGCGCCACCGCCCGGCCCCATGGAAATCACACATTCTTCTATAGTGTAAACTTTTATCATTTTGAAGTAGATTCTTGCATCAAAAACATTTAAGGCAATTGACAAAATGTCAGAAAGTAGAAATAGTAGTTACAAGGTTTGGGGGGAGAAGGGGAGTTGCTTTAAATGAGGGTTCAGTTTCATACTGGAAGGATGAAAAGTTCTGGAGGTCTGTTAGCCCCATGTTTGATGCATCAGTGTAACATGACTAAACTGTAAGGTCAGGGTGATCTACATAATGTTAAGGTTTTATCCCAGTTTTTAAATGTGGACGATGGGGGGGGGGGGCTTCTCAAGTCATCACTGTGCACCCACAACAGGAAAGGGTGCACCAAGTAAAGCAACCGTAGATGCTGAATCTGTGAAAAAACTGGGGTGGTTGTCTGGGCCACATCCAGTGGAGCTCAGGGCTTGCTACTGCCTCTTTATCAGAAGTTACTCTGGAAGTGACCTGGTGACCCTTTGCAATGCTGGGGATCCAGTTCAGGTTAGCCGCACGCAAAGCAGTTCCTTGCCCCGAGCACTATCTCACTGGCCCTTTTGTGCAGAAATTTAATTATAGGAGAAAATCAAAACTAACTTCATAGGAGGAAAAACATGAGAAAATTTAATTGGTGGGGCTAGAGAGATAGCACAGCGGTAGGGCATTTGACTTGCACGTGGCTGACCCAGGACAGACCCTACTTTGATTCCCAGCATCCCATATGGTCCCCTGAGCCTGCCAGGAGCAATTTCTGAGTGCAGACCCAGGAGTAAACCCTAAGAGCCACCAGGTGTGGCTCAACCCCCCCCCCCCAATTTAATTGGTGGTCAAAATTAGCATCACCAGGGAAAGGGAAACAGTGTGGGCTCTCAAATGAGAGGATTATCATTGTGTGGTGGTCCAGGTATGGACGGATGGATCTGCTGCAAGCACTGAAAAGATCATTCTGCTGGAGATCAGAAATGGGCAGAGGGGCTCTATTCTCTTAATAGTGTTGCCCAAACATCAAAGAAAATCTGAAAATATGTTTCCAATTGAGGCTGAAGAGACTTAGCAACGGGATAGGATACAAGATCATTATATAATATAAGATTTATTTAACCACAGCAGCAGAATGTAAGAAAGAATGTTAGCTGGGGGGCCAGAGTGATAGCACAGCGGTAAGGTGTTTGCCTTGCATGAAGCCAAAACAGGACGAACCCTGGTTTGAATCCCAACATCCCATATGGTCCCCTGAGACTGCCAGGAGTGATTTCTGAGCGCAGAGCCAGGAGTAACTCCTAATTGCTGCAGGGTACTAGCTGGGTCAACACAGAAAAGCAGACAATAAGTATGTGGTTAGTTCTGGAAAAGTATTAGGTATAAAAAAGTATTAGTGGGGCCGGAGAGGTGGCACTAGAGGTAGGGTGTCTGCCTTACAAGCGCTAGCCAAGGAAGGTCCACAGTTCGATCCCCCAGGATCCCATATGGTCCCCTCAAGCCAGGGGCAATTTCTGAGCACTTAGCCAGGAGTAACCCCTGAGCATCAAACGGGTGTGGTCCAAAAAACCAAAAAATAAAGAAGTATTAGTACAGTTCCAAGACTTCTTGTCAGTGGAAGCCTAAAACTACCAATATCAACTCTGTGTATGAATATACATTATGTATTTTCCTAAAAATACACAGCTGTGAGCATCTATTTTAGAAATCAGGCACAATAACAGGATAATATCAATAATTGATACTGAGATAGAACTTATAACAATATACTGTAACAAAAGTGTCGGAAAATTATAACAATAGACTGTAACCTAGTGTTATGTGAATTGGACCTCTCAAAATACCTTATTGAATTAATATTTTAAGACTGGCCTTAAGTAACTGAAACCCCAGAAAGTGAAACCACAGATAAGTGGGGAAGATTACTGCATTAAATTTTCATTAGTTACAATCACACTACAGTTATACAAGTAAATGTACCTGTTCTTAGGGAACAAGTATTTAGAGGTAAAGAGTAAGGATATATGTCATTTACTCTCAAGGATTAAAAAATCCAAGCAAAATACACACACACACACACACACACACACACACACACACACACACACACACACACACGCCTGCATAAAACAAATGGAGTAAAATATAAACAGGTGAATCTGGGCAAAGGGTGTAAAGCTGTCTTTATACTTCATTTTGTTTTTGTTTGGGACCACATCTGGCAGTGGCCAGGAGATCTTGTGCCAGGGACCAAGCCAGAGGTCCCTTCTTTTCCATTGGAAAGTTAAAGAAAAATCAACCTTAATGGCTCAGATTGGAAATCCCATAAGACAGCCTGTGTGTTTATTTTCTGCCTGTGCCCTCCAAAGGAATTACATCATGGACCAAATCTGCAGGCAGCAGTATGGTTAGCATCACTGTATGTGAGCCAGGATCATTTTCATTTTCAATAAGAGGTAAAAAAAATTTTTAAAGTAATCCTTTTCTAAATGTATCTAAATCCAACTAATTACTAACAGGTGGCAAATAATAGAAATCACTTACATCTTGTTATCTTCTTTGGACTCTGTGAAGGCACTGGCTGGTTATCAATGTGGGAAAGAGGAAGTTGTATTCCCCCTTGGGAGGCCCAGCCTACAGAAAGGGAAGTAATGAATTATTCATGAATCATCGCCTAGCAAGAAGCCTGAGAAAAATAAGAAGTGGTAAAAATATCTAAGTCCTGGGGCCGGAGAGATAGCATGGAGGTAAGGCGTTTGCCTTTCATGTGGAAGGTCATCGGTTTGAATCCTGGCGTCCCATATGGTCCCCCGTGCCTGCCAGGAGCAATTTCTGAGCATGAAGCCAGGAGTAACCCCTGAGCACTGCTGGATGTGACCCAAAAACCACAAAAAAAAAAAATCTAAGTCCTCTAGACTCATGTTATACAAAGTCTATACTTAAACATCTGTTCAGGGGCCGGAGAGATAGCATGGAGGTAGGACATTGGCTTTGTCTGTAGAAGGATGGTGGTTCGAATCCTGGCATCCCATATGGTCCCCCATGCCTGCCAGGGGCGATTTCTGAGTACAGAGCCAAAAGTAACCCCTGAGCAATGCCAGGTATGACCCCCCCCCCAAAAAAAAAGAAATTGTTCAAATTACTTAGATTCAGTTTCCTACTAGAGTTAGGTATCCTGCATTTTCCAAAGAGGGATGGAGAGGTGCTGGCTCAATAGTGATTCTCAGCTTAACTGAGAATAGGCCCAATGCAAGGGCCCAAGAATGGTGGTGGAAAATGTGCACTGGTGAAGGGATGGATATTGGACATTGAACACTGAAACTCTATCAGGAACAACCTGGTAACTATGCATCTCATAGTGACACAATTAAAAGAATTTATTTGGAGGGGAAAGGTCATACCCGGCGGTGCTCACGAGTTACTCTTGGAATCATTCCTGGCAGGCTCAAAAGACCATGTGAGATGCCAGGAATCAAACTCAGGTTGGTCGTATGCACAGCAAATGCGCTACTCACTGTACTCCAGACCCCGGAATTTATTTCTTTCTTAACATTTTATTTCTTTATTGGATTTTGGGCCACCACTCCTAGCAATGCTCAGGAGTTTCTTCTGGCTCTATGTTCAGGAATCACTCCTAGCAAGCTCAGGTGACCAAATGGGATGCTGGTGGCCTAACACAGGTCAGCCACATGCAAGGCAAGTGCCCTACCCACTGTGCTATTGCTCTGCCTCCTCCCTCAGAAATTTTTATATTGGGAGGGTTGGATCATGCCAGGCATTACTCATGGGTTATTCCTGACTCTGTGTTCAGAAATTGCTCCTGGTAGGGTCGGGGTACTATATGGGATGCTGGGGATCCAATCCAGGTTCGTCCTGGGTTGGCAATCATGCAAGGCAAACACCCTACCACTGTGCTATCACTCTATCCCCAGATTTTATTTTTAATTAAGAAAAATGCATCTCGTTGATTTTAACATCAACATCCATATGGTGTTGCTTACAAGGCAAGAATAATGCCAAGGCATCCAAATGTTTCCTAGACACTCACTGCTGAACGCTCCAGGAGCACGGAGGCCAAGGTCGAAGAGTTGTGAAGGGAGGAATCCTGGAGGATGTCCAAGGGGCTCAGCCCCCACAGAAAGCTCCTGGGGTTTGAGACTGGCGCTGGGGCTCCCACCCGCAGTCGGGCACTCCTGGGTACATTCGCTGTTACTCGAAGATCCAGGACTTAGGAGGGAGTTCAGGAACGAGAATTCTTTCTCAAAGTCTTCTTCTAGGGAGTCGATACGCAGATCTTTCACAGCTGTTGAGTGGAAATACAGTGACTGCATTTATTCAGAAGATGAAGATGTGGGGAAATTAAAAATGTCTCATTGCTTTTATACTTCATTCACAATTTTCTTCCTGTGCAGAGATCAAACCCGTTGCCTCCATATTACACTTTATTCTCCTCCATGAATGTAATTTTCAGTATTAGAGACATGTTAAATTATTTTTTGTAGAAATGTTATCAATCAAAATAACTACATTTTACAGTGAAGATTTAATAGGAATATTGATGAACGAAGTCGTTAAGCAACCACCAATGTAAGATATTCGGGGAAAGAAAAAAGGGAAGAGAAGGAAATAGAAGGGGTGATGGAGGGAGGAGGGCTGGAGAGATGCTGAAGGAGGCAGGTGCTTGCCTTGCATGCAGCAATCCCAATCCATATGGTTCCCTGAGTACCACTAGGGGTAACTCCTGAGCACAGAGCCAGGAATAGCTCCTGAGCACTGTGGTTGTTAAAGGTTCCCCCCTCAAAAAAAAAAGAAAGGAAAACTAGGAATAGTTGTGACATAATTGCTACATTGTATGTATATTGAAAAGCAATAATACAGAGTTGAATCCCTCTACAGCCACCCTTTATAGAGGACCAGGCAGATTTTAGAGTTAAGAAAATAAATCAAATATAAAGTTTTTTTAATGATAGACACTGAAACCATCATTTCATACCATTTTCAATGTTTGAAAATTGAGGTGCGCCAGATACTCTCATTTGAAAGTGTTTTTCCTTGCTCTCTTCAACTGCAACAAAATGAACATGGTGGGTAAGTTAACAAAAAGAAATTTAACATGCTTATTAATTTGAACATTTTATAATGATTCAGTTAAATTCAATAAGATGTACATATAAGATGTTTAAATACAACATGTGTATATATGCCTACATACGTATGTATAAATACACAAGCACAAATAATGTGGCAATCATTTTCCATGTTATATCTTTGTTCTCTTCAAAGTGAAAAGTCGCACATTCCAAATCCTATCCCTTTCTGCTGGGCTTTTATCTGTCTATAATTTCTGAAATATTTTTCAATATTTTGCTTTTCCCAATCTATAGGTTTTTGTCAAAATAATTGTATTATAAATGATTAATTGGATATGGCTTGTTTTTTATACAACAGCTATATATTTCCTTAAAAGTAAAACAGCTTCACATTTCTTGTTATATTCAAATGAAAGTAGTAGTATTTTCCTAGAAAGGGAAAAATTAAATGAATGTGTTCAAACAAAGCACTAATATTTTGTCACTTATTTATTTTTGTTTGGGGTCTATGCCCAGATGTGCTTCAGGGCTACTCTAAGTTTAGTGCTCAAGCTACCACAAGATCAAACTTGGGGTTTCTGAAAGCAAAGTATGAGCTCTGGCCCTTTGAGTTACCACCCAGATTCACTCCTATTTCTTTTTAGTGATTTTAACATTAGAAAAAGAGGGTGATCAAAATAATATAAATCAGAATAACAATGAGATATTATCTCACACCAGTGATACTAGCACACATCACAGAGAGCAAAAGCACCCAGATTTGTGATATGGGGGATGTGGGAAAAAGGAAATCTCATCCACTACTGTTGGGAATGTCCACTGGTCTGACTGACCTCTGTGGAAAACAGTATGTAGAAATTTCTTATAAAACTGGGAAATGGGGACCAGAGTGATAGTGCATTGGTAGGGTGTTTGCCTTGCACATAGCTGACCCAGGACAAACCTCGGTTTGATCCCCAGCGTCCTATATGGTCCTCTGAGCCAGGAGCAATTTCTGAGTGCATAGCCAGGAGAAACCCCTGAGCATCACTAGGTGTGGCCCAAAACCAAAAACAAACAAAAAAAGAAAAAACAAAGAAAAGAAAAGAAGGGCCCGGAGAGATGGCACAGAGGCGTTTGCCTTGCAAGCAGCCGATCCAGGACCAAAGGTGGTTGGTTCGAATCCCGGTGTCCCATATGGTCCCCCGTGCCTGCCAGGAGCTATTTCTGAGCAGACAGCCGGGAGTAACCCCTGAGCACTGCCGGGTGTGGCCCAAAAACCAAAAAACAAAAAAAAAAAATAAAGAAAAGAAAAGAAGGAAGGAAGGAAGGAAGGAAGGAAGGAAGGAAGGAAGGAAGGAAGGAAGGAAGGAAGGAAGGAAGGAAGGCAGCCAGGAGTAACCCCTGAGCACTGCCGGGTGTGGCCCAAAAACCAAAAAACAAAAAAAAAAATAAAGAAAAGAAAAGAAAGAAGGAAGGAAGGAAGGAAGGAAGGAAGGAAGGAAGGAAGGAAGGAAGGAAGGAAGGAAGGAAGGAAGGAAGGAAGGAAGGAAGGAAGGAAGGAAGGAAAGGAAAGAAAAAAACTGGGAAATGAACTTCTAAATCATTCAGCAACTCCACTTAGTATTTGCTCTAAGGGCCCAAAAACTTTATTCTAAAAAGATAGTTCAATGCCTATGTTCATTACAACACTATTCATAATAGCCAAAATATTGAAACAACTCAAATTTCTAAGAACAGATGACTAGATAAAGAAACAATGTTCAAGGCACTGATAGAACTTAGCAAGAAAAAAATCTAACTCCATCTAAAAGTGGGATGAAGAAATGACGAGACATTTCCTCAAAGAAGAAATACAGATGGCCAAAAGGCACATGAAAAAATGCCCCACATCACTAATCAGCAGGGAGATGCAAATCAAAACGAGGTACCATCTCATACTAGCACACATCATAAAGAACAAGAACAACCAGTGCTGACAAAGGTGCAGGGAGAAAGGGACTCTCATTCACTGTTGGTGAGTGTAAGTGTTCGACCTGCGGGGAACACCAGTCAAAAATATGGGTTACTCTTCTTGGAGGGAGCGCGTGCACAAAGAACAAACAGGCACAGAGATAGCCAACCAAAGAAAGACACACACAGAACAAATAACAGATACGGAGACAGACGAGTGGGAAAGGGACTCCAGATCCAAATCTGTTTATTGAAGCATAAGGCCGGCTGATATACTTTTTGCGGGCACAGTTCTGCATGTACACATGTTGATAGGGGATAGATACATTGAAGAGGCCAGAATACCTAGATGACAGAACCCATCGGTGAATGGGTTGGAATATACAGATAATGGGACCCATCTCCATCTGGCCAGGTTGTACTGATAATGGAACCCATCTCGGGCAGGCCAGAATATACAGATAACAGGTTATCTGTATATAACTGAGTTAGACTCAGTTTCCCAGGGCTAAAATTCTATGCTTTCATTGTCTTTGTACAAGCCTTAAATGGTTACATTTATTCCTCAGGGCTCCCTGCTTTTAGCAAAGCTCTGTGCTTGTTGCAAAGGCCTGCTTAAAGTTTTCTGCTTGTTACATGGGCCCCACCCCTGGCAGGTCAGAATGCAAATGGGCCAGCCTATTTTTGTAAACAATATGAATATTCCTCAAAAAACTATAAATTGAACTTCCATATAATCCAGCAATAGTACTCTTAGGGATATAACCTAGGTCCCCAAAAGCACCATGTAGAAAAGTCCTCTGCACTCCTATGTTCATTGCAGCACTATTTACAATAGCCAAAATCTGGAAACAACCTAAGCGCCCAAGAAGAGATGAGTGGATAAAGGAACTGTGGTGCATCTACACAATGGAATACTATGCAGCTGTCAGGAAAATGAAGTCATGCAATTTGCTTAGACATGAATGGATATGGAGAGTATTTTGCTGAGTGAAATGAGTCAGAGGGAGAGGAATAGACATAGAATGATCACATTCATTTGTGTGATACAAAAAAAAAAAGATAGTATGGTCATAATACCCAGAGACAATAATGATGAGGGCCTGGAGGATCATCAGTCCATGGTAGGAAGCTTGCCACAAAGGAGGGCGTGCAGTAGAGTAGAAGGGAACACCATGACAATGAGAGTTGGAACTAATCACTCTGGACAAAAATGGGATGCTAAAAGAGGGATAAAAAGATATGCATGGTCCCTCTATATTATGTCCCCAATAGTTACTGTGCCTATGCAGGGGGAAAAAGAAAAAAAAAAGCACAAAATAATCCTTTTATCCACATATATATGTACTGATTGATTTTTTTGGAGTTCTTTATTTTGGTGTAGATATTGAAGTTGATGTCTCCAATTTTATTTTATTTTATTTTATCTTTCTCTTTCTTTTTGCACTCCGGCATGGTTTGATTTCAGGACCGAGACTATTGTGTGGTGCTTGTCTTTATTGCTGTAGTGCTCACTGGATATTTTATTTTATATTTCTTTCTGTATTGTTGTGGTATTTCAGTTACCTTTTTCCTGTCCTCTCTCAAACTGAGGTTGGAAGCCTCTAGAAGTATTCCGCCCATTTTCAGCTTATTTGATTTTTTTTTTACCCCATACTATTGCTTTTCTTTCCTTCAAACAAAACTACATAACTCGAACTATCTAGCTCCACCTCTCAAATAGAGGGGGAAACAAGGGAGGGTAGCAGGACCAAACAGATATATGATCACTAATAGTAAGCTAGACATAGAGGGGACTACTTACTCTACCAGCCCATGGGGTGATGGTGGGGGATATGGGATGCAGGAAGGGAATGAGGGTGGAATGAGGACAAATTTGGTGATGGGTACTCCCCTGATTCAATATGTACCTAATAGCTACCTAAAAATACTACTGTGAAAGATATGTAAGTCAATATGGTCAAAATAAAATTTTTTTAAAAAAGATATGCATGGTACATTAACAATAGTGCAAACCACAGTGTCAAAAGGGAAAAAAGGAAGAGAGAGAGAGAAGTAAAATATCTGCCCCAGAGTCAGGTAGGGGAAGGTGGGAGGAAAACTGGGGACATTGGTGGTAAGAAACATGTACCATTGAAGGATGGTGTGCATTGTATGACTGAAACTCAATCATGAACGATTTTGTAACCACAGAACTTAAATAAAGTAATATTTAAAAATAAAGAAGCAGGGGCCGGCGAGGTGGTGCTAGAGATAAGGTGCCTGCCTTGCAAGCGCTAGCCAAGGAAGGACCATGGTTCGATCCCCCCGGCGTCCCATATGGTCCCCCCAAGCCAGGGGCAATTTCTGAACACTTAGCCAGGAATAACCTCTGAGCATCAAACGGGAGTGGCCCGGAAAACCCCCCCAAAAAAGTTACAAAAATAAAGAAGCAATGGTATATATATGCATAATGGAATATACTACTCAACTTCAAGAAAAGATGTGATTTGCAACTCATGCAATTTGTTGTTCTATGGATAGATCTGAAGGGTATCTTGATAAGTAAAGTTATAAAGAAGGAAAGGAACTGACACAGAACAATCTCTAGTACATGCATGATATAAAGAATTGTATAAAAGATGCCCAAAGGCAGCAGAATTGAGAACTGGTCAGTATGAAATTTACTATGAGTGGGGGAATGAGGAAGAGAAGGGACAGTGGGGAAGGGAAGCGGTGACTCAGGGCATAAGGTGTCTGCCATGCACGCTCTAACCTAGGACGGACTACGGTTCAAATCTCCCGGCACCCCATATGGTCCCCCAAGCCAGGATTTCTGAGCGCATAGCCAGGAGTAACCCCTGAGCATCACTGGGTGTGGCCCAAAAAAACAAAAAACAAAAAATTCTACTGAAAAAAAAACCATTTTAGTAAAGTGGTAGGTCACAAAATCAATATACAGAAATCTGTTACCTTATTTTAGCATAAAACAAAAATCTAGAAAAGCAAGCAAGCAAGGAAATAATCCCCTTTATAATTTTATCATGAAGACAGGGTAGAAGTGATAATTATCACCATGAGTAAGATGCTGCTTGCCTTGCACGTAGCCAGCCCAGGTTCAATCCTCTGTACACCACGTTGTTCCCTGAGCCTGCCAAGAGTGTTCCTGAACACAGAGCCACAAGTGAGCCCTGAGCACTGCTTAGTGTGGACCCCAAACAAAAACAAGAAAGAATACAATTTTATGAAAAAGAATCAACCACCTAGGAATGAATTTAAACAAAGGATGAAAAACTTTAAAAGTCATATGAACATGATCAGTGGTCATATGAACATGGCCAGGGTTTAGAGGGCTGGAGAAATGGGAAGATTAGTCCAAGAATATGAATTCTGGTTCATAGATTAATGTAGAGAATGGTAACAGTTAATTATATTACCGCATATACTTGACAATCAAGAGAGTTGATCTTAAATGTCATACTGAAAAAATAAGTCTGGTGACTATGTGAGGCAACAATGTGTTAATTAAACTTATTGTAATAATCTTTCTGATACATGTAGATACCATTAGCATCATCATATACTTTAAACATTGAACATTTTAAGCCTAAATCCATCCATATTTTATGTTTTGGAAAACTCGATAAAGTTAGGGAAAAAAAGAAAAGCTAACTAGAGAAAACGATAAAGTGATTTACCATGGTTTATGAACTGAGTAGATGTTAACACAATCTCTTTAAATGCTGTAATAAATTGATTTGACATTTAAAAGTTTTATTTTTCATTAAGTATTTCAAAGTAATGAGTTTACCATCTTACCTGGTTCACTTTCCAAGCTAATTTCCTCATCTGGTAGAACTAACCTAAAATAAATGCAAAAAATAAATCACAAGATTTTGGTTTAAATATTTTGGGGACTCATATTCTATTAAAAATAACCTAATATTGTTAAAAATAGGTTTTAATAAAGACCCATTAAAATAATTATGGGATATAGGTCCTAAAATGTGTCTAAAACAAGTCTTCTGATGGTCTAATTTGACTAAAAATATTTATCTGCCCCTTTTTCTGTTAATATTTACCGAGTATCTACAAAGACCAGGTACCTTATTCAGCGCAGCCTCTATTAAGAATTGTATTTGTCTCCAAGGCCATCAAGCATAAATACAGTTTCTAAGTATTGAAGAGTTTTGCACAAAAATACTAGGAGCAGAATTCAGGACACATGCACCTAGCAAGTTTGTCAAAAGTTAACTGTCCATAGACCTGAGATTTTTTTCCTCCGGGTCCTAAATTTCAATCCACTGGTATTGACAGTCTTTCTGTATTCCAGTACCATGTCATTTTCATTACTATAGCCCTGGATTCGAACCAACCACCTTAGGTCCTGGATCGGCTGCTTGCAAGGCAAACACCACTGTGCTATCTCTCGGGCCTGACAATGTTCATTTTTACAATACATGAACATTGAATATTTTCCACTGCCTCATGTTGTCTTGTATTTTTTTCATAAGTGGCTTATAATTTTCAAGGTATAGGTCTTTCACATGTTTTGTTGATTCTTTAGCATGTTGCTTCGAACACACACTTTAAATGGGTAATCTTTTAAAAATCTCTTTCTCTTCCAGTTTGTTATTTGCATGTAGAAAGGCAACAGATTTTTGTGTATTGATGTCATAGCCTGCTACTTTGCTGTTACTGGTTTGTTACAAGTATGTTTACTTTGTCAAAAACAGTTTAACTATTTTTCCAAAAATAAAAGAATTTTCCGGATCCAGTCATTCTACTTCTTGCCATCTACCTCCAAAACACAAAAACACTAATCCACAAAACCCTTAAAAAAGCATATGCACTTCTTAACATATGACATGAAGAGAGAGAAAAGTGCTGTGAAATCATCTAACTCAGAAAATAGTTCTCCTACTACTAAACACACATGACAAGATTTTTAATGTGGCATACATGAGGCAATAAAAGAAAACATTAATTCAATTAATCGGTTAACTATAATAAGACTTTAAGATTGTATAAAATAACCAAGTTAACAAAAATGTAACTGATGCATATTATTTAATCTAGATCATTTATATAATCAAGTGAATAAAAATTAGTTTGGATTATTCCACAGAGAAATGGAAAATGTATGTCAGGTCACTTTTCTTTTTTTCTTTTTTTTTTTTTTTTTTTTTGGTTTTTGGGCCATACCCATCGGTGCTCAGGGGTTACTCCTGGCTGTCTGCTCAGAAATAGCTCCTGGCAGGCATGGGGGACCATATGGGACACCAGGATTCGAACCAACCACCTTTGGTCCTGGATTGGCTGCTTGCAAGGCAAACGCCGCTGTGCTATCTCTCCAGGCCCCCCCTCACTTTTCATTAATAGTATATGATTTGTCACTGTTATGTTCCTTTTTATATTGAGTTTAATCTTATTAAAATGAGAATTAAGGGCCCTGGAGATAGCACAGCAGTGTTTGCCTTGCAAGCAGCCGATCCAGGACCAAAGGTGGTTGGTTCAAATCCCGGTGTCCCATATGGTCCCCCGTGCCTGCCAGGAGCTATTTCTGAGCAGACAGCCAGGAGTAACCCCTGAGCATCACCGGGTGTGGCCCAAGAAACAAAACAAAACAAAAAAAAAGAGAATTAAGTTGTGGTTTTGGAAGAAGAGCTAAAAGCAAGTTATTATAGAAGGAAATAGTTATCATGAAAATATGTGCACAGCAAGAGTCTACTTTTGGGAAACCAGTCACAGTCCTGTTCATGTTGTTTGTTGATACTCATAATAGCTAAAAAAAAAAAAATTCTTAATTTCTTATAGAGCCCTGGCTCAGAGCTTCAGGTGATTGAGTCCTTTATTCAGCTGTTTCCTGTGGAATCACTTAGAAAAGGTACTCATTTCTCCTATTTTTGTTTTTGTTTTGGGATAACACCCAATAGTGCTCAGAGTTTACTCCTGGCTCTGTCCTCAGTAGTCATTCCTGACAATGCTCAGGAGACCAAATGTGCCACTGGGGACTGACCTGGAACCAGACACTTAAAAGACCATAACCTTTAAACCATCTCTAAAAAAAAGGGCTGCCCTGCTGCTTACAGTCAGGCTTAGTTTTTCCACCTATAAAACCTGGACTTGTTATTAAGGATCTGTTGTGTATCACTGTTACTTCCATGCCTGCCATGTTAAAAAAAAAAAAAAGGAAATATTTGGTAATTCCACGAAGAAACAACTTTCTGTTTTATTGTACAATAATCCCAAAACTTTCACAATACTATAGTTCATTTTTGCCTGCTTACTTATTGAGGTTTTCAGTAAGAAAATTGTTTTCTACTTGTTCTTCTTTGTGATCTTCAGTGACCTTGCTTGAAGTGTCTTGAAGTTGCTAAAGAAATTCAACCAACATGAAGTAAATAGAAATAAATTGATTTCCCCCTTTGCACAATGTGAGAATAAAAATTCTAAACAGTATTAAATTGGTAGATAATTCTAATGTGAAGAAGAGAGATATGGGAAATAAATATTGACAAAGTCATTTGAACTGTATCTGTGTTTTGTCCACCACAGGGTTGACTATGGTAACCCCCCACACTGGGCCAATCATGGGGTTGACAATGTTGTAATGTGCCCAGAAGATTGTGGGACCACCCAGTGTGGATTGCAATGCTCTAAACATAGCTAAAAGATTTTCATGTCCATTTAGAACAGCAATGGGGTGTTCGCTTTCTCCAACACCTGGTATGCTAGACAGTACAGCATTAGTGTAGAAAAAGTAAAGAAATACAGAATACATGCAACAAATAAACCAAACTCACTGAGGGTAGTCATTGGACTGGAAGGTGATCTATAAGAACATGACATAAAAAGTACATTCTGGGGGGCCGGGCGGTGGCGCTGGAGCTAAGGTGCCTGCCTTGCCTGCGCACGGACCGCGGTTCGATCCCCCGGCGTCCCATATGGTCCCCCAAGAAGCCAGGAGCAACTTCTGAGCGCATAGCCAGGAGTAACCCCTGAGCGTCACAGGGTGTGGCCCAAAAACCAAAAAAAAAAAAAAGTACATTCTGGGCTGGAATGAACTCAGTGCATGCTTCATGT
Organism: Suncus etruscus; assembly: GCF_024139225.1. NCBI lineage: Eukaryota > Metazoa > Chordata > Mammalia > Eulipotyphla > Soricidae > Suncus > Suncus etruscus. The sequence goes on along the minus strand of NC_064852.1, from coordinate 116,240,550 downwards.
ACTCAATAATACTCTGAGCACCAAGCTGGGAGTAATTCTGAGAAATGTCCCCCCAAATCCCAAATTTCAACAAAATGTCCTTATCATGCCCCAGGAAATTCAGTTGTGAGACATGATCTCATCACAGACAACAAATCTAACAAGGACATTTGCTTTATTTTTTGTTTTTAATTTTGGGGCAGGGTAGTTGGGCTGGCAGTGCTCAGGGCTTACTCAGGGCAGCGCTCAGTGCTCAGGGCTCTGCAGAAGGATCAGTCCTGACAGTGCTCATGGAATCGTATGTGATGTTGGGATTAAATCAGGGTCATCCATGTGAAAGGCGAGTTCCTTAACCTCTGAACTGTCTATCTCTCCCTAGACCACCAATGAATGACATTTTCATGGTCAATTAAAAGTCAGAAGGATTAAATTCAAAGCTATTAAAATCCAGCCTACCAGAACTGAAGAAATTATTAACTTAGATGGACTCTGATGGAAAAGTCATATCCAAAGAAAGTTACCAGGAAACTATGCAAATATCAAAAGCCTTCAATAGCACAAGGGTATTTTACATGTAACTGTTTGAAGAGCTGCTTTGATGCAGTATATCAGGCATAAACAGTAACATAAACTGGTATGACTTTTCTATCATGAATCACATATCTTAAATCATTGTAAAAGTAAAACAAGAACATTTTTGTTGAGCTTCTACAAATCTCATGTAAGTAATCTGGCCGCATTTGAAATCACGTGATGTGTTTTCCATTGGCTCCTCTGCTTTTTTCTTGCTATAACTTTTCTTATCTCACTATATTTTAGTTTCCTTTTCACTCCCTCCACTCTATTCTACTAGCTTGAGCCCGCCAAACAGATACCTTTGTATTTGTTTAGAGTTGTTGGCAATACTCAGATCAAAGAGGTGCAGACATCTTCATGGATAGTTGGAGAGCGCAAAAGATGGGAGAACAAGCTTTGCATGCAGTAGACCCAGGCTATGGATTGATTTCCCCAACATCACTGGGTCCCTCAAGTAACCCCAGGGAAAGGCCACAGCATTAAGCCAGGAGGAACTCTAGGTGCCACTGGAGGTGGCCCCCAAACAATCACACAGGACAAAAACAAAAAAAGAAGATGGAAAGAAAGATACCTGGAGAGCTATGTAACCGTAAGGATGGAAGCCAGTCCAGCCCCCGTCGATTTGGGACATCATGCGGGCTGTGTTCTCCCAGAATCCAAGGAGGGTCCTCTGTAGAGAAAGGCAAGGTCATACTTGAGTTCTGCTTCCTCACAGTGCTGGTTTGTTTTCTGTCTAGTGTGGCAGGTGAGTAGCTGCTGAATGTAACAAGAAGCAGGAATTCATTCAGTTTCTCAGTGTAGTGGCCCCCCAAAGCCCCCAAAGCAGTAACTCTGAGTACAGTACAGGTACATTGTACAGCAGGTACATTGAGCAGTAACTCTGCAGGTACATTGGCATGTGTATCTGCTCAGATGTGGGACTGTCAGTGTAGGTGTGGGAAGGGGCTCTGGGACTGGCTGAAGCGAAAATGTAGCCAAGAGAACAAAACTGGTATATTTGCACACTTGTTAGAGGAATCCAAGAGAAATATTAAAAGCACAAAAATGCCATATCTGTGTCAGACTGTAAGTCTTTGTTGGTGAGTACATAAGCCTTTATGATCCTTTATTGATCCTTTATGGATCTGCACAGGGTTCAGATTTCAGTGCCACTAAACCACTGATGTGACCTTGATAGTTCTGCTGTGGGGAATCTGTGACACATGAGTGTAAAAGGTGGTGTCCTTGCTTAGGAAGCTTTCAGGGTAAGTGTGAGGTCAGTGAGTTTGATCTCTATATGCCTCAAGACAATCATTCAGTCCCCCTGGCTGGGATCCCCCTTGAGATAAAAAGAAAAAGCAAAGAGAAGAAAGGAGAGCTGAATAAATGGAGATTATATTCTGGATACTGTGTTATAAAAAAATGTCACATCCTTTTTATTGTTAAGTGCATCTTTGTTTTATTTTCTCCATTCAAGCCCTGAACTGAAATAGATCGATTCCCTAAAAGCAGCTGTGAAGATCAATTTTCTTTATTATTTTTTCTCATGTAAACACAATTTATTCTTCTATTTTTCCATTGACAAAAATTTATGCCACAGTCAGTAAAAGTGCAGGAGCTGGTACAATAATACAACAAGAAAACCAGTAATGGTGGGACCAGAGAGAGAGAATACAGAGGGTGAGGTTTTTCCTGCTCACAGCTGACTACAGCTCCATCGTAGGACCACACATAATTCATTGAGCACATGCAGGAAGGGTCTTTGAGCACAAAGTCAGGGGGAAGCCCTGGACACTATAGGGTGTGACTCCTAAACCAAAATTAAAAAAAAATCTGTAACAGTTACTTATTAATATCAAATGTATTCATTGCTTGCTGTTTGTGTGTCTTGGATTCATAAAAGTACCAGTGAAGGAGCTGGAGTGGTAGTGCAGTGGTAGGGCATTTGCCTTGCATGCGGCTGACCCAGGACAGACATGGGTTCAATCCCCCGGAATTCCATAAGGTCACCCAAGCCAGGATCGAGTTCTGAGTGCAAAGCCTGGAGTAATCTCTGATCGCCGCTGGGTATAGCCCAAAACAACAACAAAAAAGAAGTACCAGTGAAAATGTTTATTTGGGGGGGTTGTTTGTTTATTAGTTTTTGCTTGTTTACTTTAGTTTTGGACCATTCCTAGTACCGCTTAAGGACTTCTTTGAGTTCTGTGCTCAGGGATCACTCATGTGGTACCAGGAATCAAACAAGGATCACTGTTGCAAGTCAACCCCTGAAGAGGTTGACTGATGGAAGAATGGAGGATGAGGTCTTTCCCTTCCAGCTCGGAGCACGCATCTGCCACCCTGTTCAGCCGGCGGTTCTGAGGTGAAGCGGCGGGTAAACAGCTCGCAGACAGTCAGGCTTGTGGAAATATTAGCTTTATTCGGTGGACAAGACTGAAGTCCAAAGCCTCAGCATCAGTTCCAACCAAAAAGCCCTCACCTTCCACAGACCCTTGTTTTTATCCCCCAGAATCAGGTACCACCCAATGGTGGGATCAGATACCACCCAATGGTGGAAGCAGAATCAGGTACGACCCTAGGGTGGGGGCAGAATGCCAGGTCACACCCTAGGGTAGGGCACAATCACAGATCAGGGTAGGGTCAGTAACATAATAATCCCATAAAATGTTTACATACACAACAATTCCCCCATTTGTTTTTAGAAAACAAACAATATTGTCTACAATTATTAAAGGAAAAACTAGTCAGTAATAAAAGAGTGGCTGTTTGTATAAGTGCATCACAGGAAAATGTAAAGAAAAACTTCTAACCTAAACACAGGGTGCCCCTCCCTTAATATAAATGAATGATAATAAGCTTTTGCAATCCTGACTTTGCCTTTAGCCAAAGGCAGGTAATATTTCCATAGCAACAATGTAATAAAGTGAAAATTAACATACTAGCCTTTTTCAAAAACATAACATTTCTGCAAAATATACCATACACCTGTAACTTAAAATTTTTTCAATGCTTTCTACCAAGCACTATTCTGGAACTTCTTTTTGTTCCTATACCTTTAAACTATTTTGGGGAACTTTTTGTTCCTATTAACCTTCCCTACACACAAGCACAAAAGCATAAATACCGAACATACATTTTGAAAACAGACTAATACATTAAAATACACAGTAAAACATTTTGCAATTGAAAATATTAACTGTGGAAAACAATAAAACACATTTAAATTGGCAACAACCTGACTTAATCAATAGATACACCTGAAGCAAAGTTAAATGCGTCAGTTTTTCAATTAGATTGTTCATTTGGGCTTTACTGTTATTTCTCCCCTTTTTTAACTAATTTTTTACACCACTAACTAAAACTTAGCCCATCACCAACTATGTGTAAAATATGTGGCTACCCACTTAATCCCTTCACCTAAAAACCGTTAGTCCAGACACTGGTCTTCTTCCATACTGATGTCTCCATGTGGTTTTCTTTCATGGGGTTTCAACTGGGTTAACTTGAGCCATTTCATTCTCATGAGCTGGAGGGCAGGTCCCAGGCTCGCTGCAGAAAGCCGCTTCCATGCCGCTGTAGCTTTACCAGAGCAGAGCCAAGCTGAGCAAAGCCAATCCGCACGCATCGCCACTTCTGGCCTATCCATAGCTTTTAGACGCTTATCTGCCGCAGGATGGGCGTTCTGTGCTGATTGCAGCTGCCTTTTTTCCAGAAAGCACTTTGGAAGCTGGCTCCGCTGCCACAGCTGCTGCAACGCAACTTGTCCACAGCTTTTTCCATAGGGCGCGTCTGGATGTTAAGAGTTCAAAGTGGTTTAACCTAAAAGTCTAGTCCAAAATTTTCAAAGTCGAAATTCAAATTCAAGCTGTAAGTCATATTCAGTAAATCAGTCTATTCTAAATACAGTCTTTTTTCTTGTTCCTTTCCAATCTAGGCTTTCCATCAGTCTCTGAGGAGGCCAATGTTTTTGTTTCTTGTAACAAAGTCTCAGTCCTGGTCCTGGGATGGGGGTGATACAAGCTTCCACCTCCCATGTTTCAGTTGCCCTTCTGCCCCCAGAAGGGGTATCGGCCATGTTTGACAATGGCTTCACGTGGTAGCCCAAGATTTTGGGATGACTGCAACTGAAAAGAGCCAAAATCAAACTCAAAAGCAGGAATCTCACCATGATTGCTGTTCTCTTGGGTCCAGAGTTCACATCCACGTTCAGGGCGCCATTGTGTTGCAAGTCAGCCCCTGAAGAGGTTACATCTCTTAAAGAGGTGAAGCAGCAGGTAAACAGCTCGCAGACAGTCAGGCTTGTGGAAATATTAGCTTTATTTGGTGGACAAGACTGAAGTCCAAAGCCTCAGCATTAGCTTCACCTCAGAACCGCTGGCTGAACAGGGTGGCAGACGCATGCTCGGAGCTGGAGGGGAAAGACCTCATCCTCCCGTCCTCCATCAGTCAACCTTTTCAGGGGCTGACTTGCAACATTATGGTGCCCGAACAGGCTGAACCTGGACCCTCAATAACTGTAAGTGAAATACTTCATTGGAAATTTCCTCTGCTGACCATTAAATCGTTTCTGTGGTTAATCATGTGTATTCTGCCACCTTTTTGCTTACGCATTGGTTCTCTATTGTACAAGTGGATTATTTCATTTTGTTTAAAACTAATTGTTTTTGATCTAAGGACAATCACTGCAGTTGGATGCTTGTGGTCTATATTTCAAATGAAAATTGCATTGTCTCCAGCCGTCATAGTTTGTGGAATTTCTGTGTTGGCTCACGTTGTTACTGTGAGCATAGTTATTGGCTGGTATTTAGGAAATAGAAAGTGTAGAAATGGTGAGGCTAAAACCAGTATGGATAATAAGGAAATCTTTCTGACAAAAATTCAGACCAAGATGCGGGCTGACGAATCCAGCCCCACCATCAACAATATAGGAATTTTTTCTGGAAGAAAAACAACTCAGAAAGTTAAGCCTGATTCTAGCAAATCGCATGACACTAGTGACTCAGACAATGATTAATTAACCTCCGGTGCTAACTCCACAAGTGAGGCCTGATTCTATTCACAAAATTGAATCACACAACAGTGCAGATTCAGACAATGAACCACACGCATGGTCTCAGAGCTCTATTCAGAGTAATTTTGCTAATCCTGCCTCATCCCCTTTACTGGGTAAATGTTTCTAATTATGTACCCTATCAGATGGAAGAATTAGATCAGTTTAAAAAAGCATGTAAAGAGTATGGTCCAAAATCACCATACTGTGTGGAGTTACTAAGACTTAGGAGTCATAACTCATCTTGGACTTTGTGTGATTTTAAAAGAATCACTGAAATATGCCTGTCATCTAAACAGCAAACTGAATGGGAAATGTACTATTCAGAAGGCATAAAAACCAAATTATATAGCCCAGATAGTACAGAAAACAAGTGGCAGGTTATTCTATCGTATGAATTATTGATGGCAGAAAATCAATTTGCAAATATTCAGACACAAGCAGTTTTACCTAAAGAAATCTTAAATTTAATTAGGGATATTGCATTGTCATGATGGGAAAAAATTGATTCTAACAGCATTGGTAGAAGAAACTTAAATTACCCATAAGTCATATGCAGAGTTTGTAGTTAAGATTGAAGATGCTCTGAAGTTACATGTCGAAGATGAGATGAGAAAGTTCATAGTAAAATCTTTGGCTTATGATAATGCAAATTTGGCCTGTAGATTAGTATTGAATACATTAAATGAAAAGGCAGATGTGAATGATTTCCTTTATGCCTGTGGAATGTCTATGGGGAACCCCAACCCCCACCCGACTTGGACTCGGTACAAACCTTCCCAGTTACCAAGGGAATGATGCCTTACTCCCCTCGGGGACAGGGCACTTTCTGTAAACCAGGTCTTTGCCCAAAATGCAAAAAGGGTCGCCACTGGGCAAAAGATTGCAGATCCAGAAACCTCATTGATAATAACCTAAGTAGAGGTTTCAACACAATCCCCAGGAGGCAAATTGCCTGCTACCATTGTGGAAAACAGGAGCATATCAAAAGAAATTGCTGTTTCCTTATAAATTCAGCTCCTCGAGGGCACACTTACAAGATGCAGGGAAATGCCCACAGGGCCTCCCCCCAGGCGCTTCCAAATCAGGGGCAAAGTTCACAGACAATAATCCTTCCAAGCCCAGTCCAAGAAAATTCATCACAATAAGGGAATTAATTCACTCCACATCAGGGAGTGCCATATTAGACATACTATACCCAGAGGACATTACAATTTACCCAGGAGCATGCCTTTATATGTTAGAAACTGGCATTGTGGGCCCGCCACCCCCAGATACTGTGGGTTTGATTCTTGGCAGAAGTTGCCTCAACATAAAGGGTATATCGGTAACCACTGATGTCATTGACTCAGATTCTATGGGAGAAATCATTGTAGTTATTACCGTACCAGTTGCATGGACCTTTAAAAAAGGAGAAGCGATTGCCCAGATAGTAATAGTACCTTACGTCAAATTTGGGACTTCAGATAAGACTAGAATTGGAGGTTTTGGAAGCACAGATCTGGGTGTTGCTCAAAACCCAATCGTGGCTCTGGTTACTAAATTTAAAGATGAACACCCAATGATCAAACTTCATTTGGAAGGGCAACCCTTTGACGAAATGATAGATACGGGTGCTCAGGTTACTGTAATTTCTGATAAAGAATGGCCAGAAAGAATTGGTCTCTTCAGGAAATCCCATATTCGTTAGACGAAGTAGGAGGTCTGAGCTCCTATCTGTTGAGTACGAAGACTATGATATTTTATGGCCCAAAAAATCAAAAAGTGATAATCAGACCTCACGTGGGTCCATTTTCACCATCACTGTTCGGGTGCCATAATGTTGCAAGTCAGCCCCTAAAGAGGTTGACTGATGGAGGGATGGAGGATGAGGTCTTTCCCTTCCAGCTCGGAGCATGCGTCTGCCACCCTGTTCAGCCGGCGGTTCTGAGGTGAAGCGGCGGGTAAACAGCTCGCAGACAGTCAGGCTTGTGGAAATATTAGCTTTATTCGATGGACAAGACTGAAGTCCAAAGCCTCAGCATCAGTTCCAACCAAAAAGCCCTCACCTTCCACAGACCCTTGTTTTTATCCCCCAGAATCAGGTACCACCCAATGGTGGGATCAGATTCCACCCAATGGTGGAAGCAGAATCAGGTACCACCCTAGGGTAGGGCACAATCACAGATCAGGGTAGGGTCAGTAACATATTAATCCCATAAGATGTTTACATACACAACAAATCACCATGTTTCAGATACATCTTTGCCTTGTATTATCTTTCTGGTCAATAAGTTAATTCTTGAGCCTAAAGTGGTGTGAGATGGCAATTTGGCAGGAAAATAAAAGGAACATACAATCTATGGGGCCTGAGCAGTGGCGCTAGAGGTAAGGTGTCTGCCTTGCAAGCGTTAGCCTAGGATGGACCGTGGTTCGATTCCCAGTATCCCATATGGTTCCCCCAAGCCAGGAGCAATTTCTGAGCACATGGCTAGGAGTAACCCCTAAGTGTCACCGGGTGTGGCCCAAAAACAAAAAAGAAATGAAAAAAGGGAAATACAGTCTAAAATAAAAAATCTTAGGTTTTAAAACCAAACTACTATTTACTTTAATGCTTTAAATTTTCCTTATTCGGGCCCGGAGAGATAGCACAGCAGTGTTTGCCTTGCAAGCAGCCGATCCAGAACGTAAGGTGGTTGGTTCGAATCCCGGTGTCCCATATGGTCCCCCATGCCTGCCAGGAGCTATTTCTGAGCAGACAGCCAGTAGTGACCCCTGAGCACCGCTGGGTGTGGCCCAATAACCAAAAAAATTTTTTTTCCTTATTCATAAATGACTGTAGTTCCAAATGAAACTGTATAAGGAAGTTCAAATGTGGGAGTAATTGTGGGTGACCAGGATTAATGGTTTTTGCCTCAATAGTCCCCTCCTCACCCCTATTTGTTCCCTGGGTCTCTTTTTTCTAAAACAGGAAGAGAAAGATGAAAAGTGACAGAAGTAACAAATTTGGAGTTTTCTTTTCTGTCTACAATTATTTTTGGCAGCCATAAAAAATGCTTTTTGTTTTACTTTATCTAAACTTTGTGGTTTGCAAAGTTATTCATAATACGTAGTTTCAGGCATTCATTGTTCAAACATCAATCCCATTGCCAGTGAGACCTTCCCTCCACAATCCTCCCATTCCCCAAGCGTACCCCCATTCCCCAGCAGGCACAAAATAATTTATTTTAAATTCCTTGTTGCAATAAAGTGGCTACTGGAATTATGAAAAAATGCTTCAGTAAAAGAAAATTTGTGAAAATTGTTATATCTCACATGGGGTCATTAAGAGTCATTGAGGGTTTACTGAGCTGTTTGTTGCTAGTGGAGCCTTCTGTGTGATTGTTTTTGTTTACTGAGCTTAGTTGATTTCTCTAATCTTCTGTCCTCCTACTGGGCTGTCGTACTGAGGAATTTGGAGGTCGCCCGCTGTTGCCTACACAGCTGCATGCTCTAAGAGCTCCAGAATCTGTGGGTCTAAAATTCTGTTTCTCAAACTGTCTTAACTTTGATAAGTCAACGTTAGCAAATACAAAAGAATCTGATACATTATACAATTTTTGCACCCTTTAGACAACTTTTAAAAAGGAATCTCACCACTCATCTTTACTGCAAGGACATGCTGACCATGGAGGTGGGTACCTGGTAGGTAGTGAGTGAGTGAGATAACATGTTGCAGCGACTAGCTCCAAGCAAATCCACTTTCTGACAAACATCCATCTTTAACTTGTCAAAAGAAGCTTTGCTATTTCTCACTTGGATCTGTACCTGCAATTCACAAAAAAGAATTTATTTTTATGAACAACCCAGATAAGACTACACCACATAGGTTTAAAGATATATATTTTTCTGACAGGAACTTGTAATAAAGATGACTAATTTCTTTTCCCTATATTATTTCATGGTTAATAGTAAAAATTTTGGTTATTTTTTAATAATTATAGGAGATATCATTCTAGAAGATTTATAGATAGGCTGACAAAGTGTGCAATAGTAAATAACAATAAAGTTAAGGAAAAAGATCAGATTCCCAAATTAAAATAAATGTCTAAAATTTCTGATAGGTAATATTTAGCTCAAAGTTGATGAGAAAATAAGACATCATAGTTGTTGAGAAACTTACCTAGTTTCAACAACATAGTTGTTGAGAAACACTAATAATAGTTCTAAATTAGAGCTATCTTATAAATTTAAATACAAATATTCTATTTTCTATATGTAAAGTAAATGATATGCTACCACATAGTATGACTACTCAACTCTTAGGCATATTTATTCAAATAACAAACATTTATCAAATACTGATTAGGTTTCAGGCATGGTTCTACACATTCAGACATCTAGAACATTGTCTAGATATCGGGATATCTAGATGTCAAACACGGTTCCAGATACTGGGATCTCAGTATACAAAATTATTCTACACAATCCTCGAGAAATGAGCATTGGAAAAATAATATACTTGAGAAATCTCAAGTTGCAAAAAAAAATACATAAATGAAAGGGCCCGAGTTACTCCTTTTGATAGATATAAGCTAGTCCTTGGTGAGCTCACTGATGATGTTTGAACTGGGACCATATGATATGTGACTGGGCTGAAGAGATAGTACAATGGACAGGGCACTTGCCTTGCACACATCCATCCTAATTTGATCCCTGGCACCACATATGATCCCCTAAACCTTGCAAAAGTGATGCCTGAGTGCAGACATAGGGGTTCCTGAGAACCACTGAATGTGGCCCAAAAGCAAACTAAAAAGATTTATTGGTACTGCTAAAACTGGGAAGGGAATGGAGGAGAGGGGAGGAGATTGGAGGGGAAGAGAGAAGAGAGGAGAACAGAGGAGAGAGGAGGGGAGGGGAATAGAGAGACAAGACTAAAGCCTTAGCTAGCCATCTCTTTTTTTTTTTTTTACAGTTTTATGTCAATGTTTACTTACACTATATATTTTCCTCATGAATGAAATTTTCCTTCTGCAGTCATATCCCCATTTTTCAAGTAAGCAATACTTACAGGTATAACTAGATATACAATGAGGGAGGATTGTTTAAAAATCAACAGAAAATGTCGATGGGTTGGGAGTGTTGCCTGAAGAGTAAGAATATTGATTATAATATAGGTTTACAGATAAAGAAATGGAATTTTCCCCATACTTTTCTGAACTTTTCCATTTGCTTTAAGGTCTCCGGATCAAGCTCCTGGGATACATCTTTCATCCAGAGCAGAGCTCCTCTGTACTCTGTGCGTGCCCGCTCCATCCGCTCAATTGTCACCATGGTATCTGAGACTGCCCTTTTGCTGAATGTTGCTACCTCTTGCTTAAGACGAGACAGGGGAATACACAGGGCCAATCTAGTGGCAGAGAGGTAAAAGTCAAAGGGGTGTACGCACCATGAGCAAAATAAAGCCATAACCAATATTAAAAATAATGTAAGGCATGTTTATTATCAAGATGAATCTATAAACAAGAGTTATTAAAATGCCTAAGAAATTAGAGCTAGAGAGTTAGTCTAGCAGGTTGGGCATCCCATGATGCCCCCAGAGCACCACCAGGAATAATTCTTGAGTGCAGAGCCAGGAGTAACCTCAAGCATCACTGGGAGTGGCCCCCAAACAAATAAAGAATTAAAAAATATAATAATATGCCTAAGAAACTTAAGAAAGCAGGTGTTACACAGCCAACTATGAATGAATAAAGATGTATCTTGGGGCTGGAGCAGTGGTGCAGCGGTAGGGCATTTGTTTGCCTTGTACACGGCTGACCCTGGACAGACTGTGGTTCAACCATGATCTCCAAGTGTTCCATATGGTCCCCCGCCCCAAGCCAGGAGCAATTTCTGAGCACATAGCCAGGAGTAACCCCTGAGGGTCACAGGGGTGGCCCAAAAAAAAAAAACACAAAACAAAAAAGATGTGTCTTTATGTTCTTGCTTTGCTTTTCTTATTTTAGAAAAGAAAAATGTAATTTTTGCAATATTTTATTATTAATCCATGTATAAAAATATGCATTTTAATCTATCCTTCTACAGATAAGAAACTCTGTATATATGGGCCAGAGTGTTAGCACAGCAGGGAGGGCATTTGCCTTGCATGAGGTCAACCCAGGTTCGATCCTTGCCATCCCCTATGTGTTCTCCCGAGAAATTCAGGAATAATTTCTGAGTGCGGAGTCAGGAGTAAAGCCTGAGCACTGCTGGGTGTGGCCATAAAAACAAACAATCAAGACATACTGCAATCATTAATAAGTAGAAGTCTTTCTCTTGATAAACTTCCTAAATCCTGGGTATAGAAGAACTTCCTGCAATGCTAAGAGAAATAATGAGGGTGAGAACAGTTGGCTCAAGGATAGAGCACATATTTTACCTGTAGGAGCCCCAAGTTCAACCCGAGGTATCTCATAGTCTCCCCAAGCACCAAACAGAGTGACCTGGAGCACATATGGGGTTAGACCCTGAGCACTGCTGGGTGTGCCGTCTTACAAAAAGAGGGGAGAGAACTACTGAGGGGAACAGGAGTTTGATGTTTCTGAATGAAGCCACTTAAGTTGTACCTTCATCACATATTTGGTAGGCCCTATTTTTAACTAGTATAACAAAAAACTGTGAAACACCTATCTCTATGCTAAAAATGACAAATGTAAAGCATAGAGTTAAAATTAAAGCATAGAGTTAAAATTAAGGGTTTTTTTTGTTTGTTTGTTTGTTTGTTTTGGTTTTTGGGCCACACCCGGCGGTGCTCAGGGGTTACTCCTGGCTGTCTGCTCAGAAATAGCTCCTGGGGGGGCCGGAGAGATAGCATGGAGGTAAAGCGTTTGCCTTTCATGCAGGAGGTCATCGGTTCGAATTCCGGTGTCCCATATGGTCCCCCGTGCCTGCCAGGAGCAATTTCTGAGCCTGGAGCCAGGAATAACCCCTGAGCACTGCCGGGTATGACCCAAAAACCAAAAAAAAAAAAAAAAAATAGCTCCTGGCAGTCACAGGGGACCATATGGTACACCGGGATTTGAACCAACCACCTTCGGTCCTGGATCAGCTGCTTGCAAGGCAAACGCCGCTGTGCTATCTCTCCGGGCCCTTAAATTAAGTTCTAACATAAATATTAAAGGTGGAGAAACTAACAAAATATTTAAATTTTAGCAGCTTGCATGTAATTAAGAGATTTATCCAAAAAAGTTCTAATATGAATTACAAACAGTGGGAAATTTAACAAAAACAGACATTTAGACTCTAGCGAGTCTGTACCTGTTGAATTCAGTTACTTAAGAAATTTCCAACCTGTGCCCTGAGCCATGTTTTCTGCATTTCTGGGCTACCTTGTTCTTGTTGAGTTGTTGCAAAAGGTCACAATTATGACATGCTGCAATGCCAATCCCCCTCATCCTGAGGATACAGGTTTTTTCAAGCTCTATCAGTGGCAACCACTCTGAGGCAGCAGCTGGTTTGGGAAATGACCTGGACATGGGCCTTGGCTACTGTACTAGGACCAGTGGCCTTACATGCTACATCAGGACAATTTGGCTTCTTATACTTCTTATACCCTTGGAAAGGACTAAAACTGTTATTTTAAGAACATAGCCTTCATTGGTTTTGGTAAATAATATTGTAGAATAAAACCCCAAAATAAATATGGACCTAAAAGATGACTTATAGAAATGAACTAACTAAATATCAACTTTTTGTGAAGGCGAGCCATGCCCAGTGATACTCAGGGCTTACTCCTGGCTCTATGCTCAGGAATTACTCCTAATGGGCTCAGGGGACCATACGGGATGCCAGGGAATGAACCTGGGTTGGACATGTTCAAGGCAAATACCCTACCCACTGTACTACTGCTCTGGCCACTAAATATCAACCTTTAATTATTTTTAAATACAAAAAAAATATGAGCAAAACAGTTATCAAAAGCAGGTATATGGGGCCAGAGTGATAGCACAGTGGTAGGGCTTTTGCTTGCACATGGCAGACCCAGGATGGACTATAGTTCGATCCCCAGGGTCCCATATGGTCCCCAAGTCAGGAGCTATTTCTGAGCACATAGCCAGGAGTAACCCCTGAGCGTCACTGGGTGTGACTCAAAAACAAAAAACAAACAAACAAAATAAAAAACAAAAAACCCAAACAGTTATATACCTGGAATATTTTTCTTTTTAACCCTCCATAAAAATGCTCAGAAAGTTTTAGCAATATGAATCTGTAAGTACATACATCAAAACAGAGACTTTCTATTTCTAAGAATAATGTAAAAGTGGAACACCTTTGTTTAGCCGAAGAACAGAGAGCCTTGCCAGTGGCATCCATCATCGTGCTGGCTTGGGTCGCATTCCGTTCTGCTTGAAACTTTAAAAATTGCCCTAGTTCGTTTTCTTCCTCTGATATAACTAAGGGGAAAAAAGTGGTGTAGTTAATGGTTTCATCTCATCATCTGCTTAAAACACTATGGAAATTCTCACTGCATTATTTCTCTGTACATGAAAATTACTTGGGAGAAGAAAGATTTATTTTTATAATGTAAATTCCTATGTTTCCATATCTAGAAATCCTGATTTTATGGGTAGGAGAATCTGCTTTATTCACAAGCAACCTAGATGATTCTAATGTAGTAAGTTCATGGACCTCATTTTGAAAAAGATTGACCTTTAGTGAAAACAAAAGCAACCACAATAACCAAATTCCCAACCTACAAAATAAAAATAGCAATAAATTCCTTTTCAAATGCATGACACATTTTGAGATCATTACTTCTAGCAGATTTTTGTTGTCTATTTAAAAATGTTAACTTATTCTTCAATCCTACCCTAAATTCACTGCTTATGCTCAGTATCCCAGGCCCAGAAATGTTCAAATTTACTTCCTGAAACCTTTAAAAGCTTCAGCAGCACAATGACAATCTGGAACCACTTGTTACTAGCCTGTGACAGTTACTGAAATCTAAAACGTCAAAGAGAACCTACTACCAGTCCTTCTCAAGTTCTTCCAGGAAGCAAAAGGAACAAAAATCATCCCAGTTTATATGAGGCCATCATTATTTTGATTTCAAAAGTAGAAGACATCACTCAAAAATAAAATTATAAGTTAATATCCCTGATGAACAAAGATACAAAGATCTCGATCAAAACCTATCAAATTAGACACAAAAATACACTAAAAAGATCACACACCATGGCAAAGTGATTGATCCCTGGAATGCAAAGATGGTTCAAAATGGTTTTAAAGTCCTTGATATCAGGGGTCAGAGAGATAGTACAGCAGTAGGGCATTTGCCTTGCACATGGCTGTCCTGGGACAGACCTGGGTTCAATTCTTGGCATCCCATATGGTCCCCCAAGCCTGCCAGGAGCAATTTCTGAGTGCAGAGCCAGGAGCACACTGGATGTGGCAAATGAACAAAAAAAGACCTTGATATCAGACCTGTATAAGATAAACTAAACAAAGGCAGAACTCTCCTTGATATTGATCTCAAATATCTTCAATAAAAAGAGAAAAGAGCTGGAAGTTACAGCTCACCTCATGAAGCTCACCACAAACAGGGATGAGTTTAGTTAGAGAAATAACTAAGTTTCGAACTATCCTAATAATGAGAATGTACGAGGGAAATAGAAAGCCTGTCTAGAGTACAGGCGGGGGTTGTGTGGGGAGGAGGGAGATTTGGGACATTGGTGATGGGAATGTTGCACTGGTGATGGGTGGTGTTCTTTACATGACTGAAACCCAAACACAATCATGTATGTAATAAATTTGTTAAAAAAAAAAAAAGATCTTCAATAAGATGACCCTAATGGCAAAGGAGGAAAATAAAAAGCAGAATTAAACAAGTAGGACCACATAAAATTTAAAAGCTACTGCCAAAAATAAAAACACATCCTAATGAATGAGAAACAAAACAAAATTCACATTGCTTGGCCAAAGCAAAGAAGTGACATTCAAGGTAGGTACATTAAACATTCTTAACAACAGGAAAACCATCACATCAAAAAATTGGCAAGGAGCTGGACAATCCGTCAAAGAAGACATAAAGATGGCTTGGCCAACAGGCATATAAAAAATGCTCACCATCGCTGATAACCTGGGAAATGCAGATCCAAACAACCATGAGATATCACCTCACAGCCTCCTTTTTATAAAGGATTTTATAAAAAGTGTCCAGTAAAAGTTTGCTGGAGAGATTAACACAGCAAACCGGTGTTAACTGTTGGTGGGACCATTGTTGGTTCAGTCTTAAAGGAAAATTATTTGGAGACTTCTCAAAGAATTTAAAATAGAGGGGCTATAGAGATAGTTAAGTGGTTAGGACATTTTCTTTGCAGGCTTCTGGTCTGAGTTTTATTGCCATTACTCCATCTGGACCCCTGAGCATTATGCCAGGCATAATTCCTGAGCACAGAGCCAGGAATAATGAGCACCGCTGGGTGAGATCCAAAAACAAAAATAATTTTTAAAAAATAGAAGATCCAAATGATCCAGAGTTACCACTTTAGGGCATTATACTCCAAGAATACTAAAACATTTTACAAGATAAGCAAGAAACCAATAATAGGTAAGTGTATTTATTTTTTAAAAAGTGACCTACTGCAGCTCATGACATGAGCTCACCACATGAGTGAAGTTAGAGAAATAACTACACTGAAAACTATCATAACAATGTGAATGAGTGAGGGAGATCTGGAAAATTGGTGGTGGGAATCTTGCACTGGTGAAGGGGGGTGTTCTTTACATGACTATTATCATACAACTACAATCATACTTGTAATCACGGTGTTTAAATAAAGATAATTAAAAAAATAAATAAGTGACCTATGGGCCAAAAAGACAGCTTAGTGGCTAAGGCACTTGCCTTATGCACAGATGACCCAGATTTGATCTCTGGCCTTGCATATGGTTCCTGAGCATCACTAGGGGTGATTTGTTTTTGCACACTGAGTAATCTTGAGCAGAGACAGGCATAGCCCAAAACCCAATAGCTAGCAGATGAGAAGTTGTGAATTTACTTGCTGCCTCAGAGATACTAAGTATCCCCTTTCAGTTTTCAAACTTGTTTTTAATTTTTCAATCAGGAAGCTAGGGTGAGATAATTAAGAAAGAATGAAGAATGTAATCATATCCTAGAGGGAAGAAAGGGCCTGTGACAATGATGGAGAGTTATTGATGTTCTGATTATTTGAGAGAGAGAAAACAAACAATATTTCCATTTGTATCCCAAGATTCAAAGAGCTCAGCAAGTATCAACAGGATATACATTCTTAGTTAGCCTTAAACTTACCAAATGCAATGAAATAAGCTGATTCTGTGCTGTAAACTACTGTAAAAATAAGATACCCTACCTCTGTGTAACCTTCTCTAGTCATATTAGTCCCAAAGAGAGTTATAGCATTGGGCTGATTCACTGCAGTTGACAGGTTCTGTCTAAACACAAGACATTACTAGTCTTCAAAAAACCATTTTCTTGGAGGCAATATTGAAAAGAAGGTATCTGAGGTAATCTCTCTATGAACATCTCTTCCTCATCCTGGAATGTCCCAGCAAAGTACTCTAAGGTCACAACAACTCATAGCAAAATGCGGGGTACACAAGTGTGCCAATGTTGCTTCTCATTTCAATTTTGATGTAGCCTAAGGAAAGCTTGTGCTGATTCCCTGGTCCAATCATTTTGATGGCTTTATACTGCTTTGTTAAATATTTAAGGTCCTTGACATCTGATGCCAGCCTTCCTTTGCCCCTTTATCATCCTGTAAGTTCCTCTTCAAACTCTCCTGCCCATGCAGGTTAGTGTTACTCTTTGTATTTCTAATCCCTGACTCCAAATCTCTTCTTTTCTCCACATATTCAACTTCTATAAATGTTTTAAGTTTTACTTCAGTTCTTACCTATGGAGTTGTTTTTACCAATCACACTAATCCTCGGTTATAGTTTGTTAGGAGGAATCCAGAGCATGTCTACAACTATTTGGAACTCAATCCTGTATTATTTTGTAGCTCTTACTGTTTTTGCTAACATTTCCTTGGGAAAATCACAATCTTGCACATGATAGGTATATACACAAAAAAGACCATTTCATACTATGCTCTTCTTCTTGAATTTCTTCTTGAATGGGGACCATAGATGAGTTTTGACTAAAAAGTTAAAAATTAATTTGCATGAAAAAACCACCCACTGAACATATTGAACATAACATTGTTTCTAGGTTTTGAGAACATAGAAATAAACAAAAGAGATAAATCTCTATCGTTAAGAAGAAGAAAAACAATGCACAAAATCTATAACTGTTGTCAAGGGTGATGCTGTCAGTAGGCAGGGTGTTATAAAAATGACATTTCATGGTGCCAGTGAGGTGGCACTAGAGGTAAGGTGTCTGCCTTGCAAGCACTAGCCAAGGAAGGACCTTGGTTCTATCCCTGGAGTCCCATATGGTCCCCCCAAGCCAGGGACAACTTCTGAGCGCTTAGCCAGGAGTAACCCCTGAGCATCAAATGGGTGTGGCCCGAAATACAAAAAAAAAAAAAAAAAAACAAACCAAAAACAAAAACAAATATGACATTTCATTTCAGATATGGAGGTTTGAAGATCTCCCCAGACAAATGCTTAGGAAGCCTACTAGGTCCATAAGCCTAATAATACAGATGACTGAAGAAGAGTTCTAAGATAGAAAAATGAGAGAATCGACTCAGAAAAATGGCCACATTCAGGAGTATGTTAATTAGAGAAGAAGAGATCCAAAGAATGAATTCCAGCATGAAGAGATCAAGAGGAAAGGAGAATTGAGTCACAGAAGACCATTGAAAAAGCACAACTCGGGCCCGGAGAGATAGCACAGCGGCGATTGCCTTGCAAGCAGCCGATCCAGGACCAAAGGTGGTTGGTTCGAATCCCGGTGTCCCATATGGTCCCCCGTGCCTGCCAGGAGCTATTTCTGAGCAGACAGCCAGGAGTAACCCCTGAGCACCGCCGGGTGTGGTCCAAAAACAAACAAACAAAAAAAAAAAAAAGAAAAAGCACAACTCACAGAAGAAAATTCAGGGATATGCCTGAAATCCTATAGAGTATCAATATCAGGGGAAGCCCAGCTATGTTAAAAAAGAAAGGGTGAGGCCCAATATGCAATCCAGTCATAGGTTATATTATTTGCATGGGTTTGACCCTCCACACTGGAAACTCAGGTAGACGCACACATGGGATAAGTCAAGACAAAAGTCTGGTCATAAGAATTGTATTGAATTCTTAATGATGATGACAGAAGCAATTTGGTAGCGCCATGGGAATGAAACTTGGTTGGAGCCAGGACAACACACATTGAGAGAAGGAATGGAGAATTGTCCTGATTTCCCATGCAGAGGGGTGAGAATGGGAAGGTTACCAAAAACTCAAAGGAGAATTTTAAATAATTCTGGACAGGAAAATCAACTCAAAAAAATAAATTATGGCAGACAGTTTCTAGAGCTGAAATGGACAGCAGGGTCTTTGAGAACGGGTCACTGTTTTAAACACAAAAATAGTTTAAGTCTATTTTACACTATCATTTATTTTTAAATGAAATGAATATTTATTTGAAATAGAAATTTTCCCGTTATAGTTGTGACTTCATACCATTGAGTCTTAGCTGATATTTCTCAACAATCTTCAGAAGTTCAGTGCATGTCTCTTGAATGGAGTGAAACACCTTTGAAATACAAAGTTTATTAGGACAATTGAAAGAACCATAATCAATTATAAAATATATGTTATAAGCACTTTAAAAGCAGAAAATTTGTTTATAAATATGCCTATTCTCCTTGACTTTTGATGAACTTTGATCTTGATTTTATTTCTGTTACAGAAACCACAGGTTTCAACCTAAAAGTCTAATGGGAAAAGTGATAAAGGGAAGGTAATAAAAATTTACAACTATCCTCTCAGCTGCTTCCTTAATAGAAACAAAGTTGGTTAAAAATAAACTGAATTAGGGGCTAGAGCAGCGGTAGGGTGCTTGCCTTGCACGCAGTTGACCCAGGACGAACCTGGGTTTGATCCCCGGCATCCCATATGGTCCCCCAAGCCAGGAGCGATTTCTGAGTGCATAGCCAGGAGTAACCCCTGAGTGTCACCGGGTATGGCCCAGAAACACTAAATAAATAAATAAATAAATAAATAAATAAATAAATAAATAAAAAATAAGCTGAATTAAATATTGCCAACCACAGAATCAAATAACTTTCGAAAATATGTCAATTGTGGGTTTGGCTTTGCTCCATTATTGGCATAAACATAACAGGTGAGTGGATTTTCTACAAAAATTAAACACTGGGGGTCAGAGAGTTCATTCAGAGGCTGACCACACTTTCCATGCAGGAGACTAGATTTAACCCTGGAACCAAGTACAGCCACCCAGCAGTTCTTGAGCATAGAGCTGAACAGGAATAGCCCTGAACAACTCTTGGTCTCTCCCCCAAACAAACAAACAAACAAAAAGGAAATTATGTATTATTGCATCAAAAATAATGCACTTTGATAGGTCAGAGTGATAGTAGAGCAGGTATGTTTGCCTTGCACGTGGCTGATTCGGGTTCAATCTCTGGCATCTCATGTGGGCCCCTGAGCACTGTCAGGAATGACCCCCTGAGCACAGAGCCAGTAGTAACCCCTGAGCACCACCAGGTGTAATCCCAAAACAAAAAAATTATACTTTGGGGGGCCAGAGAGATATCATAGCAGTAGGGTGCTTGCCTTTCATTTAATGACCTGAGTTCAATCACCAGCATCCCATGTGGTCCCCCAAGACCAGACAGAAGTAATCCCTGAGCACAGAGCCAGGAGTAAGCACTGAACATTACCATTTATGGCCTAAAAAACAAAAAAATAAAAATTAAATCTATTGGGCCAGACCAATAGCACAGTGGTAGAGTGTTTGCCTTGAACACAGCCAACCCAGGACTAATCTGGGTTTGATCCCAGGCATTCCATATGGTAATTTCTGAGTGCAGAGTCAGTAGTAACCACTGAGTACCAGCTGGGTGTGACCAAAAGCCAAAACAAAGTGTCCTTGGGCCAGAAAGATAGCATAGTGGATTGGATGTTTGCCTTGTATTCTGTTGACCTGTGTTCGGTCCTCTGACATTCCATAAGGTCCCCTGAGCACCGCACCACTAGGTTTGGCCCCAAAACTAAACAAAAACAAAACAGTGGTAGTCTTTATGCCAAAGATCTAATTTGGTTTGTGATTTATCTAACCTATAAACACCAGTTTGCCAATTCTCTGAGATTTATAACCCCTTGCCTAGAAGATCTGATTGACAGAGATAAATTTAAACATTCCATCATCAAATTCTCACTTGTCACATAAATTCTGCAGTTTGAAAGCTTGTCTTTGTTCCCCTTTTAGTTCCTAATAATATCCAGTCATGGGCCTGAAAGACAGCACAGAGGTTAAGGCATTTGCCTTGCACACAGTGAGAGTCACTGGCTCCTTGATGCAACATTAGTCTATGAATATATGGGCATCCCTGAGCAAAGCTACATGGGGGAGGGCCCCAAATTCAAAATTACATACATACATACATACATACATACATACATAAAATAATGAATAATTTGCACTAAGCTAAATCCTCATATTTACCTCAAGTTTAGCATCTAATTCCGCATCAGATGCTACCACGTGTTCATCCTCCTTTTTCCCTGTTGCTTTAATAAAGACCTGCTTAGTCTTCCAGTATTTCTTTTGCATTCGGCTAACTACTGACTGGTTATCTTCTGGTCTGGGTTGCTCAAAGGAATCCATGGAGTTGCTACAAGGAAAAGAGTAAAAGGAATTTATTTTTAAAGCCTTGTCAATAATAATAAACATCTATCCAATACTTACTCTTTTTTTGTTTGTTCGTTTGTTTGTTTGGGGGCCACACCTGGTGATGCTCAGGGGTTATTCCTGGCTATGCATTCAGAAATCGCTCCTGTTTTGGGGAACCATATGGGACACTGAGGGATCAAACTGCAGTCCGTCCTAGGTCAGCTGAATTCAAAGCAAACTGCTGTGCCACTGCTCCGGCCCCCAATACTTATTCTTTTTTCTTTGTTTGTTTTTGGGTCACACTCAGCAACACTCAGGGGTTACTCCTGGCTCTATGCTCAGAAATCGCTCCTGGCAGGCTCAGGGACTATATGGGATGCCAGGATTCGAACTACCATCCTTCTGTATGCAAGGCAAAAGCCTTACCTCCATGCTATCTATCCGGCCCTCAATACTTATCCTTATTGAAAAATAGAACTATTGGGGCCAGGCGGTGGCGCTAAAGGTAAGGTGCCTGCCTTGCCTGCGCTAGCCTTGGACGGACCGCGGTTCGATCCCCCAGTGTCCCATATGGTCCCCCAAGCCAGGAGCAACTTCTGAGCACATAGCCAGGAGTAACCCCTAAGCATTACCGGGTGTGGCCCAAAAATAAAAAAAAATAGAACTATTATGAAATATTGATGTTGAAAGAGATAATTGTACTAATGTTTATTTTGAATGGTCTAAATTTGTTATAATTAGAATTTACACAATACATAGGTCAAAAGATGAATAATCTTCAGATGTTGACAAAAGTGACAAAATGTATGATTTTGCTATAATGGATGGAAATAATTCTATTTTATTAAACCAGTTTCTTTATAGACATTTATTAGTTCTTTGTTTTGCTTTTAATATTGCTGCACATGCAACTTTGTGCATACTCCTGTTTTCTTAGTAAAATATCCTAAATTCTAATTGCCGTATAGAATAATACACATTTCATATCTACTCACAGACATGTAAAGATTCCCAAGTTATTTTAAAATCACTGAATTAAATATTTTATATCCAATAAATTAAAAAATAAAGAACTTAATTAGTTATAAAAGAAATAGAAATGTGTTTGGGGGGTCTCAGCCAAGAAAAAATAAATAGAGATGAAAATTGTAACCTGTAAATTTAAAAATTAAAGTCTAGGTAATTATTCTTAACATGGTTATGTAAAGAAATTAAAATGTTAGAGAGGATACATAAAAGACACAAATAATAGTTTTTTAAAGTTCTACTTTATTCTAATAAATGTGGGAGGTAGGAACAAAAGGAGGTATGAAGGATGTGACTCATCAGCAATTTCAGGGAAAGCAGTCTTTTAAATGAGGATAAAATGTTTCACTTTCATTTTATTTGGAAGTAATTACTAATTAAATACAAATAGGATATTTGGGGGCTAGAGTGATAGTATAGTGGAAAGGGCATCTGCTTTGTACTCAGCTACCCCAGGTTCAATACCCAGCACTCCTTAGGGTCCCCAGACCCATCCAGGAATTATACCTGAGCACAGTGCCAGGAATAATCCCTGAGTACTGTCAGGTGCAGATCCCCTAAAAAAAAAAAAGGGTAAACGTAGGATGTTTAATTTCTGAATTACTAGGAGTAATACAACAGAACAAGATAAATAAGAAAAGCAAAAATGGGTGGAAAAACAGGAGGTAAGGCAACATTATAAACAATATACTTTCAGAAAAAGAGCAATTATACAAACAGTATATGTATAATATATCATATGATTAGTGCAAACTTCCTAGTAAATGCTAAGAATTTCAAATCATAAAATAAAAATAATTTTAAATCCGTATCTTATTTGAGATCCACCTCAATCAAAATGGCAAAATGAATTATGTGTTAATTTATAGCAAGTAAATATAAACAAATTGAATCTGATAGCCTCTTCAATAACAGGTGTTGAGAAAATGGGGTAGCCACATTTTATAGAAATGAACCTCGATCTGTAATTACACACCTAACACAAAAGTCAACTCAAAGTGAATCAAAGACCTTGAGATCAGACCAGAGTTTCATAAAATACAGTGAGGAGGACCAGAGAGATTGCACAATGGGAGGGCATTTGCCTTTCATGCAGCCAACCTGGGAGGAACCTGGTTTGATTCCCAGCATCCTATATAGTCCCCCAGCCTGCCAGGGGCAATTTCTGAATGCAGAGCCAGGAGTGACCCCTGAATGCCTCCAGGAGTGGCCCCCAAATAATCAATCAATAAAGTTTAAAATATATATACTGGGGAAAAATATAGGTAGAACACTCCTAGATTTGGACTTCAAAATATTTTCAGTGATATAATTTCACTGGTAAAGAAACAAAAACAGATGGAACTACATCAAATTTAAGTTTCTGCATGTCAAAAGAAACATGCTCCCGGAACCAAAGCAATTGGGTAGGGTGATTGTCTTGCATGCAATCAAACCGGGTTCAGTCTCCAGCAACCCTCATACTATCTCCAAGTGTCTCCAGAAGTGGCCCCAGAGAACAGAGCCAGGAGTCAGTCCTGAGCACTGCTGGATGTGCCTTAAAAAAAAAGAAAACCTCACAAGTTAAAACTAAAAGTCATCCAACTGAATAGGAGGAAATATTTGCACTCAACATATCAGATAAAAGGTTTAATATCCAAGATATATAAAGTAGTCATAAAGACCAATAACAAAAAAATGCATCCAAAGATGGGGAGAGGACACAAAAAGATAATTGAATATTGACAGTTGGTTAATATTTACATGGGAAGATGCTCATCATCACTTATCAAGGAAATCTGAATCAAGATGACAGTGAGGTAACATTTCACACCAGTAAGAATGGCACATTATTAAAAATAAACAAACAAACAAACAAGCAGAAAAACCCAGCAACAACATGTTTGGTCAGGCATGTGGTGAAATAGGAACTCTCTCATCCACTGCTGGTAGGAATGTTGTCTGGTACAACCCAGATGGAGACTTCTCAGAAAAGTAAAAATAAAGCTACCATGTAACCCAGAAATTTCATTTCTTGGTATCTACCCTCAGGACACAAAAAACATTTATTCAGCAGGACATATGCACACTATTGTTCATTGCAGCACAGTACAACAGCAGGATATGGAATCATCAAAGGTACCCAATGACAGATGAGTGGATAATAAAAGGTATTGTGTTGGTTTTGTTTGTTTGTTTGTTTTTTATTGTGTTGTTTTAATATAAAATATTGAGTCTGGGACTGGAAAGATAGGACAGCAGTAGGGCTTCTGCCTTACATGCAGCCAACCCAGGATGGACTGTGGTTAGAATCCCTGCAACCCATATGGTTCCCAGCCTGCCAGGAGCAATTTCTGAGCGAAGAGCCAGGAGTAACCCCTGAGCACCATCAAGTGTGACCCCCAAAACCTAAACAAACAAACCAACAAATAAAATATTGAGTCCTAGTGTTGGGGTGAAACCTTTTTTGGTACGGAGTTTTAAGCCCCTTCGGCCGGCGGGTCTGAAGGCACAGGATAAGGTGTAGAAATTCACAAGCAGGGGCTGGAGAGATAGCATGGATGTAATGCATTTGCTTTGCATGCAGAAGGTCAGTGGTTCAAAGCCTGGCATCCCATATGGTCCCCTGAGCCTGCCAGGAGCGATTTCTGAGCATAGAGCCAGGAGTAACCCCTGAGCGCTGCCAGGTGTGACCCAAAAACAAAAACAAAACAAAAATTCACAAGCAGTCAGATGAAATTCCAGGAGTCAGCCAGCTTTATTTCACAGTCCTAACGCCGTGTGCATTTCCCCACATGGCTTCTATGCTAAGTCTTTTCAAGCAGCCTCTCTCTGCTGCCCTCCATGATCTCTTGCTGCCTTTCCATCTCTCCCCTCCCCCCAGACAACACCTATATCTCCAACTGCAGTCCCTTCCCAGCTGTGGGTGGGTTTGACCATACACGTGATATTAACATATGGAATTGGGAGAGTGGTCACAGTATTGGTATATCTACAGAATGAAAAAATATATATAGATACCAGGGAGGTTTAAATCATGAGTATTTGCTGCAACTTGGCTGGAACTGGAGGTTATCCTATTAAGTGAAGTTAGCAAAAGGGATATCAACTATCAAAGAGAAGCACCTACATTGCCTTGGCCCTTGGTTATCGGCAAGAGAACAGGGAAGGAAAGAAACTAGGGAGGAGAGAAGAGGCAGATGGGAGGTAACAGGCAGGGGTTGGGGTCTTCAGTGTTTGTTATATATGTAAACCCCAGAATCAACAGCACTGTAAGCCTGAGACCTAAACTACAACCCCAACTTAAAAATGTGCCTGTTCAGGTGATAAGCTGAGGTGAAGGTAGGAGGGAACTGGTGGGACTCTGGTGTAGGGAAGCTGACACTGGTGCTGGGATTGGTGTTGGAACAACATATGCCAGAAACTGTTACAAACAACTTTGTAAGTATGGGGATGGGTTGGAGAAAGAGTTTCATTGGCTGAGCACATGCTTTGTTCCTGAAACACCATGAAAAGGGGAGCCCAGGCCAGGTCAGAAAGTCTTGAACACCACGAGGTAAAGCAACAATATTCCTCGAAAAAAAAAAGTGGGGGGACCAGAACAATAGAATAGGAGTTAAGGTGTTTGCCTTGCAAAGTAACCTTCTCTCTCATACTAACCATGAAGAGAAGCTCCATGACTTACACATTTATGTATTTTATTTTATTTTATTTTATTTTGGTTTTTGGGTCACATCCGGCAGCTCTCAGGGGTTCCTCCTGGCTCTATGCTCAGAAATCACTCCTGGCAGGCTCGAGGACCATATGGGATGCCGGGATTTGAACTACCATCCTTCTGCATGAAAGGCAAACACCCTACCTCCAAGATATCTCACCGGCCCCTATGTGTTTTCTTAAAGTCTATCAGAGAACTGAGTAATATTTATAAGGTGAGCAGAAGAGATTGGTTTTGGTAGTCAAATAATTTTAGCTCTATTGCAATATTTTTATTTCCTGCTTAAAAAATATATAGGAGGTCAGAGTGATAGAACAGAGTAAGGCATTTGCCTTGCACATGGCCAACCTGGGACAGACCTGGGTTCGATCCCTAGCATCTCATATGGTCCCCTGAGCCTGCCAGGAGCAATTTCTGAGTGCAGAGTCAGGAATAACCCCTGAGTGCCGCCAGGTGTGCCCCCCAAAAATATATATAAGGGGGCCCAAAAGATATTACAGTGGATAAGGCACTTGCCTTACATACATGAACAGAGTTCATTTAATCGCTGGTGCCCTGAGCCCACAAGGAGTGTCCCAGAGCTCTGAGCCAGGAATAAGCCCTGAGTATAACTGGGTGTGGCCTAGTAAGTAAATAAATAATTGGAGGGGCTGGAAAGAAGGAGGTTAGGCATTTGCCTCGCAGGTGATTGTGTTTAAACCTCCATCCTGGTTTAAATCCCCAGCACCGCCTTTGGTTCCCTTAGCACCTCCAGGGGTCACTCCTGAGCATGGAACTGCAACAGTTCAAGAACCTTCCAGTTATGGTCCCCAAAACAAACACATATGTACATATATATTATGGTATGTTGCAAGTCAGGTACTTGAAGTCTTCATTTTATTTTTACTTAAATTAAATCAACAAAAAATTAAAAATTAAAACCTATATATTTGCAACAATGAGTTATGTAAAAATAAATGTTTGGGGTCAACCTTAGTTCAATCTCTGGCATCCTATATGATCCACAGCTCTGCCAGTAGTGATTCCTGAGTGCAGACCCAGGAGTAACCCCTGAACACTGCCAGATGTGCCCCACCCAAATACCAAAAAGAATAATAATGGTGAATACTGGAATCAAACAAAACTTTACAATTTTGCTTCACAAAAAGGGAAATATTTAATGTATTAATAGAAAACATACAGAAAGGAATAAGGATATGACTAGGTATGAAAAGCTATTTCATACGAGGTAAGTTTTCCATTTACAAGCAAGTTTAAAAGTCTCTCACACACCCCATCTACTGTTAAACACTAAAATTTTGGGGCCTGTTAGATAACACAGGGGTTAAGACTTTTGTCTTCTTCCATGTGGCCCATCCTACTTGGTTTTCTAGCACCATATAGAGTCCCTCCAAAACATAAAGAGTGACCCCTGAGTAATGAAGGGTGTAACCTCAAACACCCTCTACACACAGAATACCACATAGAGTTCCCCCAAAACATAGAGAGTGACCCCTGAGCAATGCAGGGTGTAACCTCAAATACCCCCTACACACACCACACACACACACACACACACACACACACACACACACACACACACACAGAATACAATTTCAGAGAAGGCACAGTGAGTAAAGAGAAAGGGTAGACTGCAAAGAACAGGCTTTAAATAGAGGATTAGCACAATGAAATCACAAATGTTGACAATACTTAATATATGTTAATTATACTAGATACTTAATATTTTGATATTTGGCTCTAATTCAGTCCTGTTTCATATTATTTTTCAATAAAACTTCTAATATAAAAATATTATGCTAAAATATTACAAACTTCCCAGTTTTCCACTGGTCTCATATGTTGGCAGTTTTTGCAAACTGGTCTCCGAAGAACCATCTAACTTCCAAATTATGATTTGTCTGGGGCCGGAGAGATAGTACAGTAGGTAGGGTGCTTGTCTGGCTCAGGGCCCATCCGGATTCTACCTCAGCTATCCCATAGAGTCCTATGAGCACTGCCAGGAGTAAACCCCAAGCACCGCTGAGTGTGGCTCCCAAGCCAAACAAAACAAATTATGATCTGACGAGTACAATTATCAAATGGTTAGCAGAATGTTTTGAATACAGCTGTTCCAATGGCTAGCTCCCCCAGAATTTCACACTATGAGATAGATGGACACAGATACTTCCCAAAGTGCATAGATGGGGCATGTTAAGCGCAGCTAACACATATAAACAAAAAATACCTTTGTTCAGTAAAGGGAAAAAAAGCATACATACCATTGGACGTTCATTTGGCCATTACATGCATAATGAATGAACTCCCACTACAGGATGGGGTACCCGCGGCTGCCCCATCAATATTGATGTGCGATTGATGAAAAGTCCTATCGCCTTACAGTACCGTGGCCCGAATCCTAACCGAAGAAATCCAGACAGAAATACCCAGAGAAAACCCAAAAGTCGTGCAAAGGAACAGGAACGTGACATTTTCCCCGCGACCTCCGGGTGAAAAGCCCCCTGGAAGCCTGCGCGCGACCAGAGCCTCTTCGGGGCCGCCAAACCTGCTCCCCACCACCCCAATCCCCGGGCTGGGTGTGCTCCCCGGGTCCCCCACGCGAGCAGCAGGTTTCCGAGCATCCCGATGCCCGATGACATCACCCGGAGCCTGACCGGGATGCGGGGCGCGGGAGATGGTCTGGGTTTTGGATTCTGGGGTTCTGGGGCGCCGTTTCCTCGGCTCTTACCGAAGATCAGCTCGTCCCTGGGGGGGTCCCCCAAGTCCCCGTGGTAAAACAACGACGGAGAAAACAGCAGCACCGCGTAGATGTAGCCCCGGCAGCACCCCTGGGCGCAATCACCCCAAACCCCAACCTCAGGCCCCAGCGCGCGATCGCGGCCCCGGCGGCTCCCCGAAGGCCCAGAAAGGACCGAAAGCCACGGCCGGACCCACTCGGGGCCGGTTCTGCCCGGGGACCAGGACAAGGTCGGGAGTGGGGACCGCAGGGAGGAGGCCGCGTGCGCGCGCGGCGTCGCCAGGGGAACCCAGATGTTGGCCTCCCTCGCCCCTGCGAGGGTTTGGGATGGATCTTCTTGTGGGGGAATCGGGAGGCTCACCCCGACTCCCGGGCCGCGCTGCGCCGCTCCTCGGCCGCCTGCGTCGCGCTCGGCCCCGCGCAGATGCGCCCCGATACCCGCTGCCGGGCACCCGCGCCCGCCGCGCCGCCCCGCGCCGCCCCGCGCCGCCCCGGAGCGCGCAGGGCTCGGGCTCGGGCTCGGGTTCGACCGGACCGGCGGGAGATTGCAACCCCCGGGCCTGGCTCTCGCGTGACAGCTCAACACTGCAGCCCCGAGCTCGGCCCCGGCCCCTGATCAGTTGTGGAGGGACCACCGGGGGCCCCTTCTGTCTTCCTTCCCTCCCCGGCACCCCAACCGCACGCAGCCTGCGCCCCAGTTTCTTAGGAGAATAAAGCAGCAAACGGAAGGCCGCGAGGAACGCCGCCGGGCGGAGCACCTGAGGGCGAGGCCCGACAGGCGCAGGTGCGTGGCAGGGAGCCTCGGGGAGCCTCGCCCCCCAACCACCACCGCGCACCCCAACCTCAGCCTCCGGGTCCCTCTGTCCCGCCACAACCTTCTACCCCACCTCAGCGCGCTCCGACCGACCGACCGACCGACCCACCGGCTGGCCAGGACGTCCCTGTGCCCCTGGAACTCTCCCGAGGGGAAAGGGCTGCCCGAGGGTCCAATGCAAACCGATGCTAACTCCCCCACGCAAGCACAGAGCCCTCACCCTGCTGTGTTGTCAGGAAAAGGAAAAGAGGGTGAAAGAGTAAAAGGGAAGACATGAGTGGAAAAAAAATTAGAGATAGATACAGATAGACGGACAGACAGACAGATATAAATATCTATATCAACACAAGGAAATAAAATTGGAAATCAGGCCCAATTCAAACTGTCACTGGTGAAAGATCATTTTATTTTATTTTTTATTTTTTATTTTATTTATGTTTTTTGAGGAGTCACACCCAGCGGCGCTCAGGGGTTACTCCTGGCTCTGTGCTCAGAAGTCACTCCTGGCAGGATCGGGGGACCATATGGGATGCTGGGATTCGAACTGGGGTCCGTCCTGTGTTGGCCACATGCAAAGCAAATGCCTTACCGCTGTGCTATCGCTTCGGCCCCAGAAGAGAATTTTAAATCAAGTGGGGACCTTCTTTTTTTTTTTTTTTTAAAGGGAACTAAAAGTCATTCCCACTTTAAAAAATACTTTCCTTTATTTTTATTATTATTATTTTTTACAAAATATAAATTTATGGGGGCCAGAGAGATAGCATGAAGGTAGGGTGTTTGCCTTGCATGCAGAAGGACGGTGGTTCGGATCCCAGCATCCCATATGGTCCCCCAAGCCTGCCAGGAACGATTTCTCTCTCTCTCTCTCTCTCTCTCTCTCTCTCTCTCTCTCTCTCTCTCTCTCTCTCTCTCTCTCTCTCTCTCTCTCTCTCTCTCTGTGTATGTACACATACATATATATATATACATATAAATTTATGATTTCTTTGATACACAGGCTAGCTTGCTCTTGAGTGATAACTAAAGATTTTAAGATCATCAAAGATGAGGCCTGGAAGGACCAGGCCATGATATGAAGCTTACCACAAAGAGTGGTGAGTGCAATAGGAGAAATAACTACACTAACAACTATCATGATAATGGTAGTGAGTGAGAGAAATAGAATGCCTCTCTTGAAGACAGGCACGGGATGGGAGAGGACAGATATGGGGGCCATTGGTGGTGGAAAGTTGCACTGGTGAAGGGGGTGTCTTGTTTTATAACTGAAACCCAACTATAAACATGTTTGTAATCATGGTGCTTCAATAAAGATTATTTTTTAAAAGAAAGATCAAAATCATTTTTTAGACATAGATATTTGCATCTTTGAAGAAATAAAATATATGGGGCCAGGACAATAGTACAATGGGTAGGATGTTTGCCTTGCACACTGCCAACCTGGCTTTAATCTCTGCTCTCTATGATTAATCTCTGTCCCTGAGCATCACCAGGAGTGATCCTAAAGAAGGGGGGAGGCTGAGAGATAGCATAGCGGTAGGGCATTTGCCTCACACGTGGCCAACCCACGACGGACCCGGGTTCAATTCCCAACATCCCATATGGTCATCCCATATGAGCCAGGAGCAATTTCTGAGCACAGAACCAGGAGTAACCCCTGAGCGTGGCCGGATGTGGGCCAAAAAAAAAAAATGAAAGGAAGGAAGGAAGGAGGGAGGGAAGGAGGGAGGGAGGAAGGAAAGAAGGAAAGAAGAAAGGAAGGAAGGAAGGAAGGAAGGAAGGAAGGAAGGAAGGAAGGAAGGAAGGAAGATGCAGAAAGATGAGGTAAACCAAAGTAATTCATGTCCCAAGGTCCTATGAAAAAGGCGGGAGCCCCTATTTAAAAAAAAATAGGGGGGTGGGAGCAGTTTTTTGCATAGGGGACTTTGGTGCCCTCACCCCCTGTATCATTCTCTTCACATTGGGATTTTTTTTTTAATTCAAGTAATGCTAGTTGAGGAAAATGTAACTGTTTTAGGGGTGAGAACAATAGCACAGAAACTAAGGCTTTTACAGATTGTCTGGGTTTGATCCCTGGCACCCCATATGGTTCCCTACGGCCACCAGGAATGATTTCTGTGTGGGGAGCCAGAGTAACCCAATTACTATCAACTGTGGACCCCCCCCCAAAAAAAAGAAAATGTAAATGTGTTAGTGGTACAGTGTTATCACCACACTCACCACCAAAATGTCAAAGTTCCTTCACCATAGTCCAGTGAGTCCATTCAACTCACTCCACACATCTATTTCTTGGTAACCTTGATTCTATTTTCATTGTTAAAGGTTTTGTTTTCAGGCTATTTTTATCTTTTCCCACTTGTTTTGCTGCTGCTTTATTTACCACACCTGAGATCACTCCCTTCC
The DNA here is from genome assembly GCF_024139225.1 of Suncus etruscus. Taxonomy (NCBI): domain Eukaryota; kingdom Metazoa; phylum Chordata; class Mammalia; order Eulipotyphla; family Soricidae; genus Suncus; species Suncus etruscus. Next base: position 116,208,523 of record NC_064852.1, on the reverse strand, counting down.
TATTTTTGGGTGGGGGGGTCACACCCAATTGTTCTCAGGGTTACTTTTGGCTCTGCACTCAGAAATCACTCCTGGCAGGCTTGGGGACCCTATGAGATGTTGGGGATTAAAGCTGGGTTGACTATGTGTAAGGCAAACTAAATTCCCTACCCACTATGTTATCACTACGGCCACTCCAACAGCATTTTTACAAGGATTGCATTGAATCTATATAATGCTTTAAGCTGTATGGTCATTTGGCAGGAGCACATAATGGTACTCAGGCTCTATTCTTGGCTCTTTGCTCTGAAATATTAAGGGTTTTCAGGCAGGTGTTGGGGTGGAGGGAGATGAGGGGGGAGTTGCATTGGTGAAGGGGGATGCTCTTTTTATGAATGAAACCCACTACAAACATGTTTGTAATCATGATGCTTAAATAAAGATATTTAGGAACTGGTGAAATAGCATGGAGGTAAGGCATTTGCCTTGCATGCAGAGGGACAGTGGTTTGAATCCCAGCATCCCATATGGTCCCCCAAAACTGCCAGGAGCGATTTCTGAGCATAGAGCCAGGAGTAACCCCTGAGCAATGCCGAGTGTGACTCAAAAACAAACAAACAAACAAGATATTTAAAAAATTAAATTAAGACAAAAACAAAAGGGTTTTCAGGAATGGGAAAATATATAAAACTTTTTTATATGTCCAATACCCTATAGATATATTTTTCTGGGTTTTGGGCCAAACCTAGCAATGCTCAGAAATTACTCCTGGCAGGCTTGGGAAACTGTATGGGATGCCAGGTATTGAACCCAGGTCAGCTGCATGCAAGGCAAATGCCCTATCGCTGTGCTAGCAATCCAGTCTCCATTTTTTGTTTGTTTTTGGGCCACACCCTGCGGTGTTCAGGGGTTACTGATGGCTCTGTGCTCCTGGAAGGCTGGGGGACCATGTAGGATGCCAGAGATAGAACTCTGATCTGTCCCAGGTTGGCAGTGTGCAAGGAAAATGCCCTACCACTGTGACCCAGCCCTCATTTTTTTTTTTTTTTTTTTTTTTTGGTTTTTGGTTTTTGGGTCACTCAGGGTTACTCCTGGGTCTACGCTCAGAAATCGCTCCTGGCAGGCTTGGGGGACCATATGGGATGCTGGGATCCGAACCACCGTTTTCTGCCTGCAAGGCAAACGCCCTACTTCCATGCTATCTTTCTGACCCCAACCCCTATTTTTTAAAAATTTTTTTATTTTTCACAGCATTATTTATGGTACATAGTGACAACAAATGAAGGGCACTCCCACCCCACTGCTGTCCTCCCTCCACCCCTGTTTCCAGCATGCATCTCATATCTCCCTCCCTTTCCCCCCAGAATATTAGTGAAACTGGCCTCCACTTTATAGCTTGTTGATTGTCTATTCTGTTGTCGTTTGCAAAAAAAGAAAGAAAAAAAAGGAAGAGAGAAAAAAAATTGACCGCAACTACCAAAAAAAGAAAGAGAAAAAGGAAAAAAATGCACCCGGCTAATGAGAAAAGAAAAAAAAATCACCAAATAATAACCACAGGAGTGAAAAGGGAAGAGAAAAGTGGAGGACAGAAGGAAAATTAAGTAAAAAACTAACAAATCAAAACAAAACAAGAAAAAGAAGGGGTGTTGCAGTGGTAGGGTTTGGCGTTCCCTCCACTTTTTTTTTTCTTTTTGTATAGGCACAGTAAGTATTGGGGGAGAATGGGAATTCCCGTGGCCTAGGAGATTCAGGGCTTCTCCATCCTTGAAGCATACCATCATGGGATCAACCCCTGGCTCCATAGGTGTTCATTACCTCATCCCAAGGGCTTTGTATGTGGTGCCAGGAAACTTTCCTCTCAGTTGTGGGTGAGACAATGAGGCCACTGTATCCAGTGGTCTTGGCATTTGTACAGGTCCTAGGACAGGGTCTAGGATAGAGTCTTTACGGTTCTAAAGGTTCTGTTCCACCATTGTTGTATACAGTCTTCTGTATCCGATGCTCCCTGTTTTCATTCAGTCCCCAAGCCGAAGTATGGGATATTATGGGTCTAAGGGTTCTGCTCAGTCTCTGTTGTCCAAGCTGGGCCTCTGCAATAAGAAATCCTTTTTTTTTTTTTTTTTTTATTTAATAAGAGTTCTGGTCTACAGTCTAGGGCAGGGTTTTTCTTATCGATTCCAAGGATAGTTCTGCCCAGTTGCAGCTGTCAAAGTCAGTTTTCTGTACATGGTGCTTATTTTTCGCTGTTCAAAGTACATCTTCTGGTTTCTATCCAGTGTTAGGTGAGGTGATAAGACAACTTTGTCTTGGGTCAAGTTGTCATTTCCTTGTTGTCATCTCATAACTGGTACAAGTTAGTGCCAGAGCTGTGCTATAATTCTCCAATGGAGTTGGTTCCTGGAGTTGTTTGCCCAGCAACCCCTATTTTTTTTTAAAGGAAAAATTGTGTAGCTTTCCTCAGATTCTCTGACCCACACCTGGTGGTGCTCAGGGGATACTCCTGGCTCTGAGCTCAGAAATCGCTCCTGGCAGGCACAGGGGGACCATATGGGATGCTGAGATTCAAACCATTGGTCCTGGATCGGCCGCTTGCAAGGCAAATGCCCTATCTCTGTGTTATCTCTCTAGCCCTGATACAAAATATTTTGAGGGGGCTGGAGCGGTGGCACAAGGGGTAAGGCATATGCCTTGCCTGCGCTAGCCTTGGACGGATCGTGGTTCAATCCCCCAGTGTCCCATATGGTCCCCTAAGCCAGGAGTGATTTCTGAGTGCATAGCCAGGAGTAACCCCTAAGTGTCACTGGGTGTGGCCCAACCCCCCCAAATATATATATATATATATATATATATTGAGGTTTTTTGCTTGTTTGTTTGGGGGCCACACTTGGCAGTGCTCAGGGGTTACTCCTGGCTCAGCACTCAGTAATCACACATATTGTCTGGGAGACAATATGAGATACCAGGTTCGACCTGGATCGAACCATGGATAATTTAAGATGCCATGGATCAAACCCAGATTGCTCACACACAAGACAAATACCCTACCCGTTGTGCCACTGCTCTGGCCCCTATTTTGGGTTTTCTTGTTTGTTTGTTTACTTATTTATTTGTTGGGTTTTGGGTCACACCTGGTGGTGCTCAGGGGTTATTTCTGGCTCTGCACTCAGGAATTGCTCCTGGCAGGCATGGGGGACCATATGGGATGCCAGGATGTCGGTCCTGGGTCTGCTGCATGCAAGGCAAACGCCCTCCCACTGTGCTATCTCTCTGGCTCCTTCTTGTTTATTTTTTGAGGGCACTCAGTACTTAGTGTGATTCATTGCCCTGTGCTCAGAAGTAACCCTTAGTGATGCTCTAGGAACCATATTGTGCTGACAGGGAGCTGAACTGGGTGTCTGTGGGGTGCATGGCAAGCACCTTAACCCCTGGCCCAATATCATATTTCTGGTCCTACATGAAAATATTTAAATGATTAGTATATACTAGGGAGAAAGCCTTAAGGATTGACGTATGCATGCTTTGCACTCAGGAGCCTGGGGTTCAATCCTAGCACACCAGGGAAGGACCTCTTGAACAGAGTGACCCCTGAGTGTGGCCAGGTGTTGCCCTGAAACCAAAAGGAACCAAATATAAAAAGCTGGTCTTAGCTCCCCTACAAATAAACAAGAGAAATGAAGAGTAAATATTTCATGTTCTAGGAGCTAGAAAGAGTACAGAAATCAAGGTCCTCACTGCATGCAGCCAACCTTGGCTTTGCTTACAGTTCCCTGAACACTGCCAGAAACAACCCCTCAGCATAGATCCAGGAGTAAGCCCTGATTACCACTAAAGTGGTCCCAGACAACACAAATAGTAAAATTTAGTGTTTTATCCCCCCCAATTTTTTTTTCAGAACATAAAATGATTTAATACTATGAAATACTTTATGTGGGAAAGTTAAATCTTAGAACCACATACATTTATAGATGGGTTATGTGATTTTCTAGTAACACATGAATCTCAGTATAAACAGCTTTTTCTTTCACTGCAAGTTTCTACAAGATAACAAAGAGAACCATTAGCTGATTTGGGATGTAGGGATTTACAACTCCCAGAGTTGGGACATGTCTTTGATCCCTGATACTGCTCAGTCTCTCACACACTTCCAGGTGAAACCTAGAAGGTTCCATCCCTGCCTTGGCTTCACCTGGCTGCTCTCATGGCTCTGGGCACACAGGGCACAAGCAGTGCCATATCGGGAGCACTAGTGCTGGGTGGCCTCTCCAGTGTGGCTAGATATTCCTGTGTGGTCCCAGGTCCCCATATCCTTCCATAGGAGCTCTTTCCCCAATGAAAGCAGTAACTTTTTGGGGTGAGAGATGTTTGGCGCCACACCTCAGTGCCCAGTACTCCCAGCTTTATGTCTAGAGATGACTCCTGGTGGTACTTGGGCAGAGGGGAGGGGGGGTGAGGACCATACCGCCTATTGATTAAACTGGGTCAACTACATGCAAGGCAAACACCCTGTTCACAGTCCTGTTTCTCCAGCCTGATAAAATAGTACTTTGGTTTTTTCCTTTTTCTTTTGGCTACACCTGGTGGCCCTCAGGGGTACTCCTGACTCTGTGTTCAGAAATTGCTCCTGGCTTGGGGATCATGTGGAATACCAGAGAACAAACCCTCATCTGTTCTGGGTTAGCCGTGTGCAAGACAAATGACCTACCACTGTGCTATCCCTCTGGCCCCCAGTACTTTTTTTTTCATTTATCAAACCAACCTCTGGCACATCTTCCTAATAAAATATCAGCTGATATTTGAAAACTGTGAGAATAATTATCGATAGTAAGAATTTGTCTTTTGTACTGTTTTATTCTTTTTATATTTCTCAGGAATTATTCTTGGCTCTGCACTCAGGGATCACTCCTGGTGGAGCTTAAGGGACCATATATGGTAACAGATTAAATCTGGGGTTGGCTACTTGCAAGGTGAGTGATTTACTGAATTATCTCTCTGGTCCTGGACTATTACTAAGGACTAGGGATCTATTGAAACCGACTACTTGGGATGCCATGAATTAAACCTAGATCACCTGCATGCAAAACAAATGCTCTATCCACTATAATGACTCTAGTCCCTGAAATTACCTTTTACAGAAATAACATCATGTAAGAATATTTCACTCATATTTTATTTGGCAACATCTACATTTAATGTTCTGAATATCTACCAGCCATTTACATGCCAACAAAGTAAATTCGTATTTTACATATTTAAAAATTAAAATCTATTTTCTTTTTTTGGTTTATGAGTCATCTATCAGTATTTGGAAGTCACTCCCACTGGTGCTTGGAGATGCTGTGCTGAGTTGAACCCAGGGCTCTACTATACAAAGGATCATTCAATCCCTCCAATCTTGCTAGCCCCTCAAAATTACTGATTTAAAAAAAGAAATATTGGGGCCGGAGAGATAGCATGGAGGTAAGGCGTTTCCCTTTCATCCAGGTTATCGGTTCGAATCCCGGCATCCCATATGGTCCCCCGTGCTTGCCAGGAGCAATTTCTGAGCATGGAGCCACGAGTGGCCCCTGAGCACTGCCAGGTGAGACCCAAAAACCACAAAAGAAAAAGAAATATTTTTAAGAGCCAGACCAATAAATAATACAGAGAAGGGTGCTTGCTTTGCATGTGTTAACCCAGGTTGGATCCCTGGCACACTATGGTCCACTGTACCCTACCAGGAGTGATTCCTGAGTGCAGACAGGAGAAATCCCTGAACATCACTGGATATAGCCCTAAAACAAACAAAATAAAGACTTTTTTTTCACCAGAGAATTTTAGTCAAGATTCTCAAGTGGTCTGGGGAGGTAGCTCAATGGTGGAAGGCATGCATTACATTTGGGAGGCCCAAGGGTCTATCACTTTGCAAAATAAAAATAATATTTGGGGCCTGGGGTGATGGTGCAAGCAGTAAGGCGTCTATCTGCCTTGTGTGTGCTAGCCTAGGACAGACTGCAGTTCAATCCCCTGGTGTCCCAAATGGTTCCCCCAAGCCAGGAGTAATTTCTGAGCGCATAGCCAGGAGTAAGCCCTGAGCATCACCGGGTATGGCCCAAAACCCCAAAATAAATAAATAAATAAATAAAAAATAAAATTTCATCAAAAATTAAAATCTGGGCTGTAACTTGAAAAATATTTTTTGGGGGGCCGGGTAGGTGGCGCTGGAGGTAAGGTGTCTGCCTTGCAAGCGCTAGCCAAGGAAGGACCGCGGTTCGATCCCCCGGCGTCCCATATGGTCCCCCCAAGCCAGGGGCGATTTCTGAGCACATAGCCAGGAGTAACCCCTGAGCATCAAACGGGTGTGGCCCAAAAACCAAAAAAAAAAAAAAAAAAAAAAAAAGAAAAGAAAAATATTTTTTGGTTGTGTGGGGGCTTTTGGGTCACACTTGGCTTATCCATGGCTCTGTCCTCAGAGATTTCCAGGTGGTGCTTGAAGAACCATACCTAGTGCTGGGCATCAAATCTGGGTCAGCTGGATGCAAGGCAGGCACCTTGGCCCCTGCTATCTGCTTGGCAACACTATTTTTAAATAATTTTGTGTTCTGTCAGCAGTCAAACCCTGTCATTCAGCATGTGCTCCAGCTCTGAGCTATCTCCCTATATCCCCCTCCCCAACACAAAAGAGTTAAGTTTTGAGAGTTTGTAAGGTAAATAATGCACACAACACTTGCTACTTCATAAACACAAAATGTATAATAAATACAAAAGAAAGAAAAAGACAGTAAGTGATAATTATATCAAGGGTGAAATAGTTTAATTCACACAAGTTTCTTTCTGAATTCGTTGTAATCTGAGTATTCTTTTTTCACTTTCTAGAGTCTCCACTGTCAAATGTCATTTACTTTTATGCCCCCACATGGGAAGTGGTCGGTGAGTATCTGTAGGAATATAATTTATTGTCTGCTCCTCCGCTTAGGAGTAACTGCATAAAGAAAGAAGAAAAAAAACCCACAAATATAAATAATACAAATTTCATGTAATATACAGCCTAATGAATTACTTGGTAATTAACCTGAATTAAAATAATAATTAATGGACCAACTATATTACTATTCAATAGTATATTATAAAACGTTTTTATCAAAATCAATACAAGTGACCGTTCCAGTCTGGTTGAGCCATGAAATGTAGCTGTTGTACTTTTTAGAAAGCATCTGTTAAGAAATATAATCAAATTGGAAGTTTGAAGGATGATATAGCTTTACATATTTAAGAATATTAAGCTTAAGCACCAGTCATGTGTGGCCCATTTTATGGTCACACTTATTATATAAAAATTTTCTAGGGGCTGGAGAGATAGCACAGTAGGTAGGGTGATTGTTTTGTAAGCAACCAATATGGGTTTCATCAAAAGTATCCCAGATGGGGCCGGGCGGTGGCGCTGGAGGTAAGGTGCCTGCCTTACCTGCGCTAGCCTAGGAGACGGACCGCGGTTCGATCCCCCGGCGTCCCATATGGTCCCCCAAGCCAGGAGCGACTTCTGAGCGCATAGCCAGGAGTAACCCCTGAGCGTTACCGGGTGTGGCCCAAAAACCAAAAAAAAAAAAAAAAAAAAAAAAAAAAGTATCCCAGATGTTGTGGGTCTCCTAAATGATCATCAGAGGTCATTCCTGTGGGCAGAGCCAGGAATAATCCCTAAGTATTACCCAACCCCCCAATCTTTTTCTAAGTGGAAAACACTTTGATCCAGTTAGTCCAAAGTTGTGTGGTTATAGTAAAATTCATGAAATATTCATGACAAAATAAAACCTTCACATTTTATTGACAGGTTAAAAGAAGTGCTGCTTCTTTGAATAAGATGAAATTTTACAAATACGTAAAATGTAGTTCCCTTAAAAACTATAAATTTTCAGATATCTTGAAACTCATAATAAACTTTATCAAATAACTTAATAAATTCTTACCCCTGCATCTGTCCAGTCTACAGTCAGAACTGTGTCTTCATGAGCAGCCAGGTCATAGAGAGGAGCCTTACAGCTAAAGATGAAAACAGGGACATGCCATATCATTTCCCAGTATTAAAACAAACGTTCACAATCATTTGCTTTCCTAAAAACTTGTGGAGTACATGCATTATCCTTGCCACAATAACCACTTAATCTTATAATCCTGATTATTTATTGATTCAATCACCTCTTGTTTCTGTTTTGTGGTGCTGGGGAGTTAGCTGAGGTTCAGTGCAAAGGGAACCATGAGATGTCAGAACTGAATCCAACCACTTATCTCAGCATTTCTCAACTGGAGGTCATATGGGCTCCAAGGTATTCCAAAGGGATCACGGGTAAAAATTATGTTATGGGGCTGGAATGGTGGTGCTATCAGTAAGGCATATCCCTTCATGCGTTAGCATAGAAAGGACCGTGGTTCAATCCCCTGGCATCTCGTATGGTTCCCCAAGCTAGGAGCGATTTCTGAGTGCATAATCAGGAGTAACCCCTGAGCGTCACCAGGTGTGGCCCAAAAACCAAAACAAAAAAAGAAAAAAAAAATCATGTTATGATAGTATAAAGATATTAGAACGCAGGGGATAGGGGCCGGTGAGGTGGCGCTAGAGGTAAGGTGTCTGCCTTGTAAGTGCTAGCCAAGGAAGGACTGCGGTTAGATCCCCGGTGTCCCATATGGTCTCCCCAAGCCAGGGGCGATTTCTGAGCACTTAGCCAGGAGTAACCCCTGACCATCAAATGAGTGTGGCCCCAAAAACCAAAACAAAAAAAAGAATGGAGGGGGTCAGAACGATAGCATAGTGGTAGGGCATTTGCCTTGCACAAAGCCAACCCAGGATAAACCTGGGTTTGGAGTTTGATTCCCAGCATCCCATATAATCCCCTGAGCCTGCCAAGAGCAGTTTCTGAGTGCAGAGCCAGAAGTAACCCCTGTGCACTGCCTGATATGGCCCCAAAACAAAGCAAACAAAAAAAAGATATTAAAATGCAGAAACTTCAGGTAAACAACAGTTCATTAATCAGTCTCCACGCTACTTGCAAAAATATTAAGTGTATGCAACTTATTCTTTCTAGACTCATGAAACATTTTTTTTTTTTATTTTTTTTGAAACATTTAATATCTGCTTATAACTGGGAAGTTACACTTACCCAAAGACCTATGGATTCTATTTTTATAAGTTAAAGGGTCAGGTTAATTTTACATTTTTGGTTTTACAACAAGCTAACTGTAACAATCACATTCTTTCAGAATGCAAAAAACCTGTTAACATAAAGAAAATTGCTTTGATTCTTGCTTTTCAAAATCATTGACAATAAATATATCAGGTCATACGGACTACATGCTTTTGTATGCTTTCCATGTCTCTTGCTTACAATATTTTTTTGAGAGCTCTTTTGAAGAAACTGAGCTTACCTTCTTGTATCCCACAGCTTGACAAACTTGTCTAGGGAACCTGAGATCAGCTGCTGCTCGTGGGTTGGTGACCACTTAACGGATGTGACCCAGCCATTGTGTGAGGTGAGGGACAGCGACACGAGAGAACCATCTGGACAAAGTAAAGATAATGACAGCTGAATTTTAGAAAACAAAAGATGGCAGAACCTAAAAAGGCGTGAAAAAAATTTCTCACCTTAACACTTCTCTAGCCAGAAAAAGTATTGACGTTTTTTCACTCTATTATTAATACCACTCACCTTTAGTTCGGGGATCCCACAGTCTGATATGCCGATCTGTGCTGCCAGATGCTAAACGTCTACACAGCGGAGAATAGGAGATACAGTTGAACACTTTATTTCCTGTCTGAAAACAGAAAAAACAAACAAACATGGGTGATTCAAGAATGCTTAACAATGGCGGCCAAAAGCAATCTATCTATATGGAAGTTTCTCACTAAAAGCTCTAAGAATGATGAAGACCTACCAAAGTTGTCTTCAGGGCACCGGACTCGCCATCCCACACTTTGATTGTGTGGTCCCAAGAGGCACTGCAGATTTCATCAGTGTCCGACCAGAGAACAGAGGAGATAGCTTCTTTGTGGCCAGAGAGGGTCATGATGGGAGTCTAGAGAGCAAAGATACCCCAAAGATAAAGCGTTTTCGTTTCAGAGTAACTAGAATAATAGTAAGGGGCTGGAGCAACAGCATAGCAAGAAAGGTTTTTGTCTTGCACTCGGCTAACCTGATCCCCAGCATCCCATTTAGTCCCCTGAGCCTGCCAGAGTGTTCCCAGAGCAAAGAGACGGAGACAGTCTAATCATTACCAAGTGTGGCCCCTAAATTAAGCAAACAAAAATATAGTAGTAAGTTATTTATTCTTAAGCCCATGTGTCAGATATTTTTCCAGGTGTCAGGGGCTTAAACTTGAATGTCTTACTTAGTTCTTCCTTCTAACAACCCTGCTAGAAAATCTTGTTGTCCGGGCCTGGACAGATAGCACAGAGGCGTTTGCCTTGCAAGCAGCCGATCCAGGACCAAAGGTGGTTGGTTCGAATCCCAGTGTCCCATATGGTCCCCTGTGCCTGCCAGGAGCTATTTCTGAGCAGACAGCCAGGAGTAACCCCTGAGCAGCGCCGGGTGTGGCCCAAAAGCCAAAAAAAAAGAAAAAGGAAAAGAAAATCTTGTTGTCCAGAAGATAATAAATCTGAAAGAATGAACATGCCTCTGTTCAAAACCTCTTATAAGGAGCAGATGTAATTTTGAACCTAATTATTATTCCACCGTTCACTGCCTTCCCATACTATTAGACAGCTTCCCTATCTGTTCTACTTTCCATTTCACAAAGTATTAATGCTCGGGGTCGGAGGGTCGGAGGGGTGGTGCGGAACGGTAAGGTGTCTGCCTTGCCATGCTAGCCTGGGATGGATCGCTGTTTGATCCCCAGCATCCCATGTGGTCCCCCAAGCTAGAAGCAATTTCTGAGCGCATAGCCAGGAGTAACCCCTGAGCATCACCGGGTGTGGCCCCCCCCCCAAAATAATAATAGTACTCAAAATCCTCCCATATATATGTGTTATCTTTATAAGTTAATATATAAAGAGTTCTAGAGTCAGACTGATCTAGAGCTTTGTGATGCTGTCGTTTTCTAGACCTTTTCAGTGGAGGGAAAAATATGTATAAAATCATTTTTCTTCCAGGAAAATTAATCTTAATAGACTATTCTCACCACCTCATTTCTTCAGATCTTCAAATAACTATTATCAGACCTTTAAGTAATGTTCTTGGCTTATTAATTCCATAGACTTCAAATGTCTTTCTTTTATGAAAGAGAAGGGGAAAGAATTCTGAAAGGGAAGACAGTTAATCTGCTGTCTTGTTACATTTTAGTGGTCCTCAAACTATGGCCCGCAGGCCACATATTGTATTTGTATCTGTTTTGTTTCTTCATTGCAAAATAAGATATATGCAGTGTGCATAAGAATTCATTCATAAGTTTTGTTTTTACTATAGTCAGACCCTCCAATGGTCTGAGGGACAGTGAACTGGCCCCCTGTTTAAAAAGTTTGAGGACCCCTGAAATATAAGGGGATTATATTAGGTCAAAGTTCAGCATACTCCTGTTAGCGATTATTCTAAAATTGAGATGTTCCAAGAGTCCTCCTGCCAGTGACTCTAAAGCAGAGGATGCTCTAAAGACTTGAGCCCTGCCTGAGAGTAAGGGACCCCAAGAGACCCCAAGCCAGTGACTCTGTAAACAGGGAGCTTCCAAGCTGCAAATCAGTGGTCTTGAAAAGGAGAAGTTTTGAAAACCCCAGGCCAGTGACTCCGAAAAGGAGGGGTCCTGAGAACTCAGGCCAGTGAGTTTGAAGATGAAGCCTGACTCAGGGACTCAGAAAGAGCCTCAGAGGGGAGCCACCAGTGATTCTGAAACTGAGGGCACTTCTAGACATGGCCAGAAGCCAGAGGCAGATGGGGTGGGGGGGGGTGGGGGAGGGAGGATAAGGGAGAGAAGATGGGAAGGTCTTCTTTTGAACAGCCCCAGTCAGGAAAAGGCTTCCCAATTCTGAATTAATAAGTTGAAGAACCCAAAAAGCCAAACATTGTCAGTGATGAAGATATCAAAAGCAAAAAGTTATGACAGTGCCTCTGACAGTAAAGATGAGAAAATATTCACATAGTTGTGTGCTTGGGGCAGAGGTCTGACAGAGATGCTGCACCAGACAGACACATCTGGCCAAGGAGAGGAGACAGCAGGATCTATCAGGGAAGGATGGAAAGACTTAGCTGATGAGAAAAATGGAGAGAAGGACTTGTCTGGGTGTGACGGGTGGGGAAAATGTTGAAGAGAATTTTACTGCAGGTGTAGTTGGAGAAGTAGACAAAGAAGAAGAATTTTCACTAAGAAATCTGGAGAAAAAGTGAAATGCAGGCAAGAGAAACAGAAGATTTAGATTCTGATGATAGCATAGATTGAGTGAAACAGATGGATTTCTGTAAAATTTTGAGATGCAGCAACAGAAAAACATTAATGGTCTGTGCATATGACCCCTTTTGAAATGAAGAGCTAGATCGGAGATCATCAAATGCCTTATGGAAATAAGAAAAAGAGCTTGACAGCTTGCTAGAGAAACTCAGTGTATGAAACAGGGGATCAGTAGGTAATGAGGCTTCACTTTAGTGCAAGCTTTAACAATCAACCTTTTTTTTGTTTTTGGGTCACACCTGGCTCCGCGCTCAGAAATCGCTCTTGGCAGGCAAGGGGACCATATGGGATGCCGGGATTTGAACCACCATTCATCCTGGAACAGCTGCTTACAAGGCAAATGCCCTAACGCTGTGCTATCTCTCTGGCCCCAACAATTAACATTTTATTTGAGCATTTATGATTTTAAATTTACTGCAAGCCTAATTATGATCAGAGCAAGGAAAAACAAAAGCAATTTTAAATAGTAAAGATTATATTAAGTTACTATATATTTATCAACAGATTTAAATAGTTCTTACAGATCCTTACCCTTGTAAGTCCCAATTGATCTGTTTTTTGTTTCTTTCTCGGTCTATCAGTGGGTTCCTCAATTTCATCTTCTTCATCTGTAGGGACTATAGAATAATCAATTAGTATTTTTAGAATTTATGGGAAATATTAACTACAGCAGTCTCAAAATTCTTACATATCAAACATGGTCAACAGATTAGGAAATATAAGTTATTTGGTTAATAGAAAACTACATAAAATGTAATATTTGGGTAACTTGATTTTCTAAAAGGAGAAAGAAACACCTAAGTTCCATTAAAATCCTAAAACCTAATTAGCTTGCTATTTTGCTGTCTTTAAGGTCATTATAGGTCTAGTAACATAGCTCTGTGGTAGAGTTCATGCCAGCCAGGCCTTGAGTTTGATCCCAGGCATCCCCCAAAAGATTATTAAGAACATCCATAATTTTACCATATCTATGAAGATTGATTCTTTTTACTATCTATTGCGTAAGAGTTTTGAGCAGACTGCATTTACAGTATGAAGAATAACTAGATTAATGTGTTCAGGCCTAATAATGAATTAAAAGTGTCTCATAATTATAAGATCTTTGGGTAGGGTCTTTTTTTTTTTTTTGTGGCTTTTGGGTCACACCCGGCAGTGCTCACGGTTTACTTCTGGCTCCATGCTCAGAAATTGCTCCTGGCAGGCACGGGGGACCATATGGGATGCCGGGATTCGAACCGATGACCTTCTGCATGAAAGGCAAACGCCTTACCTCCATGCTATCTCTCCGGCCCCTGGGTAGGGTCTTATACATACAAAGCATACACTCATGAGTTATTTCCTAACATTTTCAATAATAAATTTTTGGTTATATAGCACATGTCTCAGTAGTAAACCCAAATGAAAAACTTTGATTCAACACTACTGAAAACAAGAAACAAAAAGTACTCTAAAAAGTGAAGTAAGTCTAAACAATTCTCAAAATTAATTTGCTTTAAACAGTTTTTTTTTTTTTTTTTTAGAAAATCTACTCAATCTCTTTCTGGGTCTATTTGTTTCTTGTCATTTTAGATACATCAACATTTCATTTATTTTTATTTATTTTTTGTTTGTTTTGGACCATACATGGTGACGCTCAGGGTTACTTCTGGTTATGCGCTCAGAAATCACTCCTGGCTTGGGGGACCATATGGATGGCAGGGGATTGAACCAAGGTCCCATTGCTTGCGCCACTGCTGTGGCCCCACATCATCATTTTAAACTTTTTAGTTTTTCTTCTTTTTTTTTTTTTTTGGTCACATCTGGTGGTGCTCAGGGATTACTCCTGGCAGGCTCGAGGTATCATAAGGGATGATGGGAATCGAACTGAAGTCTGAACTGAAGTCTGTCTGGGGTTGGTCGCATGCTAGGCAAACACCCTACTGCTGTGCTATTGCTCCAGCCCCCTAAACTTTAGTTTTTCCTGATCCTCCAATGGCATTTTACAAACTATATTATACTGTAACACAGCAATTAGCATACAGAAGGTTTCTTGCATTATAGTTCTAAACTATTATGCAAGTAATATCCAAGTAATGCTCCCAAAGGGATCCCCAAAATCCTTAGCCCAGCTCCGCTGGTCAGAATGTCCTTTAAGATTCAGTTGTAGGCCTTGTAATGAGGTACTACTAAGGTGATGCTGGGGGCTAGGATGCAGGTGTGCACAGAGCATGTGGGACCAAGGACCACTGTTGGGGCCTAGGGCTTGAAAGGCATTTTCTCCAGTCCTCTTGAGCTGGTTCGCAGCCTAGAATCCTGGCTTCTTAACATTTAAGTGTGGTGTTTTCTTCCCTTTAGATGCAGGTGAAGGTCATATCTAGCGATGCCAGGGGATCATGTAATGCTGAGAACAAAGCCAGTACTCCTGCATATGAAGTATTTGCTCAGCCCTTTGAGTCACCTATTACCTCAGCCCGATGGTTGTTTCCTGTTTTATCTATAACTGTTTTCTTATGACTATGAAGACAACTTTCTTCCTCTTTCCATTGCTCCTTTTTATCTACTGATCTCATCTTTCGTAAAACACTTAGCAGTACTCAGAAATCACTTCTGGTGAAGCTGAAGGCAGGCACCATATAGAATTCTGGGAACTGAACCTGGGCCAACCACATGTATCACAGTCAAGCACTCTCCTGACTATAGCATCTATTGTTCCTTTTTAAATCAATGTAGTCAAAGAAAATCAAGCTTGGTAAAATTATTGAAATTAAAAACAAATATATATAAAACAAAAACTTATATTTAATTTACCTGCAGACCAAATCTTTAGCATCTTATCCCAGGAGCCACTGCAAAACTAAGCAGAAATATTTAGTGACAATTCAAATAGACTATAATATAATCCAGAATAGTATTTGATTTTTTTTTTTTTTTTTTTTTTTTTGGTCATCATCATTATCCAACTTAGAACTTTTACTTTGCTCAGAAATCCTTACTACTTTTATTTTTGATCTTACTCAGTGTGCTCAGGGCTTATTCCTGCTGGGGCTCAGGGAACCAGATTGGGTGCTAGGGATCAAATCTGGGTTGGCTGAGTGCAAGAGAAGCATGTAACTTGCTGCACTTTCTCTCCCCTTACACCTTTGGTACTGTCTGTATGGCTTCCTGATTTCTGGCAACAGCATTGTACCCATTCCTGGACTGCATGCCAGTCTTAGTCTTCTTACCCTGTGACCTGTTGACAGGTGCTTAGATAAAGGTAAATATCAAATTTACAAGGTAGAACTAGATCTCTTCTTTTAGAGACTTACAAAAAAGTGTGTGCTTTAAGAATTGAAGACAGGCATTTTTCCACAGGAGAGGGTACAAAGTATAAAACCGACTGGACATGGAAGGCTAGATTGTATTGGCAGGTGGTGATGAGAGGAAATAAACATCAACTTGGGGAGCATCAAGAGGGAAAGGATATGTTGGCATATTCCCCTCTTTTGATGGTACTCTTGTTGGGGGCCACACCTGTCAGTGCTCAGGCTTATTCATATCTCTAAACTGAGGGACCACTCCTGGTGGTGATTAGGGACCACCTGCAGTGCCAAGGATCAAACGGGTAGAACACATGCAAGGCAAGCGCTGAACCCTGATACTCTCTCTCCAGCCCCAATAAATGTCTAAAAGTAAAGCTAGACAGTTAGTATGGGGGTGTTTCAGGGCTACATCCAGGAGTCCCCAGGGTCTCTGCCTGGGACTATATGTGGCATCCAGAATTCAAACCAGGGTTGGCCACGTGAAAGGCAAATACTTAACTCCTGTACTAACTCTCTGGCCCCTCACAATCTGTCCCCCCCCCCCAAAAAAAAAGAAACAGAAGGGGCTGGAGAAACAGTTAAGGTACGTGTCTTTCATGTGGCCAACCCACCCCCTTATACTGCCAGGAGTGATCCCTGAGCACAGAGCCAGGAGCCTGTCCTGAGAACAGCTGGATGCACATCCAAAAAACACTCAGAATATGCCAGTGAAACTATAGTTTAGGGGAAATTTTAAATGATAAGAACTTGTAACCCTTCATAAATCAATATATTACCCTCAGGATTATTTCAACCGGGGCCTGAGCCATATAGCATAGCAGTAGGGCATTTGCCTCGCATGCCATCAACCTGGATTTGATTCCCAGCATCCCATATGGTCCCCTAAGCCTGCCAGACGTGATTTCTGAGCACAGAACCAGAAGTAACCCCTGTGGCCCAAAAATAGAAAACAAATGAAACATTTTGTTTTAATAAAACGCAAACCACCTCTATTATGATCACTAACAGTGTATGCTGAAGCTTGAATAAGCTTATTTGGCATAGTGGTCTTTTTTCAGGGGAAAAAAAAAAAAGTACTGTTTGGAAATCTACCTGTCATAAATAAGCAGGCAATAATACCCAAAGACCATAAAGATGAGGGCTGGAAGGACCGGCCCATGATATGAAGCTTACCACAAAGAATGGTGAGTGCAATTAGAGAAATAATGACACTAACATCTATTATAACAATGTTAGTGAGTGAGAGAAATAGAATGCCAGTCTTGAAGAGAAGCGGGGTGGGGTGGAGGGAGATGGGGGCATTGGTGGTGGGAATGTTGCACTGGTGAAGGGGGAGTGTTCTTTTTTATAACTAAAACCCTTTACAAAAATATTTGTAATCATGGTGCTTAAATATATTATTTAAAAAAAATTTTGGGCCCGGAGAGATAGCACAGCGGAGTTTGCCTTGCAAGCAGCCGATCCAGGACCAAAGGTGGTTGGTTCGAATCCTGGTGTCCCATATGGTCCCCCATGCCTGCCAGGAGCTATTTCTGAGCAGACAGCCAGGAGTGACCCCTGAGCACTGCAGGGCGTGACCCAAAAACCAAAAAAAAAAAAAAAAAAAAAAATCTAAATCTATTCTGTTCCTGCTCCTACTATGCTCTGGATTCTTATATACTATAAAACCTAAAATCCAGGGCCGGTGAGGTGGCGCTAGAGGTAAGGTGTCTGAGGTGTCTGCCTTGCAAGCGCTAGCCAAGGAAGGACCGTGGTTCGATCCCCTGGTGACCCATATGGTCCCCCAAGCCAGGGGCAATTTCTAAGCGCTTAGCCAGGAGTAACCCCGAGCATCAAACGGGTGTGGCCCGAAAAACCAAACCAAACCAAACCAAAACAAAACTAAAATCCTATTAGTAAACATTAATGTTTATGAGATAAGGACAAGTAACTTCCAAGCAATAAATAAATAAACAGGTAGAAAATGCCCACAGTTGCGCACAAAGCCCCTTGATTATTCCGGTGCCCCGTGGGGGCAATTTCACCCATCTGGGGAAATACTGACTGGGATGACTGACTGACATTTGCAACTTTAACAACACTATGAAAATATTAGTAACTATGATTTAAAAAGAATATGTGAGGACATTGTTTACCTGATTTCTTAACTGCCTATAAAATAATGCAATTTATGGACATGTCCCCATCATAACCAGGTACCCAGAGTATAAAAGCCAATTTTTAAATCTATGAGTATTTGGGGCCCGGAGAGATAGCACAGCGGTGTTTGCCTTGCAAGCAGCCGATCCAGGACCAAAGGTGGTTGGTTCGAATCCCGGTGTCCCATATAGTCCCTAGTGCCTGCCAGGAGCTATTTCTGAGCAGACAGCCAGGAGTAACCCCTGAGCAATGCCGGGTGTGGCCCAAAAACAAAACAAAAAAAAAAATCTATGAGTATTTACTTTTGGTCTGATATAATATTCCCTATTCACCAATGACTATGAAGATAGGTCCATCACCATGAACATTTGCAAAAAATAAATGTTTTGCTTAAGCTCCAATTTCAATTCAACACATTCACTTACAACTCAGCAGCTAAGAACAGACTCATGACGTACTTTGGTGCCAGAGCTGTGCACGGTTATGGAGTCCACGCTTCCTGCATGGCCACGGCAGCAGTGTAGGGCTTTCACCTTGTTCCTCTCCACATTCCACTCCCACAGGAGCACGGTCTGGTCCATTGAGGCGCTCAGCAGCAGGCAAGACAGACTGTCTGCAGGGGAAAGGGCACGCGAGAAACAACTTCCAAAGTGCGTCTGGGGCCTAAGCAATAGCACAGTGAGGAGGGCATTTGCCTTGCATGCAGCTGACCCAGGTTTGATACCCAGCATCCCTTAGGGTCCCCTGAGCCTGCCAGGAATGATCCCGAGTGCAGAGCCAGCAGTATCTTCTAAGCACCACCAAGTGTAGCCAAAACCAAAAACTAAAGAGATGTACTTGGGAGGGCCCAGCAAAGGAAAAAAAAAAAAAAGAGATGAAAATTGGAACCTGTACATTAAAAATATTAAAGTCTAGGTGATTATTTTTAAAATTGTTTTGTCAAGAAATTAACATGTTAAAGAGGATGACATAGGGGCCGGGAAGGTGGCGCTAGAGGTAAGGTGTTTGCCTTGAAAGCGCTAGCGTAGGATGGACCGTGGTTCGATCCCCCAGCATCCCATATGGTTCCCCCAAGCCAGGAGCGACTTCTGAGCTCATAGCCAGGAGTAACCCCTGAGCATCAAACGGATGTGGCCCAAAAACCAAAAAAAAAAAAAAGAAAAAAGAAAAAAAAGAGGATGACATAAAAGACAAAAAATAATAATAGTTTTAAAAGTTCCAACTGAGTCCAATAATTGTGGTAGATAAAAGCAAAAGGAGGTATAAAGAATGTGACTCATTCAGCATTTTCAGAATTGGTGCTTAAGTCAATTATGTTCTAGGCCCAGGAAGGTGGCTCAAGAGCACATGCCTAGAACGTGCTTAGAGCTCACGCCTGATCCTCACCCTACATTTCCCAGAGCATCACCAAGTCTAGCCTTGGTGGCATCCTCTTACCCCAGCAGCCAGGTGTGGCCAAGGTACTGCCAAGCAACATGGGAGCACTGAATAGTCAGGTCCACACAAAAGGCATTACCAGGATTGGCCCAATATAGAAAAAGCAAATTGTGTTCCAACAGCACATTTTTTTTGGTTTTTGGGCCACACCCGGCGATGCTCAGGAGTTACTCCTGGCTGTCTGCTCAGAAATAGCTCCTGGCAGGCACGGGGGACCATATGGGACACTGGGATTTGAACCAACCACCTTTGGTCCTGGATCGGCCAACAGCAAATTTTTGTTTGAAAAGATAAGAGAGGAAAGAATGAACTCAAGGACTGAACTGTGTGTGTGGGTCCAGGCCTATGGCAGTCCAAGGCCAGGAAGTACATCATCCCAGCAACTCTGAGAGTGGTCACTGAAAACCACTGGGCATGCCTTTAAGCTCCCAACAGAGGGCAAGAGATAGATACCAGGATGTAGCTCAGTGGTAGGATCTGCACTGTGTACACATGAGGCACAAAGGCCAAGCCCAGCCCACCCAGGTTCCTGGCACTGCCATGTGGGACACACCTCCAATAGCCCATCCACTGGCACTAAGATCAGAACCAAGCGTGCTGCTCTGATATCACAACTATGACAGTGAATGAGAACAGGAAAATATTCCATTTTTCAAAATAGAAGAGTTCAGATGACTAGTTTTTATTTATTTATTTTGTATAGTGGGACACAGCAGGTAGTACTCAGATATCACTCCTGGTGGAGCATAGGGGACAATATGGGATGTCAGGGATTGAACCTCGGTTGGCTGCAGGCTAGCTTTAAAACACACACACACACACACACACAAACACACACACACACACATGAATTTATTGTATAAGGGGAAAATCTTCAATAATATAAAAGAGCCCATTATCTTACTGATTATGCTAAGCTTCCAAAAATAAAACCAGAGAGAGCTGGAGATAGCACAGCAGTAGGGCATTTGCCTTGCACTCAGCCAATCCACTATGAACAGTGGTTCAAATCCCAGAATCCTATGACTTAAGGATTTTTTAAATATAAAATCTTCTTGAATATCATATAACTTTGGGGACATAGCAGTATATCTATTTCTGGTGGGCGGCTCAAGGAAACACCATGTGGTGTTGGAAAATAAACCTGGTGCTCCCACATACAGAGGATGCACTCCTAGGAACAACCTACACCACCCACTCTTTGAACTTCAACTTTTCAAAATCTTCCCAATAACGAATCTTTTGTTACTTTTGTTACTGTTAAAACATGACCTATTACCCACCCCCTACCCCCATGCTTTGCAGCTCCAAAAAGTTTCCCTTGATTCCCTATTCTGACATCATTTCTGCTTAGCAGAGCCCTTACCTTTCTTCACCCAGGCCACATCTTTGACAACGTCGGTGTGTCCCGCAATGGTCATTATAGACTTTCCTTCTAAGGACCAAATCCGAGCAGTCTTATCGTAAGAACCAGTCAAGATCCTACGAGACAAAAATCATATGAAATAAGAAGAATACATGTCTTAAAATGAAAATATTTCTAAGGCAGTTAGAAAATCAGTTTTGATACTCTTTCTATTAAATGTTACACAGCTTTGCTTAGAGGGCTGGTTGGTCAGGCGTAGGCTGGCAGGCCTGTCGGCTTTAGCCACCCTCTCTGTGGCTCTGCCTAGTGGTGCTGAGTCAGATCAGGGCTCGTCACCTGCTCCTGTATCTCTACAGCTCAGGCCTTCTCCTGGACAAGGGAATACTTTACAACTCTAAATATGAAAAAGCACCTTTCCAAAACACACGAGAATAAATCAGAAAATGCTGCATCTAACTTTTCCTGATGTAGATGTATGAATAAAATTATAACAAACACTGCATTGCATTTTGACCATGGCAAATATGGTAGTTTACTGGGAAGCAGAGCAAACTGTTCATAAAGCCCAAGTGATTAGTACTGAACTCGTCAAAACCATTAAAGAAAAAAAAAAAAACAAAAAAACACAGTAAAACCAATGAAAATAGCAAGAAAGAAAAAAAACCCAAAAACTTTTTTTTTTGCCCACAATAATACTGGCAGAGGTTTGATCTGGTCCAGTAACAAACATCATCATATTTGATTCTAAATTGCCCTTTTTCAGTCGAGGTGGCATCGATGATCTGCACTTTCCTAGTTATAGGCCAGACCACCTGCAGGATTATCTATGAGCAAGTTACTACTTCCTTAGTATGAAACAAGTAACTTCCTTTATTTGAAATAAGAACAGCTTCATCTGATACACTAAGAACCCAGAGACACCCGTCCTAACAAAAGAAACAGACTACTGGGGCCGGGCGGTGGCGCTGGAGGTAAGGTGCCTGCCTTGCCTGCGCTAGCCTAGGACGGACCGCGGTTCGATCCCCCGGCGTCCCATATGGTCCCCCAAGAAGCCAGGAGCAACTTCTGAGCGCATAGCCAGGAGTAACCCCTGAGCGTCACAGGGTGTGCCCCAAAAAAAAAACCAAAAAAAAAAAAAAAAAAAAAAAAAAGGAAACAGACTACTGTAACATCTGGAACCAGAGAAAGAAACCTATGAAGAGACAAGTTCCTCTTCAAAAACACTGAATGGAAAGATCTTTGCTGTGACCACAGATACTGAGATGGACAAATGACTACTTTCATAAGGATGATCACAGGAACATTCACATGGTGCACTGGGAGAGAAAGAGAACGTGGTCTAAGACAAATATCAGCAGCCTCTGGCAGTACCATTCTTCGGCGCCCTGGACAGAGCTGATCCAGTCATCGTGGAGAAAGCACTGCTGTGGCTGAGGTGCCGTGTACTTCTCAACGTACTCGAGCTCCACCACCTCTTCCTGGAAGACACACAGTACAGTCAGTCAGGTGATGCACATTCAAGAGCATACCATGGAAATCAAGGGACCTCCTCCCAGCTTAATCTATCTCTTGACAGTCTCTTTCGAAGCCCAGAAAGCCAGAGCCATATAAAAAGTGAAACAGTCCCACATAACAATAAGGTTAAAATAAAAAGACTGGGAGGGAGGGCAGAGCGGTGGCGCAAGTGGTAAGGCACCTCTGCCTCATGCACGCTAGCCTAGGACGGACTGCAGTTCAATCCCTCGGCATCCCATATCTTCCCCAAGCTAGGAATAATTTCTGAGCATATAACCAAGAATAACCCCTGAGCATCACTGGGTGTGGCCCAAAAAATAAAAACAAATAAAGACTGTGGGAAACTTATGTTTTTAAAGCGGGGGGGGGGGGGGGTGTTGCAGGAGGGTAGATAATATAGGAAAGTTTAAATCAGAAAAACCAGACAAGCTGTTTCATGGGTATATAGAGAATGATGAATATATTCTGGAAATGGATAGTCATTATGGTTGCAAACATAGTATGAATTTTGTGAATAGTGTCACACACTGTATGCTTAAAAAAAGGTAATCTCGGGGCCAGAGAGATAGCATGGAGGTAAGGCGTTTGCCTTTCATGCAGAAGGTCATTCGTTCAAATCCCAGCATCCCACATGGTCTCCCGAGCCTGCCAGGAGTGATTTCTGAGCCAGGAGTAAACCCTGAGCGCTGCCAGGTATGACCCAAAAACCAAACAAACAAAAAAGGCAATCTTGGGGGCCAAGACAGTACTACTGTGGTTAGGATGCATTGACTTGTGTGCAACCAACCCAGGTTTGATCTCTGGCATTCCAAATGGTTCCCCAAGCACTGCCAGGAGTAATTCCTGAGTGAAAAGCCAGTGAAAACAACCAAAACGGGGACAAATTTTATGTAGATTTATCACAGATCTAAAATTTTACCCCACAAATTACAAAGGCAATTATAAATTATGTCAAATTTTGTAAACATTAATTTTTTTGTTTTGTTTTTTTGGAGGGGTCACACTGGCAGCGCTCAGGGGTTACTCCTGACTCTATGCTCAGAAATTGCTCCTGGAAGGCTCGGGAGACCAATGGGATGCTGGGATTCGAACCACCATCCTTCTGCATGCAAGGCAAATGCCTTACCTCCATGCTATCTCTCCTGCCCCTAAACATATTAATTATAAACAGTATATAAAGTTTAAAAATTACAGGGGGAAATCTACATGGCATAATATCCTACTTTTTTTATATCATGATCATTCTTACACTGTATTTGTAACATACATATATTTACTATTCTTATCCTTGCCTGTTCATTTTATGGCCTTTAAATTTTTTATTTTATTGTAATTTTAAAGTATTTTACTTAAACTGTGATTTAAAAAGTCAAGATAGTTGAATTTAAGGCATATAATATTTCAACACCAATCCTACCACCAGTGAGTTGTCAGTTCTTGTCACATCCGACAAAGATCAATCTCACTGATCAATGCCAGAAATCAATCTGACTCGTCAAAATTCATTCACCTGCATTTCTTGAATATACTCAAAAGAAAAGAGGGGATTTAATAACACTGGACATTTAGAAAGTTCAGATTTATAGGAAGAAAACAATGATGAATTTTGTGATGAAATGAGCACAGATGAAATATCCACAGATCTTGTTAAACTACATACAGATTCAGGCAGAATCAAAAATAATTTACCAACATTATTTAATGATATTAAATGTAAGTAAAAATGATGAAGTATTTGAACTTACCGATGAGATGTTTTCCAATTCCATGTGTTTGAACAAAGGCATACGCAAGAACTGCCCCTTGATAAGAAAATCAAACTCCACATGTTTGTGTAACTCTAGAAGAAAATATATAATAAAAAAATGAAAACTTAGGAAATGCAATTGGATTGGCAGACATTAAGTGTGACCCTCAAAACAGAAAGGTGCCCACAATGTCAGTGTAATCTCTGAGTTCCTCCCTACTAATATAATATGTGATTTTTAGGAATTAAAACAACTTAATTCTTTTGGCATGATTTCCTTTCTTCTTCTTCTTTTTTTTTTGTTTTGGGCCATGCCTGATGGTATTCAGGGGCTATTCCTGGCTCTGTGCTCAGAAGTTACTCCTGCATAATATGGGATGCCCGGAATCAAACTTGAGTCGGCTGTGTGCAAGGCAAATGCCCTATCCACTGTGTTATTGCTCCGTTTCCATCTATTGGCAAATTTTCTTACAGTGGATAAATTAATTACTGTTTTGTTTTCAATCACTAACCAGTGATGCGTGGGGGCTCTGAAACTGGGGCCACTGCCAGAGAATGTACTGGAGGGGCCAGAGCAATAGCACAGGAGTGGGACGTTTGCATTGCATGCATACAACCCTAGATAAACCCTGGTTCGATTCTCGGCATCCCATGCAGTCTCCCCCATGCCTGTCAGGAGTGATTTCTGAATGCAGAGCCAGGAGTAACCCATAAGTGCCACCTGGTGTGACCTAAAAACCAAAAACCAAAGAAAAAAGAAAAATGTTTCCTGGGAGCCATTTCCCCAGCTCTGTTATTTCAATTAAAAAAAAAAAAACTTATTTATCCCGAGTATAAAAAAAAAAATCTATCCCTTGGAAAACTTTATTCAGCACACAAGTATATAATAGAACATAATCCAAAATAACAGAATACCCAATTCCAACGCATTTGAAAATTAACTTGCAGACAATTATTCTTCCTTCTATCCCAATGTTGACTTATATAATTTATCTACAGATGCTTACATATGTATCTATAAATCATAAGGACTTAAAATATAGTCATATATTATAAAACTTACTTTTTTTTTTGTTTTTGGACCACACCTGGTGACACTCAGGGGTTACTCCTGGCAATGTGCTCAGAAATCACTCCTGGCTTGGGGGAAAATATGGGATGGCAGGGGGTGGAACTGCGTCTGTCCTAGGTTAGCACTTTCAAGGCAACACCCTACCACTTGCGCCACCGCTCTGGCTTCCATAAAACTTTTTTTTTTTGGTTTTTGGTTTTTGGGCCACACCCGGCGGTGCTCAGGGGTTACTCCTGGCTATCTGCTCAGAAATAGCTCCTGGCAGGCAAGCGGGACCATATGGGACACCGGGATTCGGGATTCGAACCAACCACCTTTGGTCCTGGATCGGCTGCTTGCAAGGCAAACGCCGCTGTGCTATCTCTCCGGGCCCTGGCTTCCATAAAACTTAATTATTGCTTTTAGAATCAGTCAACTTTTAGATTTCCGTATATAATAAATGCATTTTATAATGAATTTTTAACAGTCAGTATCTCAAATCTATAATATTATATCTAGTAACTTATATTATTGAACAGAGTTCTTCCCCTCATTAAATTTACTAGGTCATCTGTGTGTAGTATTTCATGCATTTGGGATTTGATTATTGGCTTATCAATGGTTACTTATTTTTTGGTCACTTCTGGGAGTGCTCAGGGGACCATATGGAACACCAGAGGATCGAACCAAGGTTCGTCCTAGATCAGCTGCATGTAAGGCAAATGCCCTACTGCTGTGCTGTTGTTCCGGCCCCCTGCAACAATAATTTTTATTCCAGTTCAAAAACATTTCAACAAAGCTGAATATGTTTTAAAATTCTGTGCATCTGAATTTTTATATTTTGATGAAAATGTAAGACTTATAGAAAATGCATATATCTCTGAATCAAGAATTAAAACTTGCTAAGCAATAGACTGTAGGCTGTTCCCCTACTAAAAATTTGTTATTCAAAACCCGTTTCACATGTATTAACGTTTGGGGGATCAGGGATCAGAGAAGATGCTGGCGCGGATGAGGTTCCAGCATCACAAAAATAAAAGCTTTAAATTAGTTGAAGAAAAAGTGAAAAAATTAGGGATTAGTTTGTAATTCTCACTATTCCATTCTTTTCAAGTAAGATAAAGTCAAAAAGCTTTGACACATTGGAAATATCTGCATGATAAAAAATATGCCAGTGATATAGGATGGGGGTAAAGCACTTGCTTTGGAAGGTCCACAAGGTCCACCCAACTCTCTCCTTCGACAGAGACAGGTATAGCCACAGCACAGTCAAGTGTGTCCCACACCATCCCTAGAGACTTTGAGGCTGGACACAGAATATCATTTTTGTTTGCTTTGTGCACAGCTGGCTAAGGCAGGCTCTAGCTCAGCATCCCCATTAGATTCCTCAGTCCCCAGAACAAAGTATGTGCTCCTCCCCATCTTGACTTTTTTTTTTTTTTATATTGCTTCATTACTTAAATTTCAAATATGCACAAGTAGAGATTGGTATATTTCCAGCTATCTGTCACCCAACATTATGATGATAAAGTTGTGGGAGCTTGAGACAGTGTAGCA
Organism: Suncus etruscus; assembly: GCF_024139225.1. Classification (NCBI taxonomy): domain Eukaryota; kingdom Metazoa; phylum Chordata; class Mammalia; order Eulipotyphla; family Soricidae; genus Suncus; species Suncus etruscus. Next base: position 116,182,052 of record NC_064852.1, on the reverse strand, counting down.
TGGAGTTCTTGTCTTGCACACAATCAACCTGGGTTTGATCCCCATATGGTCCCCCACCTGCACCTCCAGGAGTGACCTGAGTGCAGAGCCAGGAGTTAGCTCTGAGCACTGCCAGATGTAGACCCAAATAAACACTCTTAAAGGAAAAAAAAGGGGGGGGGGCTGGAGAGATAACACAGGCATAGGGTTTTGCCTTGCATATGTAGTCAACTTAGGACGAATCCAGGTTAAATCCCAGCATCCCACAGGGTACTCTGAGCCTGCCAGGAGCGATTTTTAAGCACATAGCCAGGAGTAAACCTTGAGCACCTCTGGGTGTGTCCCAACCCTCCCAAATAATACAAATAAAAATATATATGTATATATATGAAACTTGGGCTAATCTTATTTCATCACTATTTTCATCATTTTGTCCATATAACTTTATAGTTAGTCCATTAATTAGATAGTATAATGCATATTTTGCATTTATATATTTGATACTACTGCATTTTTATGTATTTTATCCATTATTTAAAAATGAACTTCAGATACTTTAAAAGTGCCAGTATTAATATAGGTATTTGCTAAAATTGTTATTTCGATTTGTCTTAGTGGAGCAAGTGGGTCCTAAGTACAAACATGTTTGTTTTATTCCTTACTCCCTGAGCATGGAATGGAGGGAGATGAGGGGCAATCACATGTGGTACTGGGGACTGAACTGAGTTGACTGCATGTAAGGCAAGTGCCTTATCCCTGTGCTATCTCTTTGGCCTATAATCACAAATCTGTATTATTCAACATTACTGTTATTAAACCCAAAGTCTTTATTTCGAAATATCAACCACATTATCTCTAGATTGCCTTGGAAGTACATAAAGTAAAAAAAATTTTTCTGAAAAATTTTATTTCAAAATAAAAATTTTTTTTGGTTTTGAGCCACACCCGATGACTCAGGATTTTTTTCCTGTCTATGTGCTCAGAAATAACTCCTGGCTTGGAGGACCATATGACCCATGTCCATCCTGGGTCAACTGCGTGCAAGGCAAATGCCTACAACTGTGCTACCGCTCTGACCCCTTCAAAATACTTTTAAAAGTATCAGGTAGCAGGGAAACTCATGTAATTCATCAATTTTTTGCTGTTAGGTAAGGTAAATAAGACATGCTTTTAGTGCAGTTTGTAACATTGTGCTTTCCAGACTCTGAAGAACATTTACATGTATACACATACACTCATGCATACAAACATACATACATACACACACACATATACACTCACCATTCACACACACACATACACACACACACATACACTCACCATTTTTGGCCTCCAACAATTTATTGATGAGGTTACTAAGGTCAGCAATTTCAGAAGTTGCAGGAATTGAGAAGGGAACATCATCTACTGCATATCTATAAAAAGAAAATTTGTCAAGTTGAAGTTTACAGATATTTGAACAAACTTGCATTCATGAATTAAACAAACTTTTATTATCTAATCCACACCAGACACTTTGTTTTGGGGAAAGGGATGCGCCAGGGTCATATCCAGCAGTGCTGTTTGTGGGGACGGTGGAAATCAGGCCTGTTGCTTTGGGAGGTGAAGATTACTCCTGGTACTCCACAGCAATTGGTCCTGGGGGCCATGGGGCTGGAGCGATAGCACAGCAGGCAGGGTGTTTGCCTTGCACGAGGCTGATCCAGGTTTGATCCCTGACATTCTCTGAGTAGAACCAGGAGTAATTCCTGAGCAGAGCCAGGAGTTAACTTCTTAGCATCACTGGGTGTGGCCCCCAAACCAAAGGACAGCAAAAACAATAGCTAAGAGTTATTAAATTGTACATATACTCCTAGCTTATTCAGAGAATGTAATTTTGCTATAGGCAGTATAGCAGTGAATGGAGTGGATTTTTTTGTTTGTTTGTTTTTGGGCCACACCCAGCAGCACTCAGGGGTTACTCCTGCCTCTGTGCTCAGAAATTGCTCCTGGCAGGCTGGGGGGGAACCATATGGTATATCGGGATTCGAACTACCATCCTTCTGCATGCATGGCAAATGCCTTCCCTCCATGCTATTTCTCCAGCCCCAGAATGGAGTGGTTTTTATTATCTATTAAAATCTTATTTATTTCTATAGGAAATGAGAAACAAATATAGCAGTACACATGACTGATAACTCAACGGGCTGTGTGCACGCTTTGCAGGTAGATGGCCAAAGTTCTATCCCTGGTAATGCATGGTCCTCTGAGAACCAGAGCAGAGAGTGACCCCCTCCCCCAACCCCACCTCAAGCACAAAGCCAGAAGTAGCCCTAACCATTTGATTGTAACCCAAAAAGCAAAACAGAAGCTGGAACAATAGTACAGTGGTAGAACACTTGAACTTGCCTTGCGCCCGGCCAACCTCAAATACCACCAGGAATGATCCTTGAGTGCAGTCAGAAATTAACCCTGAACACTGCTAGATGTGCTTCCCTTACACACACACACACACACACACACACATACCCTTGAGTACAGAGCCAGAAACAAGCCCTTATAGAATTCCCCCTTTTATTTATTTATTTATTTATTTATTTATTTATTTATTATTTTTTGGTGGTTTCTTGGGCTACAGCTGGAGCCAGGCTCATGGGACCATATGGGATGCCAGGAATTGAACACAAGTAGGTCATGTGCAAGGCAAACACCCTAACCACTGTACTATTGCTCTGGTCCCTAGAATTCCTTTTATATTATAAACAAGATTATATGTTCTCAATGGAGTGATGTCCATAGTAGACAACTGGTAAATCACTGGTTGCCTTGGGCAGGAGAGACTGGAAAGACTGGGCTGTGATCTCAGTTTTTAAAGGGTGATTAAAAAAAGTTCTTGGATGTCTGAAACAACTGTATCATGAACTACTTTGTTTATAGTGTTTAAGTAAAGCTGAAAACATTAGTAAAAATGTTCTGACACTGGAGAGATGACATAGGGGTTAAGGCATTTGCTTAGCATCTTGCAAACTAAGGGTACCTAAAGTTGCCTGGTACCTAAGTATGTCAGTCTGAGCACCGGTATAACCAACAGGATTGGCCTTCATCCCACCCCCTCTACTCACCCACAAATAAAATAAATCCTAACACTGTGATGTTTGAAATTTTTGAAATATACCATAAATATATAAATTCTCTTGAAGTTGAGGTTTTTACCTAAAAAAGAAAAACATTTAAATTCTGGATTTTTATTTAAATTTTGGAGAATAGACACATATCAAAAGACATTAAGGCTAGACTGCAGAATTCATTCACCAAGACAGGAGAAATATCTTTGTGCCACGGTGAATGCTTGAGTGGAGAGAGTCGCTTTAGAGTTTATTGAACAAACCAAAAAGACTAAATTAGCAAGTCTGGGGTAGTCTGAAATTTTGATGTTTTCTTTTTGTTGTTGTTCCCTTCATTTATTGTTCAGTAATCAATTATCAACGAATTTGTTGATAATGCAACATACAACATAAGGGGAAAATAAATAGGTTTCAATCAATTCTCGCCAGATTTAAAATGCATCACCTTTCTGTTTATGGCTGAAACCAAACTACAATAATGCTTGTAATCATGGTGCTTAAATATTTTTTTTTTAAAAAGCATCATCTCATGCAACATTAGAAAAAAATGTGTCCTAAGAAACTGTGAAATGCCATCAGCAGACAGCATTTCACTGACCATACTGTGTTTCTTTCAGAAAACGAATCTCAGGGGCCTGAGCGATAGCAAAGCCCTAGTGCGTTTGCCCTGCACGCGGCCAACCTGCAGGGAGGGACTCCGGTTCGATTCCCAGCATCCCATAGGGTACCCAGAGCCTTCCAGGGGCAACTTCTGAGCACAGAGCCAGTTGTAGCCCCAGCCCCCCAAAAGAGAAGAAAAAGAAAACGAATCTCCAGGCCCTTCAGATCCAGCTAGGTCCTTCCCAGCCACACTTGGAATTCATTCTAAGCGAGGAAGCAAAGCTGTGACCTGGGACGACTGGGAGCAGGCCGCAGGGAAAGTCCCACGGGGCAACGCAGCAGAGAAGAGGGTGCGGGGTGCAGGCCAGGCCAGGAGACCAGGGGCCGCAACGACCAGCAGATCAAGGGCTGCAGGGCCAGGGCCTGGACTTACTTCTTGTTGTCCGTGAAAAAGCGCGTCTGGAGTTGCGCCATGGTCCCGAGGAACCGGGGGCTCGGCCCGGCCAGCGCGCGCGCTGCGATCTCGCGGGGCGGTGGACGAGGGCCCCGGGGGCTCAGGCCCAGGCTCGGCGCAGCCGGCGGGCGGCCGTGGGATTCCGCTTCTCCCGGGCTCAGGCTCCCGGCCCGGCGCGGCACCACGAGGCTGCGCGTCCCCCGGGGCCAGGCCGCAGCGTCGACGGCCGACTCGCGGATGCACGAGTCATCGATCGGCCTTAAAGGGGCCGCCTCCGCCCTGGCGTGGAAAGAAGAGATGAACCTGAGCCGTGTATTATTATTATGTACAGTAGCTGCCTTATTAGGAGGATTATATTGGAGTCTAGGCTTGTATTGTATGCTTATTCTGTATTGGAAAATGAATTTTATATGTGTAAATCCCTTTAAATATATTAAAAGTAGATATTAAGGAGGGGTGTTCTTGTTATGACTAAAACCCAACTACAATTATGTTTGTAATCACGGTGTTTTATTATTTTTTTTGTAATCACGGTGTTTAAATAGAGAAATTATTTTAAAAAATAAAATAGATATTAGATATGCTAGAGAAGTAGAAAATAGGATATTTCATAATTATATGTATGATTAGGTAAAGATGATTATGTATACATATAATTATAAAACATATTATAAATACATATTAAATATAACATATAGTATAAGTATATTATATTATAAATATTTGTAATATAATAATTATGTATTTATATATCTGAATTTATATATCAATATTATATATCTATACTATATGGCAATATCTATATATTTTATATTCTGTATAATCTGATATATAATTACATAATATATAGTATTATAGATATTCAAATATGTATACAAATACTTTCTATGTATTTAGGTCGTAGACACATAATGAATGTATAAAATCTCGATAAAAATCATTTTCTCTCTCCTGCTTTCTTTCTTCTTTTTTTTTTTTTTTTTTTTGGTTTTTGGGCCACACCCGGTGATGCTCAGGGGTTCCTCCTGGCTGTCTGCTCAGAAATAGCTCCTGGCAGGCACGGGGGACCATATGGGACACCGGGATTTGAACCAACCACCTTAGGTCCTAGATTGGTTGCTTGCAAGGCAAACACCGCTGTGCTATCTCAGGGCCCTCTCTCCTGCTTTCTGTCAATTTGAAGAAACAGCCCCTAAACTCAATAGTGAAATACCACCCAGACACTACAACTCCCAGAAAGCGGCCCTAGTAGTCTTATTTGCCACGCTATTCTCACGATATCTTTTTTATTTTTTGGAAGGGGGCTGGGGACAAACCCTATTGGGCGTTATGGTACTCCTGGATCAGTGCCCGGGTAAAACCTGATCTGCAATCATTCATCTCTTGCAAAACCTGGCCTGAGTGCTCCTGCAGCCCCCAACACACCCCTGCTTGCGCTCTTCTTTGTATTCATCCTTCCAGACTTTAGCTAGCAGCTCTTCTCTGGTCTAGGTCTCTGACATCTGGTAAAGAAACCCATTCGGATTTCTTTTGGACACACAAGTCCCAGCTAAGCTCTACCTAGGTTTCCCTTTAAGCGCCCAGATGCAGCTGAGAGGATCTTAAAAGAGACCCAGGATGCAAGCTGAGAAGTTTTTTAAAGCTACCCAGGTGCAAGATAGAGCACCTTAGAGAAAATCCAGGATACAGGTTCTTAAAGGTCTTAAACAGGGGTCTCAAACTCGCGGCCCTCCGTACAACATTTTGTGGCCCGCGGCCGGCCTTCAAATAATCGCAATAAAAATCACATTAGTAAGAAAAAAATCTCATTAAACATTCGCATACCCCGAGCAGTTCCGTTCAGAGTATGCAAATGTTTAATGCGATTTTTTATTGCGAATATTCGGTAAGCGAAATCCCTTTGCCTCCTGCGGCCCCCAGGTAAACTGAGTTTGTGACCCCTGGTCTTAAAGGTTCTCTGGCAGCTCTGTGCCTCAACCCTCCGACTTTAAAGCCCCGGGTGGGAGGCGGGACTAAGAAGACGGAGAACCAATCAGAAAGCAAAGTCGACTACGGCGGCCGGCGGCGGCCAAGCTTGCTTCACGGGGGCCTCTGGCGGCGCGCGCCTAGGGCCGTGCTGCGCCTGCGCACTGTGCTGGTCTCCATGGCGGGGCCGCGGCGCCCAGACGAGGTTGAGTAGACTGGTTTTGAATTCTCTCCCCTCACGCCGCGCTGCTCCGTGCACTTCCGTCCTCGGCGGCGGACGGCGGGCCGGGGCGCCGGAGGTCGGGCCGGGCCGGGCCGGGCCGGGCTGTGCGCGCTGACGGGCCGGGCGCCGCGGGACCGGCCGGGCCCGGAGCTGCTGCGGGTCGCCGCCCCTCGGGGGCCCGGGCCCGGCGGCGCCTGTCGGGGTTCCCTGCCCGAGCCGGAGAAGGGGGACAAGGGGGAGGTTCTTTGGGCGCCCGCGGGGCAGCTGGCCAGGCCGGGGCCGGGTCCCCGACCCGCCGCCTTTTCGGGCCCATTTCCGAGGTGGTCCCCCCCCCCCCGCCCCAGGCGCCTGCGACTTTCCCGTCTGTGCTCGGCGTGAATCCAGGCCACAGTTTCATCGAGTCATTTTTTGGGGGGCCCTGCATTTCCTCGAGGGGAAGCGGGGCGTGCTTTTTCGTTGCCAGGGAGGACGGAGACTTGCAGAGGCCAGAGTCATGCTGTGGGTGCTCACTTGCAAAGCTCCCAGTGGCGAGATTTCGGGGACCCCCAGTTTAGGGAGATTTCAGGACCCCCATTTAGGGGGACTTAAGGAAACCCCAGTTTAGGGGGACTACTGGACCCCCGGTTTAGGGAGACTTAGGGAACCCCCAGATAGGGAGACTTCGGGATCCCAGTTTAGGGAGACTTCAGGACCCCCATTTAGGGGGACTTAAGAGAACCCCACTTTAGGGTCTGGCAACAGCAATATACGTTTCTATGAGCTGTATGGTCTGTGCAGGCTAAGAGGTCGTCTTAAAAAAATCCTCCCCAAAGTGTCCTTCATCTTTGCTTTCTTTGCGCAGTGTCTGGTTACCAGTCATGAGCTTGAGGGAAATAAAATTTCACTAATTTCCAAGAATTAAAAAAAAATCGCTTACAAATGTGCCACATCCGTGAAGTCTGTACCTGGTTTGAGAAATAAAAAGAGAAAGTTTGGGCCGGTGTGGTAGTACAGTGGTAGGGCTTTTGACTTGCACGGGGCTGACCCAGGACAAATGGGGGTTCGATTCCCGGCATCCCATATGGTCCTCTCAGTCGGGAGCGCCATCGGGTGTGGCCCCCCAAACCAAAACAACAACAACAAAAGAGAAAGTTTATCTCTGGAAATTCCTTGGACAATTTGGGCATGCAAATAGGATCGAGTTCTTTAGCCTGGCGAATCCTGGCAGCCATGAGCATTCTATGGCTTAGCTAGAAAGCATGAGCCACTTGGTTAATTGAGTCTTTGCTATTTAATTTATGTTTTTTGAATTTGGTAGAGGGAGGCAAATTTGTGTTATAGACATTTCATTCCTTGGGAATGATTTGACTTTTGAGTTCTAGGAGTTAAAAGGGCCTGAGTTGTATTGAACCTGAAAGAAGTCATGTTAGGTTCACAGGGTATTTTGTTTTGTTTTAATAACAGCATTGGTAAAAATGTCTTTGAAAGATGTGTAATCAACAATTCCCATTCCTGTGCTTCTCACGGACTCATATGTTGCCTAGAAACCCACAGCTTGAAAACGACATTAGAGTTGTTATATTTTTTGCTTTTGCAATGGCCTAGTATGATATTGTATCCAGACACTGCGTGCTCTTGGGTGTCCTAATTGTTTTGGATTTTTTTTTCTTTTGGTTTTTAGTCTGATTTCTAATGCACAGTGATCAGAAGTAACGTCTTGACTGCTTTGGCTTTCTTATTAATACAGACAATAAGAGCTACCTCAGTCATTATGAGGATTTCTGAAATAATTTGTAAAGCTCTTGAAGAGCAAAGTGATTTAAAAAACGGAGGTAGGTACAGACTAGAAATAGCTAGAACAGTGTCTAAAAGGAAAAAAAAAGTGAGAGAGAAGAAAAATGTCTGCCATAGAGGAAGGCAGGCGAGAGTTAGGGGGATGTTGGGAGGGAAACTGGTGACTTCGATGGCAGAATATTTGCATTGATGAATGGATGGGTGCTGGGCATTGTATGATTGAAATTTAATTATGAGGGGCCTGAGTGATAGCATAGCCTTAAGGCATTTGCTTTGCACACGGCCAACCCAGGACAGACCCCGGTTCAAATCTCAGCATCCCATATGATCCCCGAACTTGCCAGGAGCAACTTCTGAGCACAGAGCCAGAAGTAACCCCTGAGCACCGCTGGGTGTGACACAAAAACATAAACAAAACAAAATTCAATTATGAACCAAAGTTGTATCTTTATTTTCCTAGACATTTGAAAAGTCCTATTGATATATATTGGCAAACATTAACATATGAATACACACTATAATTTAAAAAACCAATTTAAAAATTTTATGAAATATGTGAACAAGGATTCTTCATTTAATTTGATACTTTCGATGCATGGTATTTTTGTATACAAAATAAGAGTAACATTATGTCATAATACCTACCATAAAAATGAGAAATGTGGGGCCATTGAGGTGGCGCTAGAGGTAAGGTGTCTGCCTTGCAAGCGCTAGCCAAGGAAGGACCACGGTTTGATCCCCCCGCGTCCCATATGGTCCCCCCACGCCAGGGGCAATTTCTGAGCGCTTAGCCAGGAGTAACCCCTGAGCATCAAACGGGTGTGGCCGGAAAAAAAAAACAAAAAAAAAACAAAAAAGAGAAATGTGTTTTTCATTTATATGTACATGTGTGCAATAATTTAATGTAGTACTACAATTATATACTTTAAGTAGATTTCAAGATCCTTTAAATTATGTAGCATTAATCAAGACACTTAAAATTGAAATAACTTTTTGGGGATTGGGTGCAAGGAATGGAACCCAGTGGTGCTCAGTGTATTCCTGGCTCTGAGCTCAAGGATCACTGCTGGAGGGGCTCAGAGCACTATATATGGTGCCAGGGATTGAGCTCAGCTCAGCTGTTTGCAAGGCAGGTATCTGCCCAACCCTGGTGAATTTTCTGGCTCTTAGAGGGGTTGCTCGTGGCAGTGTGGGCCGTTCATACTGTGTGGAGGACTGAAAGTGGGTGTGCTATTTCTCTGGCCTAAGAAATTGTTTTTAAAACAGTTTTAAGGTTTTTCTTAGCCTCCACATTCAGTGGTTTTCTTTAAACCTCCACATCCATGGATTGAGTGTTCTTGAAGATAATATAGATTCGAGGATCCCTACATCACATGGCCCCCTGAGCTACCTTGAAATAGCTCTGAAGGCTCCTAAGCATGGCTGGTGTGACCTAAGAGTACCCCAGTACTGCAGAGGCCAAGAAACACTGTCCTCAGGTCTAACATTCGGAAGAACAACTGACTGTAACAACTCCCTTAGCTGGAAGGCCCCTCAAAATTCATTTTTTCTCCTGAGGGAAAGAAGGGGTGTAGAGGATAGAAATATTTTCTGTTCTCTTTATCGATTTCCAAATCAAAAAATAAAAATAAATAAAAATGAAGAAAGTGTTCAAGTAAATTCCAGGATTTTATAGGTATAAGGAGAGGCGCCTTTATTTTGTAACTTCTGTAGCTTCCACAGGAAGCTGCGTTATTAGAGGCTCGAGCCATAGGACAGTGGGTATGGAGGGTGCCTACCTTGCACTTGGCTGACCTGGCCCCTGACCTGCAAAGAGTGATCTCTGACTGCAGCCAGGAGTAAGTCCTAAGCACTGCTGGGTGCAGCCTCAGAACAAAAACAGCTGTGTTTTTACTAAACGTTTTTATTGTGGAGAAAAATGTTAAATTGCTAGAAATATCTTTGTTGTGGAGGTAGTTGTAGAATGTGATGGTTGAAACAAACCTTATTCTAAATCTTAATTTTAGGTAAGGAAATCGATACAGATATTATTACTAACCTCTAGAACACACAGTTATTTGTTAAATCAATCCCAATATTTAGTTCTTATTAGCTAAGTCTGGACTCTACCAGGCTTATAAGACCATTCTATAATGAAAATTGCATATCAAAATTTGTGGTTTTATGTGTAGCAAAACGAATATGCACTGTATGCATTTTCATTACAGAAGAATTGCTGCTGTGAAGATATAACGATGGCCTTCACATAAATGAAACTTAAGAGTAACAAGATTTAGTGCCTCAGAAAGGAAAAATTTCAATGGACAAGAAGCCAATTCTGGAGGTAGTAAAATGCTTGAGACCTGGAATTTGAACTTGAGCTACTATCTAAAGGTAATAATTTATTTTGGTTGATTTAACGTAACAGGCCTCTAGAAGTTAACTTTTGTTGATATGTTAATAAGAAAGATTATACCTGGCAATAAATCTGGTTATGATTACTAATAAGATAATTTTTTGTGCTAATTCTTTTGTATTACTATCTTAAACCTTAAATGCTTTATTTAGCAGCTAATTAAAAAGTAGGGAAATATTTTTTTAAACTAATTTTACTTAGGTGGCATGATTTACAAAGTTCTTCACGATTGATCTTTAGGCATACAATGTTCCAACACCTCTTCCTTTACCAGTGCCCACTTCCTTCCACCAGTTTATCCTCTCAGTCCCAGCTGCAACACTGGTTTACAATACTTTTACTGATATGGTTCCATGAATACTGCTTTACCATCTTCCAGCACCTTAAAAAAGTGACCCCTTCCCTCCATCACTGTCACTGTTTTCCCTGCCAAGCCTCTCCCACCTCTGTGGGATGCTTCCTACTGAAGACCCGTTCTCATATTCTTCATGTATATTGCCTTTGGGCATTTGTTATTTTACTTTGTATCTTGGTATCTCATGTGTGAGAGATTATTATGTGTCTTGTCTGTGTTCCTTTGCCTAACTTCACTCAACATGATACTCTTCAGATCTAGCCAACTAAGTAGCAGAGTAGCTGGAACTTTTTTTCAGTGGCCAGATTTGAACTCTGGTCTTGTGTGTAATGCAATGTGCTTTGCTGCTGCTGAGCATCTGCCACATGCAAGGCAAACACCCTTCTTTGTGTGCTGTCCTGTTGGTAGAGGCCTTGGATGGTTCCTTATAGTGCCTTCTAATTAGATGGCTCTCAATTGGTTCCCTTGGTTTTTCTGTTAAAAAAGATGTTTCCCTCTCACCTCCTAAGATCTCTATCCAGAAATTACCTTGTGATACTCTGATTACTTCATAAAATCTGCATAATCTACCAGATCCTTGATCTCTGAATCCCAGCTATGTCATCTATATTTCAAAGGAAACCTTTTTGGGAACTTTAAAGAAAAAACCATTGGCGTTGTAAAATTATCTTGTTTGGAGTCTGTAATTGGTTCCTTGACTAATGTTTTTGGGTAAGGACACTCTGTTTTTAGACCATAAGTTTTTTTGTTTTTTGTTTTTTTTTTTTGGTTTTTGGGCCACACCCGGTGACGCTCAGGGGTTACTCCTGGCTATGCGCTCAGAAGTCGCTCCTGGCTTGGGGGACCATATGGGATGCCGGGGGATCGAACCGCGGTCCGTCCTAGGCTAGCGCAGGCAAGGCAGGCACCTTACCTCTAGCGCCACCGCCCGGCCCCAGAGCATAAGTTTTTTTCCTTTTCTTTTTTTCCTTTTGCTGCCGCCTATGCAAATTACTGCTATTTATTTAATTTTAGTTTTTCCCCTTACCTTTGCAGGGTGTCTAAGGATTTATTTCATTTCATACTATTACTTATTCTCCCATTGCATTTTAATTTTTTTGTTTGTCTGGTTTTTATGGGCCATACCTTTTGAAGCTTAAGGGTTACTCCTGCCAATGCGCTCAGAAATTGCCCCCTGGCTTGGGGAACCATATGGGATTCTGGGAGATAGAACTGCTATCTGTCCTAGGCTAGTACTTGCAAGGCAAACACCTTACTTTCTAGCACCACCGCTTCGGCCCCTATATTTTAATTTTTATAAAATTAAGTAGGGGGAGATGTTGGTAGAGACATTTGGATTGGTCCTGATACTGCCTTTTAATTAGATGTCTCAAAATTGGTTCCTTTGGTTTTCCTGTTAAAAAATTGTTTCCCCGGGCCCAGAGAGAGCACAGCGGCGTTGCAAGCAGCTGATCCAGGACCAAAGGTGGTTGGTTCAATCCCGGTGTCCCATATGGTCTCCCGTGCCTGCTAGGAGCTATTTCTGAGCAGACAGCCAGGAGTAACCCCTGAGTACCGCCGGGTGTGACCCAAAAACCAAAACAACAACAACAACAACAACAAAAATGTTTCCCCATTGCCTTCTCCTCTGGCTTTTTCCCTTCCCCTTGGGCGTGGGCTTTGTTTTTTTTCCAATAAAGGCTACTCAGGTGGCCTGGAGGGGCAGCTAACATCTTGGCTCATGGTTCCACATGGTGGAGTGACTGGCTTGTGGGTGAACAACTTGCGGTTGGTTTTCTGGCCTGCTATACCTTCCCATTATTATTTCTTGCTTTGGATTTGCTGCTGCACCTGCGTCTCTTGTCCTACCTGGACAGAGTGCATGGAAATCTCTCCCCTTTCTGGGGATTGTGGAATGCACAACCCACCATTCAACACTACTTCCCCCTGGCCTACCCAAGAAAATTTGATGTGACACAAGATACATAAAATAGGCATAAGTCAAGCATTTACTAATGATATGGGTTGTTGAGGCCATCAAAAATGGATTAATTATGAGCAGGGCAAGTATCTTACATGCTATATTGTTTTTCCAAATCCCATAAATTTATTTCAAAATGTTTTTGGGATTTCCACATTTTGTTATATGACCCTAACTAATATTTAAGATGATAGACTCAGCTTCTTTTCATCCTGCTATACTATAGCTCCAGCTATAAGTTCCTTTTTTGGGGGTGGCGTTTGGGCCACACCCAGTGGTGTTCAGGTTACTTCTGTGCTCAGAAATCACTCCTGGCAGGCTGGGTGGGGTGCATATAGGATGCCGGGGTTAAACCTGGGTTGTTCTGGGTCAATGGCCTGCAAGGCAAACACCCTAACCATTGTGCTCTGCTTCAGCCCCCAGCTATAAGTTCGTAATAAGACACTATACTTTTATATTATAAACCTTAAATAGTGTCACCATTAGCTTCATGTTTACTTCATTTCAATTTGGAGACATGTCATTCCTTGTAGACAACATTGAATCTAATAGTAATTGGTGAGAGAGAGAGAGACAGAGACAGACAGACAGACAGACAGAGACAGAGAGAAAGAGAGACAGAGAAAGAGAGAGAGAATAGCATGGAAAGAGAACTTGAAGGAGGAATGGAGGGAGAGAGACAGGGAGAAGAGAGGGGGAAGGAGGGAGTAAAGGAGAGGAAGAAGGGAGGGAGAAAAGGGGGAGAAGAGGGGGAGAGAAAGAAACAAATAGCAGGAGGTAAGGTGCCCTGAGCAACCCCTGAGCTGGGAATAGCTCGAAAGCAAAACAACAAAACAAAAAGACAAAAACAAAAAACTAATAGTAACTAGTATACTAACCCTGAGTTTCAAAAGCTCAGTACCTTTGCAAAACTATTATAAAGATACTCAATATCTTTGTTATATGGGTCTTCCCTATGCATTGTTAGTTGTTTAGCAGTTTGTGGAGCCTTTAGATACCAGTAGCACTCTTCCTCCCAGTGTGACAATAAAAAATGTCTATAACATGATTAGGGAGTATATGTGGAGATAGGCACAGTGGTGCTTGGGTTACTCCTGGCTCTGTGTTCAGGAATTACTCTTGGCTGTCTTGGGGACTATATGGGATGCTGGGGTTAGAACCAGGGTGCAAGGCAAACATCCTACTCTTTGTGCAGTGCTATAAATATAAATAAAATAAAAAATAATATAATAAAAATAATTATATGCATTAATTCTTCATAAAATGAAATTTTTTGCACTTATATGCATTTTAGACTATTTAATTACCTGTCACATAGCATAAATCTTCTGCGCTCAAGCAGTGCTCAGGAATCCAGGGGCCACTCCTGATGATATCAGCAAACACTGCTTCAGTGTTAGGGCTCTACAGTGCCTGGGACCACCGGACCACTTAGTGAACACCATAATGATGTTTGAGGGACCTTGTGGTACCTGCATTGCAACCACGGTCAGACATATACCAACTCTCATAGCATTAATTTTAATAACTCGATATACAAGGTAATTAAGAATAGGATGAGGAAACAACATATACTAATTTTTGCTATATTTTGAATTTGTTTTGATGCCTTGAATTTATTTATATATTTATTTGATATGTCATTGTTGAACTGAAATTATATTGGTTAACTGCATGAGGGGAAATGATAGAAATAAAAAAACAATAGAGGTGCCGAAGGGAGAGAACAGTGGTAGGGCATTTGCCTTGCACGCAGCTAATCCAGGACAGACGGCAGTTCAAATCCCGGCCTCCCCGTGCCTGCCAGGAGCAATTTCTGAGCGCAGAGCCAGGAGTAACCCTTGAGTGCCGCCCAATGTGACCCCAAAACAAAAATAATAGAAATGTTAAGTTCTTTGATCACATTTTTAAATTCTTTCAGCTATTAAAGAATAGAAGAAAATGGAATTGAACATGCCATCAGTATGGAACAGTCTGATTCTTTAATAGGCAACCATAATGATTCTGAAGATTCAAAAAGAGATTCTCAGGTATTTGTGGAGGGAATTCAGTGAGGAAAACAACATGCTATTTAAAGTCTTTTTTTGGGGGGTGTGGGGAGCATCCAGGCGTGCTCAGGGCATATTCTTGGATCTATGCTCAGGGATCACTTCCAGGCATTGCTTGGGAAACCATATGTGGTGTTGAGGACTGAAGCAGGGACAACACCTTAATTAACTGTTCAGTCTCTATTCAGTCCCTAGTCACTGCCTTTTTATGCTTAAGATGTATTGTTACATTTTGAGTATTCAAGAATTTTAACATTATATACATTTCCTATCATATATTTAATTTTGCAATATGGTGCTTTTCTGGATGTGCTCAGAATAATTTACATATAAAGAAAATGAAGTAACAATTATTTTAGATTGTATTCTCTTGGACAATTTTAATTTCCCTAAGTTCAAATAAAACATAATAAAAGATAACAATTTTACCTAAGAAATAAAATAATAAAAGATAACTAAAAATGCTTTTTACATATATTTTTCTCTGAGAATTGACAACTTTTACAGAAATGAATTAGGAGAAAAATAGCTTCTTAATTTTTATTATAAACTCAAAAATACTGTATATTAAAAAATAAAAATACTGTATATTTTACAAAATAGTGATTTTATATTTTACAAACATCTAGTGATTTTTTTTTTCCTTTGCCAAAGCATCTGACCTGTATGGACTCCAGTGAGCTTTCCTTTGATCATAATATTTCTTCTGAAGTTTTACCTACCAGTACTCATGAAGCAGAAGCAGACAGTTCACTCACATCACAGACTCTTTCTACAGAGCAGTTCCATCTCATCGACCAAAATGAGCAACCTATTCAGTATGAACTTCAGCCATTGGAGGATTCTGATGCCCCTTCGGTAAATTGATTTGAAGATGATGTTTCTGTGACATTATTTTTTTGCTCCCTGCTCCACCCCTCTGACATTTATTTTTAAGTTGTGTGAGGATTCTACTTTATTTGGTTTTGTTCAAGGCCTTTACTACTGGGTCTGCACTGAGGAATCATTCCAGGCAGTGCTCAGGGGACCATATTGTGCTGTATATTGAACCCAGTTAGGCATGTGCACTTCCCCTGTAATACTTCTCTAGGCCTGGAAGTTATTTAAGAATTTTAAAGACTTTCTTTTAGGACTTCAAATAGTACTTTTAAATATATATATATATATATATATATATATATATATATATATATATATATATATATATATATTTAGGGAACACCCAGATTGGCTTTATGCAAGAAAAACACCCTAC
The DNA here is from genome assembly GCF_024139225.1 of Suncus etruscus. Classification (NCBI taxonomy): domain Eukaryota; kingdom Metazoa; phylum Chordata; class Mammalia; order Eulipotyphla; family Soricidae; genus Suncus; species Suncus etruscus. The sequence continues at coordinate 116,165,941 of NC_064852.1, read as the reverse complement.
CTGCTATCCTATGGCTCTGGCTGCCAGATAGTACTTTAAAACCAATACTTTATAGTTACTATATATCTTTTTTTAAATTTCTATTTATAAATATTAAATCAGGGGCCGGGGAGATAGCATGGAGGTAAGGCATTTGCCTTGCATGCAGAAGGATGGTGGCTCGAATCCCGGCATCGCATATGGTCCCCTGTGCTTGCCAGGGACAATTTCTGAGCCTGGAGCCAGTAGTAATCCCTGAGTACTGCCGGATGTGACCCAAAACCAAAAAAAAAAAAAGAGAGAGAAATATTAAATCAAGTATTTTTATTGTTGTAGGAAACTGCTTTGAGATCAATTGGGAACAAAATCTGCAATGAATGCTAACATGCTAGAATTTACATATGATTAATTTGTTTATGTTTACATTAGCTTGAACTCAGTTATTTGATAGAACTCAAAAATACTGCTATAACATCTATCAGTCCTACCCACTGTACTCTTCTGTTCCCAAGAGAAACGAATCTTAATGTTAATTCCTGGGAATTGCTAAATACCTAAAAAGCTACTGTATTTTCTGGCATACAAGACGACTTGAAACGAATTGGGGGTCGTCTTATACGCTGAGTATATCCCGACGTTTTGATATGCCCCTACACAAAAATCGTCTGGATATTGCCAAGAAACGAGTTTTCCAACTGGATCCTGCACCAATCACTGCAAGGCTGCTCGGACCGCCTCTCTAACTCAGCCAATCCAAGCAGGCTTTTTATGCATGCAAATTAGACAATGTTCTGTACCCGAATCTACACTGTCAAAAGCCTGCTCAGATTGGCCAGAGTCAGAGAGGAAGTCTATTACAGTATAACCTTTGAACCTTTGCTTGTTGTGATTGGCTCACTGTGGTACATGAGTACAGGAACACATGCAGCACAGGAACGTTCTGTCTGACACAACGAATATAGGCCTAAACCTATGTTTTAACTGTAAAATTAGGGGGTCGTCTTATACGCCGGAAAATACTGTACTTTGCTTTTTAAAAATTTTCTTTGGAGGGGCCACATCTGGCATTGCTCAGGGCATAATCCTGGTCTATGCTCAGTTTATCACTCCCGGTGGAACTCAGGGATCTTGTGGGTTGTCTAGGATTAAACCCTCTTTACTATCTCTCATGCTCAGGGGTTACTCCTGGCTCTGCACTCAGAAATCACTCCTGGCTGGAGGGACTATATGGAATGCTGGGGATCAAACCGAGGTGTCTTGGGTCAGCCGCGTTTAAGGCAAATGCCCTACTGCTGCACTATTGCTCTGGCCTAGCTTTCTTTTTACTTAAAAATGACCTGAAATTAATTAATATTAAAATTAGGAATGCAGGGGTTGGAGCAATAGCACAACAGTAGGGCCTTTGCCTTGCAAGCAGCTGACCCAGGATGGACATGAGTTTGATCCCTGGCATTCCATATGGTCCCTGAGCCAGGAGCGATTTCTGAGTGCAGAGCCAGGAGTAACCTTTTGAGCGTCACTGAGTGTGGCCCAAAAAGCAAAAGAAAAAAAAAAAGGAACACAGTACAGTACTGTTCATATTCTGATGTACTGTTTTAATTTTTATATAAGAAATGTGGTTTGGAATGATTAAGGAGAGTTATTAGAACGCAGGAAGACTGAGAATAGCAGACTTGTTTTGGGTTTTGTTTTAGGGCCACATCTGGTGGTGTCAGGGATCACTGCTGGCTCTACTCTTAAGAATCACTCTTGGGCCGGAGAGATAGCACGGGGGAAGGCATTTGCTTTGCATGTGGCCGACCTGGGAGGGACCTGGTTCAATTCTCGGCATTCCATATGGTCCCCCTACCTGCTAGGGCAATTTCTGAATGCAGAGCCAGAAATGACCACCTGAGCTCCACTGGGTGTGGCCCAGAAACCAATCAATCAATCAATCAATCAATCAATCAATAAAGTTTAAAATAAAAGGAATCACTCTTCCAGGGGTCTCAAACTCAATTTACCTGCGGGCCACAAAAGGCAAAGTCAGGGTGATCCTTGAGTGCAAAGTCAGTGGTAAGCCTTGAACATTGGGGGGTGTGACCCAAACAACTAAAACAAAACAAAGCAACAAAAGATTTCTCTAGGGCAGGGCCACAAAATGTTGTACGGAGGGCCGCAAATGGCCCACAGGCTGAGAGTTTGAGACCCCTGTGAGTCTTGACTGATTTTGGGGACCACGTGCCAGGGATTGAACCTGGGTCAGTGTGCAAGGCAAATGCACTACCCACTGTACTATTGCTTTGGTCCTAGATAGTGGATTTTTTTTTAATAGTTCAGAGATCTTTTATTTAAAAAAATATTCCTCTCGGGGCCGGGCGGTGGCGCTGGAGGTAAGGTGCCTGCCTTGCCTGCACTAACCTAGGACGGACCTCGGTTCGATCCCCTGGCGTCCCATATGGTCCCCCAAGCCAGGAGCGACTTCTGAGCGCATAGCCAGGAGTAACCCCTGAGCGTCACCGGGTGTGGCCCAAAAACCAAAAAAAAAAAAAAAAAAAAAAAATATTCCTCTCATGCTATGACTTCATAAGGAATAGGTTCCAGCTTCTCAGGCTCCTTTCCATTGGTTCTCACAAAGTGTGCTTCTCTGGGTGGAGCAGGCTGGCGCTTCAACTGAACCCAAGACCCTTTCTCTTTGGCTTCCTTCTTTTTCTGACCATTTTCCTTCACCCGCTTCAGGAAGCTGTCTCGACTTTTAGAGTGCTTAATATGCTCAATACGAACATTAATTCTCTTGGCAAGAATCTTGCCTTTTACTTGTTTATTTACAACAATGCCAACAGCATGCTGGGTAACATTGTAGACTCTTCCAAATTTTCCATGGTAACATTTGTGGGCATTCCTTTTTGAACTGTGCCCATTCCCTTTACATCTGTTTACCTTTCTTGTAAATCCGCATGTAGGTGGCCAAAGGAACAACTCCATGTTTTCTAAAGGGCCTAGAAAACATATAGCGGGTGCCCCTCCTCTTTCCCTTTGTGTTGATCATGACTCTGATTTACTGGAAAAAACTGGAAGATGGCGGTTCCGGCCGAAAGCTAGATAGTAGATTTTTTTTGTTTTGTTTTGTTTTGTTTTTGGGTCACACCCGGCAGTGCTCAGTACTCCTGGCTCCACGCTCAGAAATCGCTACTGGCAGGACCATATGGGATGCCAGGATTCAAACCAATGACCTCCAGGGTTACTCCTGGCTCCAGGCTCAAAAATTGCTACTGGCAGGACCACATGGGACTCTGGGATTCGAACCAATGACCTCCTGCATGAAAGGCAAACACCTTACCTCCATGCTATCTCTCTAGAATAGTAGATTTTAAGTAAAATTGTCAGTAGCATAGATGTAGGTAATAAATTTGAATGGGGTCCAAAAAGTTTGTAAATATAGAGTGAACTTCATTTAAAATATTTTTAGGACTGGATAGATATGGTTCTTGCTTTGCATGTAACTGACCTGTATTAGATCCCTGGCACCCTATATGACCCCTGATACTGACAGGAGTGAACCCTGAGCATTGCTGGGTGTGTTCCCAAACCCCAAACCATATGTGTGTGTGTGTGTGTGTGTGTGTGTGTGTGTGTGTGTGTACATACATGCATGTATATATATATATATATATATATATACTTATATACATATATATTTAAATGATCAGCTAAATGGTTTTCTTCAGGGCCGGAGAGATAGCACAGCAGTAGGGCATTTGCCTTGTATGCGGCTGACACGGAATGGACCCTGGTTCGATCCTCGGTATCCCATATGCCTGCCAGGAGGTATTTCTGAGCACAGAGCCAAGAATAACTCCTGAGCATCACCAGATGTGGCCCAAAAACAAACAAACAAACAAACAAAATACTATAAAAAGGTTTTCTTCAAATTCAGTGACCTTTTTAGCTAACATTTCTCTAAATTTGAGACAATAGATTTAGTTGTTAAACAGGGAAAAAAAGTAAACATTTGATTTTCTCCTTGTTTTTGCTTTTAGGGACCTCATGGAAAAATATACACTTTTCTGAGATATAAAAATAAGTCCCATTTAATTAAACATGGTACTGTTTTTAAACTCACTGAAATGATTTAAAATATTAGACAAATGGGGCCCGGAGAGATAGCACAGCGGCGTTTGCCTTGCAAGCAGCCGATCCAGGACCAAAGGTGGTTGGTTCGAATCCCCATGTCCCATATGGTCCCCCGTGCCTGCCAGGAGTTACTTCTGAGCAGACAGCCAGGAGTAACCCTGAGCACTGCCGGGTGTGGCCCAAAAACCAAAAAAAAAAAAAAAAAAAAAAATTAGACAAATGGCTATTGCATAAATAGATCAAACATGTGGAAAATAAAATGGGTAGATATAAAGGATATAAAATGTAATCAGAGCTTTGTTTAAATTATTATATACTTAAGTAAGATCATAGGTGACTAGGGTCATAGAACGTAAGGTCAAACTGCCTCTTTTGTAGCCTATCATTTTTTTGTTTTGTTTTGTTTCTTGGGGGGGAGGTCACACCTAACAGTGCTCAGGGTTGACTCCTGGCTCTGTATTCAAGGGTCATTCTTGGTGGTGCTTAGGGACTATATAGGTGAGCCACATGCAAGGCAAGGGCCGTACCTGCTGTGCTATTGCTCCGGCCCCTATGTATGCCCTGTCTTTAAATAACAATTGTGAGATGTTGAGAATTTTTTTTTTTTAATGTACTTTAGTGTTTTAATCTGTAAGGTGAGGGAATGATAAACACTGTAGAGCTAAACATGTCATTGTTTTAAGAAATAATTCTGTTAAATATAGGTTTATTTTTTGCATTTTTTTTAATGCTTTCAAGATGATCGTTGCCAGCCCATCAGAAAATGGACAGGTACTTCATGTAATTCCATCTACGCAGACAGAAGTGGCACAAGTGATTATACCTCAGGGGCAACTTGTAGATGTGAATAGTCCTCAGGGTAAGTACTAGTAGGCATACAGGATTTGGGAATGTTCTAAAGGAAAACATGTATTTCATAAAATTACCTTATAAAATCCAGTTGTAAAATTGATGTATTTAGGTAAGATTCTGAATTGAATAATTAGAAAAAATTTCTTAGATCAAATAAATTTCAAGTTCATTTTTCAACTCCTGTCTAGGTTAGCAGTCTATTTCATTTTGGAATTCTGTGAAGCTGGTTGACTCTTGCTTCCTCCCAAATGACCAGTGAGCATAAAATAAATTCTTCTTAATTATAATAGTAATAGTAACAGCAGTAATAACAATATAGTACTAATAGCTTCTGGAAAAGTTTTTACACTTGTATTTTATCAATATTGTTGTTCAATATTTCACAATTTTTAACTACCTCTTTTCCCCTTTTCTCTTTTCTTTGTCTCCTCAGTCTCAGAAAGGGGAGTTATGTTGACTATTAATTTTTATTTTGTTTTTACCTATTTGATAATATTCTTATAAGTTGTCTTTCCATCCCATTACATCTGTTTGAACCTCTTTTCTAACATAAGAAATACATTCTTTAGTTGCTTTTAATAGCAACTTATTTTGTTTAGTTAATTAAAATAACTTTTTAAAGATGTTTTTTACCTTTCCTTTTAGATTCCTTGTCTTTGTTAAGAGTTATTAAAAATTTAGTGAAAAGGTTGGCAGAAAGCATTTTAAAAATGGTATAAAAACCAAGAATGTTAGTTTCTGATTTTCCTGTTGCACAACTCTTCATGTAACAATTTTTTCTATAATTTTAACATGTTAAGATGATTAATATGAGTTGCAAAGTTAAGTATAAAGTTTTGGTGGTCAGTATTATACTTTTAAAGTAAATTTAGCAGAGAAAATCTCAGTGAAGTATTAAAAGTTTTGTTACCTTTAGCTTTTCAATATATTTCAAATATATGAATTTTATTTGAAAATGTGGATTTAAAATATATTTTCTATTACAAATGTGTAAATTCTACTTTAGTTATATTCTCTTATCCTTATTTAAGTTTTTAATGATTTTGTTTTTGTTATTGTTAAGATGTCTCTAAAGAGAAATCCAGTGATGAGACCTTACCAGATGCAGGAGGAGACAGTCCCAGTACTTACATTCTTCATCCACAAGGATCTCTCACTTCGCCCCAAAAGTCAGAGACAGGGTGAGTTAGTGGAAAACAAGAGTTCATCTTTTGATATCACCATGAAAATAGTTTTAAAATCACCACATCCAGAGCTGATTGTAGAAAAGATCAGAAAATCATGAAAGAGAAGAAACTTATCAAATATAAAGAGGTTACTCTTTCTTTAATTGAAATATTTATTTGGAGGCCACATCCAGGTCTGCTTGGGACCACTTCTAGTGGTGCTTCAGCACCATGTGGTTCTAGAAATTGAAGTTGGGCCCCTACATTTGCAAAGTATGTGCTTGAGCATTGCTGGGCTACCTTTCCTGCTCTATTCATAGATTTTTTTGTTTTGTTTTGTTTTGTTTTGGTCACACCCAGCAGTGTTCAGGGGATACTCCTGGCTCTACGCTCAGAAATTGCTCCTGGTAGGCTCGAGGATCATATGGGATGCCGGGATTCGAACCACCATCCTTCTGCATGCGAAGCAAAACCCCACCTCCATGCTATCTCTCTGGCCCAATTCTCTCTAAGAGAGAGAAGAAAAGTGCCTACTGTAGGGGCATGTTGGATGTTATAATGAGGGTGGGACGGCAGGCTGGCTGGAGTTTATAATGGGAAACTGGTGGTGGGAAATGAACACTGGAGAAGGGTTGGGTCTTGGAGTATTGTGTGATTGAAAGAAACTCAGTTATCAACAACTTTTTAACTAGTGATAGTTTTTAGCTAGTTTTTAACTAGTTCCTAGGAATTTTTAATGTTTTATCTTCATATCATTTTTCTTTATTTCTTCTCATAAATTATAGAATATTTTTTTGAACATAGGTTTCAGCTTTTATCTTTACCTAGAATAACATTGCTTATAAATGAGGTAAAATAGACATGATTTTTTTATTTATGTTTTACTTTCTATGAAAATATTTAACAGTCTTTTGTGATATTTAGTTTTAGAACTTAACATTAATATTTTGCATTTAACATATCATGTGGAATAATATCAGATTGCTCTTACAAGTTACTGAAGTATTTTTGCTTTTTGTTTATTTACTACCAGCTCTGTGCTTGTCTCCTAGTCAAGCTTGGTGGGGAGGTGGGCAGTAGAACTGGGTGAAGTCAGGAATGTAACTCATGATCCTTTGTGCCTCAGTGCACTCAACTCACTGTACTCTCTCCAGCCCATGTCTCATATTTTAATAAGTTAAAAATTACATAAGAATACAAAATAAGGGGCTGGAGAGATAGCATGGAGGTAAGGCATTTGCCTTTCATGCAGAAGGACGGTGGTTTGAATCCCAGCATCCCATATGGTCCCCTGTGTCTGCCAGGAGCGATTTCTGAGCATAAAGCCAGGAGTAACCCCTGAGCACTGCCTGGTGTGACCCAAAAACCAAAAAAAAAAAAAAAAAAAAAAAAAGAACACAAAAATAAGCTAAAAATATATGAGTATATTATATGGAATGTCATTTGGAAGAACAAATTAAAAATAATGATCAGAAGTTAGTAAGTTAGTAATGATTTAAAGATGATCATTGGATCAATAATTAGCTATTACCATTTCTTTACAATGACCTTTATATTATCTTTGGCACCTTTAATGCAGTTTAAGCAGTTTAATGCAGTTTGTGTCTATTTAGTTTGTCATACATTTATATGTCTGTATATTTTCCACCTTTCCCAGAACGGTTGAAGAACCCTTACTAGCTCCTCTCCAGACACTTACTTCTAACACACCCATGTGGGCCTGTCGTCTTAGGAGCTGTGAGGTAAGTTAAAAATGTATGAAAAAAAAAACAAAACTGAATGGTAATAATAGCCAAAGTCAATAGAAACAAGGCCAGAAGGGCTGTTCCATAGTAGGAAACTTGCCACAAAAGGGGGTACAATTAGGACAGAAAAGGAACCACTGTACAGTGATAGTGGGAAATGATCACTCTGGAATTGGGTGCTGAAACAAGGGAAAGTGATATGCATGATATCCTCAGTAACAGTACTGCAAACCACAGTGCTTGAGAGAAAAAGGAAGAGAGAAAAAGAAGTGTTGGGGCTGGAATGATAGCACAGTGGCAGGGTGTGTGCCTTGCGCATGGCAGATCCAGGATGAACCTGGTTTGATCCCCGGCATTCCACATGATCCCCCTAGCCAGGAGGAGCAATTTCTGAATGCATAACCAGGAGTAACCCCTGACTGTCACTGGGTATGGCCCAAAAACCAAAAAAAAAAAAAAAAGTGTCTTCCAGAGTCAGACTTGGAGGGAGTGTGGGAGCCAAATGTACACTGGTGATGGGTGTTGCAACATTGTATGACTGAACCTCAATAAATGGATTTGAGACCATGTCACACCTCAAGGGGTTCCTTGAGCCCAGCCAAGGACTGACCCTTAAGTATAGATACCTAGTAGTAAGCTTTGAACATCGCTCCAGTATGAGCCCACAATGGAATAAATAAATAATCTCAGTGAGATCACTCAGTATTTGTCTTCCCTTTGGCTTATTTTGCTTAGACCCTTTAGTTCCATGCAAGTTGCAGTGAAGGGCAGGGTTTTGGCTTCAGTTTTCCAATGTGTATGTGTATCATGATGTCTTTTTTTTGGTTTGTTTTTTGTTTTTGGGTCACACCTGGCAGCGTTCAGGGGTTACAACTCCTTGCTCTATGCTCAGAAATTGCCCCTGGCAGGCACAGGGACCATATGGGATGCCGGGATTCGAACCACCATCCTGCTGCATGAAAGGCAAATGCCTTAGTTCCATGCTATCTCTAGTCCACCATGATGTCTTTATCTGCTCATTTGTTGTTGAATATTTGAGGTGATAATTTTTTTTAATCTCTTAATATTGCTTTTATTGTCTTTTCTCAGTGTACCACAAATCCAGTTATTTTTCCCCCAACTCACTTATCCTATATAATTTTTGAGCTTATCTATAATTTGTGTAACCCTTTCTTGTCCTATTTATTTCAAACTTTTTCAAGGTTATTTTTCATTCTTTTTGGTTTTTGAGCCACTCTCGGCGGCGCTCAGGGATTACTCCTGACTATCTGCTCAGAAATAGCTCCTGGCAGGCATGGGGACCATATGGGACACCAGGATTTGAACCAACGACCTTAGGTCCTGGGTCGGCTGCTTACAAGGCAAACGCCACTGTGCTATCTCTCCAGCCCCTTTTTTTGGAGGGTGGGGTCAAACACGGCAGCGCTCAGGGGTTACTCCTGGCTATGTGCTCAGAAATTACTCCTGGCTACGCGCTCAGAAATTGCGCCTGACTTTGGGGACCATATGGGACGCTGGGGGATCGAATTGTGGTATGTCCTAGGCTAGCGCCAGCAAGGCAGATGTCTTATCGCCCTGCGCCACCACTCTGGCCCCAGGATTATTTGTTTTTGGTTTTTTGCTGTTGTTATTTTATGGAGGGCCATACCTGGCGGTGCTCAAGGGTTACTCCTTGCTCTTCGCTCAGAAGTTGCTCCTCGAAGGCCTGAGGGACCACATGGGATGCTGGGAATTGAACCCAGGTCATCCTGGGTCAGCTGCATGCAAGGCAAACACCCTACCACTATGCTATCGCTCTGGCCCCTATTTATTTATTTTATTGAAGGGATTGGGGCCTTACCTGGGTCAGGGGTTAACCTAGCACTGGCTTAGGAATCATTCTTGGCAGGCTCTGGGGAATCTGTGGGATGCCAGGGATCGAACCTGGATTGGTCGTGTGCAAGGCAAACGCCATTCCCTCTGCTATTGGCCTCTATTACTATTAGTTTTTATTTATTCTCACATGTTTTTTTTAATGTTATTTCTTTTCCTTTTTCTTCTTTTTTTTTTAGTTTTTGGGTCACACCTGGCGGTGCTCAGGGGTTACTCCTGGCTGTATGCTCAGAAATAGCTCCTGGCAGGCACGGGGGACCATATGGGACACCGGAATTCGAACCAACCACCTTTGGTCCTGGATCAGCTGCTTGCCAGGCAAACGCTGCTGTGCTATCTCTCCGGGCCCATGTTATTTCTTTTTCATTTTCTTTTTTTTCTATGATAACTTCAGGCTTTTTTCTATGATAATTTTATACTTAAAGCAATGTGATTTACAAAGTTATTCATAGTTGAGTTTTAGACATACAATGTTTCAGCACCATTCCTACCACCAGTGTCAGCCTCCATCCACCAGTATTCCCAGAGTCCATTCCATGCCACCACCACTCCCCATCCCAACCTGCCATCATAACAGACTTTGGGTCTTGTTACTTCATTGTTATTGACATGTGGTTTGGGTATTTATTTCTGTCTTTTCCTAACACCACCAATGCATCTGAGTCCCCTTGGCCCCTGTCCCTCATTATTTCACATCTGATCTTCTCTTCCCCTCAATTTCTTTGCTTCTTCTCACTCTACTCTGGGGCAAAGAGTGTTCTAGACAATCCCATGTAAATAATTGCATTTCTTCACGCAGTTACCACATATATAAATACCATATAAATCTAAATACCACAAATACGTGATATCATCCTGTAATTTATCCTTCTCTCACTTAACTTTATTTAACAATATCTTCCATTTCCTCCAGTTACAGCAAATTACATCATTCCTCATAGCTATGTAATATTCCATGTGTATATGTAGCATGTCTTCATGATCCCACTCATCATATAGGTTGCTTCCAACTCTTCGTTGATGAATAGTAGTGTGCACATATCCAGGCACACATCTTCAGATTCTAATAAAAGTTCTTCAAACTCTTTCTGTAAATAATGGTTGTTTTACTTTTTACCTATTTATCTTTCTTACTTATTTGTATTTTTTGTGAGGGAACCTCCCAGTAGTACTTGAGGTCTCAGGGATTACTCTTCGCAATACCCGGCCCAGCTGTGTGGACCCAAGGGTTCATTGTTTGGTCCTGATAATGTGGTGTTAACAGCTCAGGTTTGGCAGTTCTAGAGGCCACCTAGAGCCAAACATTGTAGAGATTAAGACTGCCTTGCTAGGGCTTAACCTCAGGGATGCAGGCATACATGGCATGTTATCTAGCCCTTTGAGTTAATGTCCCTGTACAGGTTTTTTGTTTGACTGGTTTTGGTTTCTTTGGGGGCCCACATATGACTATGCACAGACTTATTCCTGACTGTGCTCTGGGATAAATCCTGGTTATGTTTGGGGAACTCTTTCAAGTAATGGAGATTGGCTACATTAACCCCTATATTATGTCCCTGGGCAGGTTTATTAAGAAATAGGGGCCATGGGGCCGGCGAGGTGGTGCTTGAGGTAAGGTATCTGCCTTGCAAGCGCTAGCCAAGGAAAGATCGCGACCACGGTTCGATCCCCCAGTGTCCCATATGGTCCCCCCAAGCCAGGGGCAATTTCTGAGCCCTTAGCCAGGAGTAGCTCCTGAGCATCAGATGGGTGTGGCCCGAAAAAACAAAAAAAAACAACACCAACAAAAAGAAATAGGGGTCAGGGCAATAGCACAGTGGGTAGTGTATTTACCTTGCATGTGGCTGACTCAGGTTCGATCCCTGGCATCCCATATTGTCCCCCAGCCTGCCAGGAATAATTTCTGAATGCAGAGCCAGGTAACCCCTGAGAGCCTCTGGGTATGGCCCTAAAATAAAAAACAAAACATAAATAGGGGCTATGAACCAAATGATAGTATAGCAGGTAGGATTTCCATGCAGCCAACCCAGGTTCTGTCCCCGAGCAACTTCTATGATCTCCTAAGCCTTGCCAGGAATGATTCCTGAGTGCAGAGCCAGGAGTAAGCCCTAGATGCTGCCAATAGGAGCTATATCTGTCAGTGCTAGGGCCTCAAGCTACTCCTGGTCCAATCTCTCATGTCATTTGTACTCAGTGGCTACTAGGGTTATACCCTGTGGTGTTTAAGTCCACTAGGGCTGTACCCAGATGGTATTCAGGTGCTACACATATTGGAGTTCACTCAGTGCCTTGCATGTGCTCTATCACGAGCTCTCTCTAGCACAAATTCTCTGGTATTTTTATTTTATTTTTTATTTTTTAATTTTTATTTAATTTTTTTTTTTTTTTTTTTTTTTTTGTGGTTTTGGGTCACACCCGGCAGTGCTCAGGGGTTATTCCTGGCTCCAGGCTCAGAAATTGCTCCTGAAGGCTCGGGGACCATGTGGGACTCCGGGATTCGAACCGATGACTTTCTGCATGAAAGGCAAACGCCTTACCCTCTATGCTATCTCTCCGGCCCCTCTGGTATTTTTAATCATTACCATTCAATAGGTACTAGCTTGGGTTGTTCATTATTATATAATAGCTAGACTGTATTCTTTTAGGGAAGATACCCTGTCTCCTCTACCTATAATCCATAAGTGGTAATGCTTGTTAATATGAAATGCTTAATGTTTTATTTTTTTTATTCATTTTTAATTTTTTTATTTTTTATTTTATTTAAACACCTTGATTACATACATGATTGTGTTTGGGTTTCAGTCATGTAAAGAACACCAGCCATCACCAGTGCAACATTCCCATCACAAATGTCCCAAGTCTCCCTCCTCCCCTAATGTTTTAAATAAATTTTAGGGGCTGGAGCAATAGCACAGCGGTAGGGCGTTTGCCTTGCAGGTGACTGACCCAGGCCAGATCTTTGTTCAATCCCCCAGTGTCCCATATGGTCCCCCAAGCCAGCAGTGATTTCTGAGTGCATAGCCAGGAGTAACCCTTGAACGACACTGGGTGTGGCCTAAAAAAACAAAAATACAAAATAAACAAATTTTAAAATATGGGAAGGGAAAATATTTTAATCTTTTCAGAAAAATGTGTAATGATGTATAGTAGTGGGTTATTATTGGTTTTACATTACATATTGCTTTTACAAGTTATATATATATAACTGAAATATATTGCTTGAAAAAATTTTAATACTGTAATTAAACTTTTATTTTCTTATATAGGACTGAGAATTATGAATTTCTTTATTGACATTTATTATATCCAATTTATTAAAAATATGTAACTAAATTAAAATAGTGTTGTTCAGGCTCAGTGGCACTTGAAGAAAACCATGTCCTCTGTTTCAATGGCACTTGAGGTTTTACTGTATCAATTTATATTCTCAAAACAGATATCTGGAGAATATTTATTTTTGATACGAGTTGAATTCTAATTAGACCCATTGGTTTATATAGACCAATAATCTATAGGGAAACTTGATATTTTCTTTTGAAAACTGATACATCTTTCATTCTGGAAAACTATTCAGTAAACTTTTTTTATAGTGAAAACTGTTTGCTAGTAATTTTGTTATTTCTTTCTAATTCAGAGAATTGGAGATTCATATCGCGGCTACTGTGTAAGTGAGAGTGAACTAGAGAGTGTGTTAACTTTTCACAAGCAGCAGACACAGAGTGTTTGGGGGACCCGCCAATCTCCAAGCCCAGCCAAGCCAGCTACACGCTTGATGTGGAAATCCCAGTATGTTCCATATGATGGAATCCCATTTGTCAATGCAGGTACTTTTGAAATAATTATTTTCAAAGGTTCCGCAGGAGCCTTGATTCATTGGGAAAATGTAGTTTTTATAAGGTAATAACATTTTTATATTTCCTAAATATATTTATTTTGATAGGTTACTTAATAGCCAAAAATGCATAATAAACTGAAAGAAATATATAGTGACTTTTGGGTAGTTTAGTGGTAGATGCATGCTTTGTATGTAAGAGATGTAAGAGGCACTGGATTTGTTCCTTGTGACCAAAAACAAAACAGTAAGACATTTGTAACAGGGGCCGGAGAGATAGCATGGAGGTAAGGCGTTTACCTTTCATGCAGAAGGTCATAGGTTCAAATCCCAGAATCCCATATGGTCCCCCGTGCCTGCCAGGAGCGATTTATGAGCACGGAGCCAGGACAAACCCCTGAGCACTGCCGGGTGTAACCCAAAAACCACACACACACACACACACACACACACACACAAAGACATTTGTAACAAATATAACCACATTTTTAATATTTAATTATTTTGTTATTAAAATGGCATATTTTAGGGCTGGAGTGGTAACACAATTGTAGGGCATTTGCCTTGCACATAGCTGACTCAGGACGGACTCGGGTTCGATCCCTGGCATACCATGGTCCCCCAAGCCAGGAGTGATTTCTGAGCACAGAGCCAGGAGTAACCACAGCCAGCACTGATGGATGTGGCCCAAAAACCAAAAAAAAAAGGCATTTTTATTAGAGTAAATAATTTATATTCAATATTCTGATAAGTAGAAGATAAAATTAATCAAATTTAAGTAGCCCTATTTAATAAATCTTAAACAGAGCTTTTTTTAATACTTTAAACACTCTTATCTTTGGGTTTAGTTTACTCTTTAATATTTTAGGGTTCTTTTGTTTGTTTTGTTTTGGAGCCACACATGGAGTAACTCTGATTTCTGCATTCAAGAACTACTCCTGGTGGTGCTCAGGGACCACATGGGAAGCCAGGATTGAGCCCAGGTTGGCCACAATCAAGACAAGTGGTGTACAGGTTAGCCCCATATTTGGGTTGATTTTAAAATTTTATTTTATTGACCTTTTAGTTTTAGGGTCATTCCTGATGGTGCTTAGGGACTACTCTCCACTTACTCAGCTATTACTTCTAATTACTCAGACAACTGTGCAGTGCTAGGGATTGTGCTCAGGCCTCTCCATGCAGAACATGAATTTCAATCCTTTTTTCCTCAGTTTATGGGAGGGACAAGGAGGCTACACCCAACTCTTTTTAGGGTTTATTACTAACTCTGCACTCAGGCATTGGTTCCTGTGAGACTTGGGGGACCATATATGATGTCAGGGATCAAACCTAGGTTTGCAAGCAAGGCTAGCACTTTACCCTTTATACTACCAGCCCATGAATTCCAATCTTTCATAGTTCCAACCTTGAATGGTCTCTGTCCCTGATTATATATTTATGTTGAATGTTGGGCCACACCTGACTCAGCACTCAGGAATTTCTCCTGGGATTATATGTGATTCCAAGGACCAAATCCAGGTCGACTATGTACAAGGTGAAAACCTACCTGCTGTGCTATTGCTCTGGCCCCAGGTTATTTATTTATTTATTTATTTATTTATTTATTTATTTATTTATTTATTTATTTTTATGCATACCTAGTTGTATTCCGAGCTTCTCCTTGTTCTACACTCCAGAATTTTTCTACACGCCAGGCTGGGCTTGGGACACCGTATCGGTCCCAAGTTGGGTATCAAACCCAAGTCAGCCATGTACAAAGCAAGTGCCTTACCCACTGTCCTCTCTCTGGCCCTCTTTGAGATATTTTTTTAAATGTAACCCAGATATTCTGATTCCCTTCTCTTAATCTCTTCCCCTACAATGCTCCTTTATGGGTGTGTAACCTCCCAAACAGTGGTGGGAACCTGGGGCCTACTTTTGGCTGTACTTAGCCTGGCTGTGCAAGCTGGATAGTTCATTGTTGGGGGCTAGTAGAGTCACACTCTAGTAGTACTTAGGAGCCAGGCATGAACTCTAGTCTTTGATCTATTTCCCTGACACTTTTCCTTTTCTCCTAATTGCCTTGTGGAACAAATTCAGGTTCATTTTATATAGTTTATAATTAGGGAATTATTATATATAATTCTTATATTACAGCTTAAAGCCATAGTATGTTGCCTATGGTGTTATTAAACAGTAGGCTAGTGTTTACTAAAGCAATAGTGTTGGATGAGATTCCCATGTATTTACTGTAGAACTAGTCACACTCAATTAAACCTAAAAAGAAGTGCCTTATTTCAGGATTATGTGAAATACTAAGTCATCCTGGATCTTGGAGGGTAAGAAGTCTTGCTTGGAGAAAGATGAAGTAAATGTAACCATCTTTGTCCATATTTCATCAGTATTCTATAAAATAAGTACAACACTCCCAGCCCTTACAATTCCCTTCCTTTTTTGGGGGTGTGGCCATGTCCAGCCATGCTCCATCCCTGATACAGGGCTTGCTGCTCAGCAATTCATTTTGGTAGTAATTGGGGAACTCTATGCAGGGCGAGGAATGAAACTGGGCTCTGTGATATGCAAGACAAGTACCTTAACTCTGTGCTGTCTTTTTGGCTTCTTAATTTCCATCTTAATTCTCTATAGACAGTCACTGTATAAATAGAGCTGGATTATAAACTGTTTTGTAAAGATCAGGTCAAATTTGCGGCAAATGAGATCTCTCTTTATTGAGCTTTTTTAAATTTAGAATTGCGGGGCCAGAGAGATAGCATGGAGGTAGGGTGTTTGCCTTGCATGCAGAAAGAAAGTGGTTCGAGTTCCGGCATCCCATATGGCCCCCAGGGTCTGCCAGGAGTGATTTCTGAGTATAGAGCCAGGAGTGGCCCCTGAGTGCTGCCAGGTGTGACCCAAAAAGAACCAAAAACAAACAAAAATAAATAAATTTAGAATTGCACATGAAGGATTGGCAGCCTATATCAATTTGTGTTCTTTTTTTTTTTTTTTTTTTGGTTTTTGGGCCACACCCGTTTGACGCTCAGGGGTTACTTCTGGCTATGTGCTCAGAAATCGCCCCTGGCTTGGGGGGACCATATGGGACGCCGGGGGATCGAACTGCGGTCCGTTCCTTGGCTAGCGCTTGTAAGGCAGACACCTTACCTCTAGCGCCACCTTCCCGGCCCCCCAATTTGTGTTCTTTTAAGCAATATGTGAAACCTATTCTGCATCCACTTCATGACCTAACACAATTAGTCCTTTAAAATCTTTTGAGACGGTGTGAGTGTGGTAGAGCACCTTTCCTTGCATGTGGCCAACTGAGATTCCATCTTGGGCATTACCCCTTATCCTACCAGGAGTGATTCCTGATCATGGAGCCAGGAATAAGCTCTGAGCATTGCTGGGTATGGACCAAAATCAAATCAAAACCAAAAAATGTCATTAGAGGGTCAGAGAAATAATTCATTGGTTGAAGTATATCCTTGGCATATACCTGACCCCCTATCAGCCCCTAGTACTACATCCTGGGGCGGGATGGGGGTGGGTTTTTATATAGAATGGAAATTTTTATATGTATATTAAAGTAGAGGTAACTATATCAAACTATGAGCCATAGAACATCAGCTTCTGTAACCATAATAGCAAGCAGCATGTGATCAATCTTGTCTCATTTCTACCGTGCCTGTTTTTCTTTTTTACCACCCTGGGGTAATTTTATAGTAAATTCTAGATAAGTTGGGGCCGGAGAGGTAGCATGGAGGGAGGTAAGGTGTTTGCCTTATGTGCAGAAGGCCGGTAGTTTGAATACTGGCTTCCTATATGGTTCCCCGTGCCTGCCAGGGGTGATTTCTGAGCGTAGAGCCAGGAGTTACCCCTGAGCGCTGCCAAAAAAAAAACCAAAAAAACAAACAAACAAACAAAAAGAGTGAATTCCAGATAAGTTATTTGATATAAAATTACTAAAGTTATATTGCTGTACATAATTTTATATATAATAGCAAATCCATTATCACTCCAAGGAATTAGCAGTGAGTCCTTAATGTCTTTTTTTGTTTGTGTGTTTGTTTTTGGATTACACCCAGCAGCGCTCAGGGCTCAGAAATCACCCTTGGCAGGCTCAGAGGACCTTATGGGGTGCTGAGATTCGAACCACAGTCCTGCGTGCAAAGCTAAAGTCCAACTACTGTGCTGTCTCTCTGGCCTCTCCTTAATGTCTTCATGCTATAAAATGTTCAATGTTCACATTTCTGCACTTAGATAATTTTTCAATAGGTTTGTTTAAATTCATATATATCTATTATTATTTGTTTTATAAAGCTCTTAAATTTCTTTTTATCTAGAGATCTTTTCTTTCTTCCCCATTTAGTTTGTCTTTTGTCATGTTTGCCATATTCTAGAATTTGCTTATTTTATCTCTGTGGTGTAGTTTAACGTTTTTTGGGAGAGGATGGTCTGTACTGTTCGTACTCAAGACTTAACTTCTGGCTTTTTGCTCTTGAGATCACTCTGGGCAGTGTTCAGAGAACCATGTTTCAGTGCCAGGTAGTGGAACCAGGGCTGGTTACATGCAAGGCAAAGACCTTGTCTTTTTTTTTTTTTTTTTTTTTTTTTTTGTTTGTTTTTGGGCCTCACCCGGTAACGCTCAGGGGTTACTCCTGGCTATGCGCTCAGAAGTTGCTCCTGACTTGGGGGACCATATGGGACACCGGGGGATCGAACCTCGGTCCGTCCAAGGCTAGCGCAGGCAAGGCAGGCACCTTACCTTTAGCGCCACCGCCCGGCCCCGAGACCTTGTCTATATAAGATACAACCCTTATATTATATCTCCAGACCCAACATCTTTTTTTAATAAGCTGTTAGACTTAACAGGTTTGATTAAACCAAAATTGGAACTTTTCAAGAATATATTATAGATGTCCTGTGTACTTCCAATTTGCTATTTGCTATCTATACGTAAATGATGCTAAGAGTGATCAGCAATGAAGTCTCAGTTATTTTAGACCATTGGCAAATGTTTTTATTTTGGTAATCTTAGTATAAGATAATGATTAGTCTCCTTTTAATTTGCTCTTCTCTGGTTATTACTGAAGGTAATAACCTCATTCATTTACTATTTGTTTCTGAATTGAATCCTATTTTTGTTTATTTAAATATCATTGGCATTTCATTATAATTTATATGCTCTTATTAAATGGATTATAAGATACTATTTCTCAAATGCATTTTCTTTTTACCATTACATATGGTGTCTTTTAAAGATGAAGTTCTAGGGGCCAGCATGATAGCATAGCACACAGGACATTTGCCTTGCACACAGTCAACCCGATTCTATCCTTGGAATCTGATAGGGCCCCCTGAGCACTACCAGGAGTCATTCCTGAGTGCAGAGGCAAAAGTATGCCCTGTGCATTGCCAGAGTGGCCCCAAAACAACAAAATATTTGAAGCTGAAAATTTAAATATTAGTTTTACCAACACTTTAATTAAATATTTTGTTTTTGTTTGTTTTGGGGCCACACCTGGCAATGCTTACTTCTGGCTCTGCACTAAGGGTCACTCCTGGAGAATTGAAGGACTACTTGGGGTGCTGGGGCAGTAGTGAGACAAGCATTTTACCCATTGTATTCTATGAATACAATAATTTTTTTCTTTTGTTTTTTTGGGCTACACCCGTTTGATGCTCAGGGGTTACTTCTGGCTAAGCACCCAGAAATTGTCCGTGGCTTGGGGGGGACCATATGGGATGCCCGGGGATGCTCAGAAATTGCTCCTGGCTTGGGGGGACCATCTGGGACACCCAGGGATCGAACCGCGATCCTTCCTTGGCTAGCTCTTGCAAGGCAGACACCTTACCTCTAGCGCCACCTAGTCGGCCCCGTATACAATAATTTTTTATTAGGGTTTTTGGGTGGAGCACACTAGCCTGTGCTCAGAGATTATCACTCCTGACTCTGTCTCAGGGATTACTCCTGGCAGGCTTGGAGCACATGCGGAATTAAACCCAGGTCAAGTGCATGCAGCAAAGACTCCTACCCACTGTTCTCTCTCTAGCTCTGATTTTGTATTTCAAAAGTACTGCAGTATACATAAAGTAGGGTATTCAACTTAACAGTTTAGACTGCATAATTTTCACATTTATCTACCAGTACTTTTAATATATTGCTCTGTAATCAGTTACTCAAAATTTGTGGCTTAAAGGAACTCTTATCCTCTTATCATTTCTGTAGGTTAGGAATCCCAAACAGATTTAGTAAAAATAGTTCTGCTTAAGGATTTTTCACAAGACCAGTTGAGGTTAAAGTTAGCTGGGGCTGCAGCCATCACCTGACTTGACTGAGGGTGTCCACTGCCAAGCTCATCGGGTTAGCTGGTCTTACTCCTTGCCATATGGACTTCTCCACAGGCTGCCTCACCACATGGTTGCTTCGAGAGCACCTGTCAAATCCACAGCAAGAGGATGTCGAAGTTGAAATCATACTTTTATAAATGAGTACTAAAAGTAATAGCCTGTCTGTTCTGTCATTTTTATTACTAGCAAATTAGTAATCCTAGTCCATATTCCTGGTAAGGGATTACACAATGCAGGGATACCTGGGGTCATTTTGGAGGCTGTTTTTTTAATTTTTGTTTGTGTTTTTTTTGGGTGACACTCAGGGATTACTCCTGGCTATGCACTCATCAGAAATTGCTCCTGGCTGGGGAGACCATAAGACACCAGGGATCGAACACAGGTCTGTCCTGGGTCAGCACATGCCAGGCAAATGCCCTACTGCTGTGCTACTGCTCCGACCCTGTTTTTTACTTTTTAACAGACAAAGTGAAAAGAAATTATAGTGGGGGGAAATGTTAAATTTTATATTTATTAATAAATATAGCCTTTGTCGTTCACGGTAATATTTAAAGTACATAATGACAAAAAATTAGGGCCTTCCCACCACCAGTGTTGTCCTCCTTCCACCCATTCCCAGCATGTATCCCATACCTCCCCTCTTTGCCCCATAGACTGTTAGTGTAAGAGGTCTCCTTTATGTATAGCTTGCTTAGATTTAGTTAAGCAACTTGAAATAAAGATTTTGACCTTGCCACCAAATTACATTTATAGTATCCAGAACAGATGGATATTTAAATTAATATCAATAGTTGGTTTTGGCCCACAGGGAGTAGAGCTGTGGTAATGGAATGTCAGTACGGGCCAAGGAGAAAAGGTTTCCAGTTAAAAAAAATCTGTGAACAGGAAAACAGGCCTTGTCAACTCTACAAAGCAACTTGTCCTGCTCGGTAAGTTTGATTACCTTTTAATTATTGTTTATTTTGAATAATGTATACATTTTATTTTTTATAAAACGTCAAAGAGTTAACCCTGTTAGGTTTCTCTTTTAAAAAAACACCAGTTGGGCCTGGAGAGATAGCACAGCGGCGTTTGCCTTGCAAGCAGCCGATCCAGGACCAAAGGTGGTTGGTTCGAATCCCGGTGTCCCATATGGTCCCCTGTGCCTGCCAGGAGCTATTTCTGAGCAGACAGCCAGGAGTAACCCCTGAGCACCGCCAGGTGTGGCCCAAAAACCAAAAAAAAAAAAAAAAAAAAAGAAAGAAAAAGAAAACACCAGTTTCTCTAGTAGTTTCTAGACTTGTGTATCTGCATTTATATATGAGTATACACATGTGTATGTGTATAGATATTTGTATATATGTAACTTTATTATAAATGTTTAAGACCCCAATGAATCAATCTTATTATTAGTATTTTATTTCCTTAAAAATATATAGTGGCCGGGCTGGAGAGATAACACAGCTATGTTTGCCTTGCAAGCAGCTGACCCAGGACCTAAGGTGGTTGGTTCAAATCCCGGTGTCCCATATGGTCCCCCGTGCCTGCCAGGAGCTATTTCTGAGCAGACAGCCAGGAGTAACCCCTGAGCATCACCGGGTATGGCCCAAAAACTAAAATTATGGGATCAAATTGAAAAGAATGCATATAAAGACTGGATTTAGTTTATCTTTGAAATATTTATCCTTAACATCTCTTAATACAAACTAGCAATCTCAAAAAGTATATATCAAGGGTATAGGCCAGAGAGGTTAAATAGGAATTAAGGTGAATGCCTTGCATGTAGCTGACCTCAGTTCAGTTCCCAGCACTTTTTTGCTTCCCTGAACATCACTACTATGTCCCTGAAGGCTTCTGAATACGACTAGGGTGGTCTATCTAATACTGGGCACAATGGGCTTGAGCAGTAGCATATCCTCTGGCCCTTCAATTGAATCTCTGCTTCCATTGGCCAAGAATCCATCCTACATAGGACCCCCGAGGCCTCCTGAGTGTTGCTTGAAAGTTTCTGTTCCTCACTCCTCCCCCCAAGACTAGAAGACTTTCCATGTATAGTGTTTATAATGTTAACTTTAAGTAATATTTAAAACTGTGGATGAAAACAATTGGAGCGAGGCCAGAGAGATAGCATGAGGTAGGGCATTTGCCTTGCATGCAGAAGGATGGTAGTTCGAATCCCAGCATCCCATATGGTACCCTGAGCCTGCCAGGAGCGATTTCTGAGCATAGAGCCAGGAGTGACTCCTGAGCACTGCTGGATGTGACCTAAAAAACAAAACAAAAAAAAAAAAGAGAAAAGAAAAGAAAAAAATTGGAGCTTCAATTGGTGGTAGTAGGTGGATGGGGTTGGTCTATACCTGGCAGTGCTGGAAGTTGACTCTTTGCTCTGTGGTTAGAAAGCACTGCTGGCAGTGCTTCGGATCATCACTGGGGATCAGTCTGCTATGTGCAAGGCAGGTGCCTTAGTTCCAAATTACTTCTATGCCTTCAGCTGCACTTTGTTTTATTTATTTATTTTTTTGGGGGGAGGGGCCACACCCGGCAGTGCTCAGGGTTACTTCTGGCTCTACACTCAGAAATCGCTCCTGGCAGGCAAGGGGGACCATATGGGATGCCGGGATTTGAACCACCGTCCATCTTGGATTGTCTGCCTGCAAACGTCCTACTGCTGTGTTATCCGTCCAGCCCCTTCAACAGCTCTTTAAACATAAACAACACATTTTTTTTTTTTTTTTGGGTCACACCAGGCAGTGCTCAGGGGTTATTCCTGGCTCCAGGCTCAGAAATTGCTCCTGGCAGGCACGGGGGACCATATGGGACGCCGGGATTCGAACCGATGACCTCCTGCATGAAAGGCAAACGCTTTACCTCCATGCTATCTCTCCGGCCCCCACATTTTTTTTTTTTTGAGCCATACTTTGCTCAGGGATACTTCTGGTTATACTCAGAAATGGCTCATAGCAGGCTCGGGGACCATATGAGATGCCAAGAATCAAACCCAGGTCTGGGCCCGGAGAGATAGTACAGCGGCTTTTGCCTTGCAAGCAGCCGATCCAGGACCAAAAGTGGTTGGTTCGAATTCCGGTGTCCCATATGGTCCCCCGTGCCCGCCAGGAGCTATTTCTGAGCAGACAGCCAGGAGTAACTCCTGAGTACCGCCGGGTGTGACCAAAAACCAAAAAAAAAAAACAAAAAAAAAAAAACCAGGTCTGTCTTGCGTTGACAGTGTGCAAGGCAAATGCCCCACCGCTGTGCTATTGCTCTGGCTCAAGCAACACATTTTTATGTAACTTAGGAAAAATCCTCTAAATGTAAAGAAATAATTTTATTCTCCGTCATCACTTTTCTTGTATATGGTTTTTTTTTTCTTTTTTCTTTTTCTTTTTTTTTTTTAGTTTTTGGGTCACACCTGGCAGCGTTCAGGGGTTACTCCTGGCTCTGCTCAGAAATCGCTCCTGGCAAGCACAGGGGACCTTATGGGATGCCGGGATTTGAATCACTGTTGGTTCTGAGTCAGCCGCTTGCAAGGCAAGTGCCCTACCTTTGTACTATCTCTCCAGCCCCTTCTTGTATATGTTTTGTGCCCCTCAGTTACACTGGGTACCCTGGGACAAAAGAGGTACACAATTTACTTACTCATGTAGAACTTAAAAATACTGTTGGATTTGACTAGAAAACAAAAATATATTTAGAGAGCATAATATTATAATATTGGGTATAAAATATTTGAATTAAATATTTTAGAAAAGCAGTATGTCAATACAAACTCATTAATAGGAAAGTACCGTTTAACCTGAATGCTGAACTTGGATTTAATTTGCGTAGAAAATAGAAGTTGTAGTAGGCTAAGACAACTCTGAGAAGGAAGAGAAATTGAGATACCAAACTACACACAGGAGGGATTGGAGCTACAGGTACAGCGGGTTGCGTGTTTGCCTTTTAAATAGCCAAACCACGTTTGATCTTCGGCATCCCATATAGTCCCTGAGACCCACCAGGAATAACTCCTGAGTATAACACCGGGAGTAACCCTGAGCATAGCTGGGTGAGACCCAAAAAATCAAACAAACAAAAATAAACCACACAGGAGAAACAGTTCTGTATTTGAATCACTTGAAATTAAGGCTAGGCAAATAAGCTAGACTAATATAAAATTACTTTATTTTCACCCTACCCCTCATAAAATTACTTTTTTTTTCTTTGGGTCACACCCGACAATGCTCAGGGGTTACTCCTGGCTCTATGCTCAGAAATTACTCCTGGCAGTCTCAGGGGACCATATGGGATGCTGGGTTTCGAACCAATGACCTTCTGCATGCAAGGCAAACACCTTACTTCCATGCTATCTCTTCGGTCCCATAAAATTACTTTTAATGCTGTCAAAAAATTATATTTAATCAGTTTAAGTAGCTTCTTGGACAGGGAAGTATCAATGTGCAAGTTTTCTGTGGCATTGAGATATGAAGCATATTTAAGAATATGAAATTTTTAAAGAAAAGTGTTTATAGCTTCTAAGAGAATGGAGAAGAAACATTAGAGGAGAAGAGTTAATAGTCATAAATATTTACATATGATTTTTTTTTTTCTGAGGAGCTGCTTTTAGTTACTGGCAGTGCTTGGAAGATGATGTAGTACTAAAAATCAAACCCAGGACTCCCACGTACAGAGCATATGCTATAGCCCTGTAAGCTCTCTCTTCCCAGACCATTAGATATTTTTACTGAAGTTCTGGTTAATAATTTGTTAATGGCTGGAGAGATGGCATGGAGGTAAGGCATTTGCCTCGCATGCAGAAGGACGCTTATTCGAATCCCGGCATCCCACATGGTCACCCAAGCCTGCCAGGAGCATTTTCTGAGCGTAGAGCCAGGAATAACCCCTGAGCACTGCTGGGTGTGATCCAAAAACCAAAAGAAATTAATAATAATAATAATAAAATAGTTAATATTAAGTATTGAGTATATGGTGTATCTTTTAAAATAATTCTCTGAATGTTTTCTAAAGTAATTTAATTTGTTCACATCTTTTTAAGATTATTACATGAGGAAACAAGTTCTGCTTTTTCTTATAAAAACAGGATTTACATTAAAAAGGTACAGAAATTTCCTGAATATAGAGTTCCAACAGACCCAAAAATTGACAAGAAAATAATACGAATGGAGCAGGAGAAAGCTTTTAATATGCTAAAGAAAAACCTGGTTGATGCTGGTGGTGTTCTTAGGTATGCCATTTATACAGTTCTTTTATCTTGCAAGTTGACTATTAACAATTAATGTGTAAGAATTCACTCTGTACAATATTTATAGTTACCTTTTCAATTATTCAAGAAACTATTTTTATTAGATATCTTTCTAGTCCTTCTGTGATTGTGACTTCTGGGTTGCATATGTGAAGGATTGAGTTGAATCCCTGGCACAGTTAAAAAACCATTTTCTTTTACCTTGTAGATTCACATGTTTATCTTGCCTATGTTGTAAAAATACCAAATATTTCTGTATATTACATGAAAAATTTTACCCAAATAACAAATACACATTTAATAACACATAAGTTTAATACTTTATTTTTTATACTTAATAGAAAACACACTTTGCAAATGTATATATGTGATTTTGTTTGGTTGGTTTTGGTTTGGGATCACACTTGTCTCTGCTCAGGACTTATTCTTGGCTCAGGGATCACTCCTGGCAGACTCAGGGGACTATAATGAGGTGTCAGGGATCAAACTTGGGTTACTGCGTGCAAGGCAAGAGCTAGCTGCTATACTATGACTCAGGCACCTCCCTCTACATCTTTTTTTTTTCTTTTTTTGGTTTTTGGGTCACACCCGTTTGATGCTCAGGTGTTACTCCTGGCTATGAGCTCAGAAATTGCCCCTGGCTTGGGGGGGGACCATATGGGACGCCGGGGATCGAACCGCAGTCAGTCCTACGCTAGCGCTTGCAAGGCAGACACCTTACCTTTAGCACCACTTTCCCGGCCCCCCTCTATATCTTTTTTTAACCCATTTGTATTTACAGCAGCCAGAAATTAAATTAAAGCCTCAAATAAAATTGAGTTTTTATTTTATTTATTATTTAATTTATATTATTTATTTAATTTTATTATTTTCTCCCAATTTTTATTAAAACATGGGCTGGAGAGATAGCATGGAAGTAAGGCATTTGCCTTGCATGCAGAAGAATGGTGGTTCAAATCCCGACCTCCCATATGGTCCCCCAAGTCTGCCAGGAGCAATTTCTGAGCTCCAGAGCCAGGATTAACCCCTGAGTACCTCTGGGTGTGACCCTAAAACAAAACAAACAAACAAAAAAAACCCAACATTATGATTTCCCAAGCCATTCATTATACAATCATTTTAAGCATTAGATGTTTAATCACCTGTCTCACCAGTGTGATCTTCACCAGTGTTCCTAATTTCCCACCTACCACCATAGCCTGCCTCCATGCAGGCACAAGCAGACTTACTTTATATTGTTAGTTTCAACACAAAGGCAAATGGAATTAATTAATTAATGTAGATCAGGGCTGTAGTGATAGCACAGCAATAGGGCATTTGCCTTGCACACAGCTGACCCAGTAGGGACCTGGGTTCGATCCCGGCATTCTATATGTCCCCAAGCCAGGAGCGATTTCTGAGTGCATAACCAGGAGTAACCCCTGAGCGACACCAGGTGTGTTTCAAAAACATAAAAACAAAAACAAAACAAAAAAACTTAGATCAACAAGTGTTAATTTGGGGCCGGAGAGATAGCATGGAGGTAAGGCATTTGCCTTTCATGCAGGAGGTCATCGGTTCGAATCCCGGCGTCCCATATGGTCCCCCGTGCCTGCCAGGAACAATTTCTGAGCCTGGAGCCAGGAATAATCTCTGAGCACTGCCGGGTGTGACCCAAAAACCACAAAAAAAAAAAAAAAAAAAAAACAAGTGTTAATTTGAAATGTGAGGCCGGAGAGATAGCATGGAGGTAAGGCGTTTGCCTTTCATGTAGAAGGTCGATGGGGGCTGGGAAGGTGGCGCCAGAGGTAAGGTGTCTGCCTTGCAAGCGCTAGCCAAGGAAGGACCGCGGTTTGACCCCCCGGCGTCCCATATGGTCCCCCCAAGCCAGGGGCGATTTCTGAGCGCATAACCAGGAGTAACCCCTGAGCGTCAAATGGGTGTGGCCAAAGCACAGCGGCCTTTGCCTTGCAAGCAGCCGATCCAGGACCAAAGGTGGTTGGTTCAAATCCCGGTGTCCCATATGGTCCCCTGTGCCTGCCAGGAGCTATTTCTGAACAGCCAGCCAGGAATAACCCCTGAGCACCGCTGGGTGTGACCCCAAAACAAAACAAAACAATTTGGGGGCCGGGAAGGTGGCGCTAGAGGTAAGGTGTCTGCCTTGCAAGCGCTACCATAGGACGGACAGTGGTTCGATCCCCCTGCGTCCCATATGGTCCCCCCAAGCCAGGGGCAATTTCTGAGCGTATAGCCCTGAGTGTCAAATGGGTGTGGCCCAAAAACAAACAAACAAACAAAAAAAAAAAAAGAAGAAGAAGAAGAAGGTCGATGGTTCGAATGCCGGCATCTTATATGGTCCCCTGAGCCTGCCGGGAGCGATTTCTGAGCGTAGAGCCAGGAGTAACCCCTGAGCACTGCCGGGTGTGACACCCCCCCCCCAAAATTGAAATATTAAATATCTTTGTTATATCTGTTCATGGTGTTACTAAAGCTAGAAAAGTGGGCTGTAAATCCTTAAGTGAGCTACTTGAGCCTTCTGTGTTAGATTCATTGTGCTTGGTAGCTTGCTGTGTAATTTTCCCAGATTATCTGTGATACTACTGGGTTGATGTTACTGTAAAATATTGAGAAGTTCAGGATTTATATAGATAGGCAACAAATTTGGTGGCTTGGAAATTTGATTAGGTTAAGTCTTGGAGATGGACCAATTTTGCTTGTGGGACT
Organism: Suncus etruscus; assembly: GCF_024139225.1. NCBI lineage: Eukaryota > Metazoa > Chordata > Mammalia > Eulipotyphla > Soricidae > Suncus > Suncus etruscus. The sequence goes on along the minus strand of NC_064852.1, from coordinate 116,138,140 downwards.
AGGATGTAGAGTTGGGCTTCTGTTCTGTAGTTTATACAGAAGAGAATCTGCTTTACCCCACCCCCTCTCTGAGAATGTCACAGAAGTATCAGTCAGGACTACCTGGGAAGTATTGTCATCTATTATTTTCTTTTTAATAGTTTCTGTTTCAGGCTTTGCATTTCTTTAATGTTGTGCAACTACATGCAGTAGTGCTCGGATCTGAATCTATTCCTGGTGTTCAGGACCAAGAAAGCCAAACCTGGCAGTGTTAGGTTATGGGACATGCAATAATATGCAAGGTGTATGGTTCTCATTTGAGCTCCCTCCTAGCCCTCTTTAGAGCTTTTGTTTTATTTTTATTTGGGGCCACACTTGGTGGTGCTCAGGGTTATCATAGACTGTGCTCAGGAGTGATTCTTGGCAGTTCTATGGAACCATGTGTGGTGTTGGGGATTTGAGCCAATATTAAAGGAATGTAAGGCCAGTACTATAACTGCTTACTGCATTGCTGTTCTCCTTGTGTGCTTTATAAAAATGCTTACTGGTATATGGAAAATTAATATAGCCAATTAAATATTTGAACATGGAGAACTTTGTGTATACTTTAAAAATAGGCTTCATCTTATGCAGTATCAGTTATTAAAAGGGTCTTTTATTTTGTTTTTTGTTTGTTTGTTTAGGGGCCACACCCAGCAGCCTTTAGGAGTGACTCCTGTCACTGCACTCAGAAATAGATCCTGGAAGGTTCAGGGGACCACATGGGATGCTGGGAATTGAACCTGAGTCTGTCCGGGTTGGCTGCATGAAGGCCTACTGCTGTGCTATTGCTCTAGCCAGGGGTCTCAAACTCAATTTACCTGGAGGCTGGAGGAGGCAAAGTCGGGGTGATCCTTGAGTGCAAAGTCAGTAGTAAGCCTTGAAGATTGGGGGGTGTGACCCAAACAACTAAAACAAAACAAAACAAAAAAAGATTCCTCTAGGGCAGGGCCACAAAATGTTGTACTGGCTGGAAACGGCCCGCGGGCCGCGAGTTTGAGACCCCTGCCTAGCCCCTTAAAAAGGGTCTTTTATAAAATTATCAATTCATACCCTGGGCCAGAGAAATAGTGCAGGTGATTGCTCTGGATAATGCCAACCAACTTGAGCCCTGGTACCACGTATGGTCCCCTAGGCCAGGATTGATTCCTGAGCAGAAAACTAGAAGCAATCCCTAAGAGTAGCTAAGTGTGTTGAGAAAAACAAAAACTAGTACCCACCATTCACATCTGTACAGAGTCTACCCCACCAGGCTGCGCTTGCCCCAAAGGAAGCATTACTGTGCCCAATGGGCCTGGATTTCCTTCTCCACCCCTTGCAGGCACTTATGGTCAGAGACTCGTCTAAGGCCTAGAGGGGTCTCAAACTCAATTTACCGGGGGGCCGCAGGAGGCAAAGTCAGTAGTAAGCCTTGAACATTGTGGGGTGTGACCCAAACAACTAAAACAAAACAAAACAAAAAAAGATTCCTCTAGGGCAGGGCCACAAAATGTTGTATGGAGGGGCCATTTGCGGCCCGCAGGCCGCGAGTTTGAGACCCCTGGTAGAGGAGGGCCTGTATAAAGCTTTCTCACCTGGAAAAAAAAAGTACCCTACCAAATCCGTATATTTCCCTAGCATCTATAATTTTTCACTACATTACTATAGGAGAGAGTTGTATTCACCACTTGATGAATATCTGATGCTCATTGGGCTATCAGGAGTTGAAAATGCTGTAGAGGAACTATCTGCTTTCTTAAGGAGAAGATTCTGATTTTTTCAAGGAACCCAGTCTTGAAAGATGCTGAATTATATTCTTTTTGGTTGAAAGAATTAGAGGTTTAACACAAATGTTGTAATTTGGAAACAAATTGGTAGGAGAATGGAAAATGTGATTCAAAAGACAATTTGGGGCGGGGGGGGGGGGCTACACCTAGCAGCGTGCAGGGGTTACTTTTGGCTTTGTGCTTAGAAATCATTCCTGGCAGACTCGGAGGACCATATATGGGATGTCGGGGAATGGACCCGGGTCCTGGATTCGGCCTACTATTGTGCTATCGCTCCAGCTCCCAAAAGACAATTTTGAAAGTTCTCTAAATTGTTTGAGCTGGAGAGATTACTCAGTAGATTAAGAGCATGCTGTGCACAGAAGGAGTTCTGGATTTGACTCGTAATATAGCAAAGGCCCCTAGGACCCCAACACCATCAGGAGCCAGCCCTGAAGTGTAGAGGTGCATATTGTCCCTAAGTACCTCTTGAGAGTGGCCACAAAAACAAGATGAAAGTCTCATAGTTTGAATATTTATTTAATAAACAATTTAAAATTTCATTTTGTACCATTAGTCTAAGCCCTCCTGAACTTTATTTTATTTTTTCTTTTTTGGTGTTGGGCCATGCCTGGCTATGCTCAGAGATCACGCCTGATGGGCTTGGGACCACGTGGAGAGCTAGGGTGAACACAGGCTGTTATGTGCAAAACAAATGCTCTGCCCACTGTATTGTTTTGGCCCTGTCCTGAATCTTAGAGTAATAATGAAGGTTTATAAAGATTTAAAATATTTTCATTTAATTGGGTATAAAGCTAATCTTAGAATAGATTAAGTAGGGGTGAGAGAGATTGTAAAGTGTGTAGGGTGCTTGCCCTACATGCAGTTCCCCGAGCACCTTTACGAGTTACTCTGCAGCCAGGGGTAACCCCATGAACATTACAGGTATTACGTCCCCCCAAAAAACAACACAAAAACCAAACAAAAAGGGGCTGGAGCGGTGGTGCAAGCAGTAAGGTGTCTGTCTTTCCCATGCTAGCCTAGGACGGACCGTGGTTTGATCCCCTGGCGTCCCATATTGTCCCCCAACCCCGAAGGGATTTCTGAGCCCATAGCCAGGAGTAACCCCTGAGTGTCACCAGTTGTGGCCTCCAAACCAAAAAACAAAACAAAATAAAAACAAAAACCAAACAAGCAAAAAGAGTTAAGTAGAAGATATTTTAATTTATTTGTGGGGTTGGAGCAGTAGCACAATGGAGAGGATGTTTGCCTTGTATGTGGCAGACCCAGGTTTGATCTCCTGGATCCCAAATCCTGAGCCTGATAGGAGCGGTTTCTGAGCACAGAACCAGGAGTAACCCCTGAGTGCTGCCATGTGTGGACCCCCCCCCCCAACAATAATACATTTAAAAATATGTATTTATATTTAAAGATTTTTGGGGGGTCACACCCAGCAGCACTCAGGGGTTACTCCTGGCTCTATGCTCAGAAATCACTCCTGGAGGCTCGGGGGACCATATGGGATGCCGGGATTCGAACCACTGACCTTCTGTATGAAAGGCAAATGCCCTACCTCCATGCTATCTCTCCGGCTCCTAATTTAAAGATTTTATGTTTAGGATGATGATTCGCGTCCTTTAGAATCTTTATTTTCATTATGATTAACATAAGAAATTACAGTTTATTCCTTTGCTTAGTAATATAATTTGAAATACTCTTTCTTGTCAGGTGGTATGTCCAGTTACCCACACAGCAAGCTCATCAATATCATGAATTAGAGATTCCCTGCCGCCATGTGTCACCTCCCCCTCTTCCGATGCCTTCCCTTGAAGAAGAGGATGCTGCAGTCAGAGATGAGAATTGTGCGTTGCCCTCACGTCTGCATCCTCAAGTAGCCCATAAGATTCAAGAATTAGTATCGCAGGGAATAGAACAAGTATATGCAGTAAGGAAACAACTAAGGTACTATGGAAACTGTTCTTTGACATGTTTCATTTTTATTTGTTGGTTTAAATAAAATACACAGTATTATATTTTATAGGAGATATGCTATCAAAGTAGATAAGAACACCTGGGTTACGCTCAGGGGTTACTCTTGACTTATGCACTCAGATATCGCTCCTGACTTGGGGGACCATATGGGACGCTGAGGTATCGGACCATGGTCTGTCCTAGGTCAGCTGCATGCAAGGCAAACAACTATGCCACTGCTCTGGCCCCTATAATTCATTTTTTAAAAATAATCTTTGTAAAAATGTCTATTTTTAGCAAATATTACATAGAACAGGATTTATAATTCTGAATTACTTATTGAGACACTCCATTTTCAGGTGGAATATTTGTTAAGGTGGAATGTTACTATATGCTATATGAATTGAATAATAAAATATATACCCTTAAAAATACAGTGATTTCCAAAGTTGTTCATAATGCAGCTAGGTATTCAATTTTCTAACACCAGTCTTACCACCAGTGTGACCTTCCCTCCACTAATTTCCCCACCTACCACCTAAGACTGCCTTTTTAGCAGGCACAAAATAATTTACTTTATGTTGCTTGTTACAACATAGATCTCACAAAAAAAAAAAAAAAAAGGAAAACAACATAGATCTCACAACAGTGTTCATTTATTGTGTGAAGATTTACTGAACTGCTTGGTCCTCATTGAGCCTTTGTGTTGTTATTTTCACATTTGTGCTCAGTGGGAAAATTAGACATGTCTTGGACTTGTGGAGCTGGGACAACTTATCAGTATGATGTCTCTTTGGGATTAGTGGAGGAGCTGGTCTTTTTATATGCCAAAGGATGTCAGTGTGACAGACATACTAGACCTTTTGGCAGGGTGGAAACTTGGCCTGTTCCCAGGAACCCAACTGAAAAAGGCTACAGAGATCTCAGGCTGGAGACCAAGCTGCCTGCTAAGACTTAATGACCGTGTCTCTTTGATATTAGTCCTAAAATAAATACCTTCATTGGAAAAAAAAAAGCTTTGTAGAACAAACATTTATTTTTTATTTTTTTATTTATTTGGTTTTTGGGTCACACCCGGCAGCGCTTGGGGTTATTCTAGGCTCTACACTCAGCTCCTGGCAGGCTTGGGGGACCATATGGGATGCCGGAATTTGAATCACCTTTCTTCTGCATGCAAGGCAAATGCCTTACCTCCATGCTATCTCTCAGGCCCCTGTAGAACAAAGATTTAAAAGCTACGCCAAAATCCTTGCTTTAAAATTATTTGAATTGCTATTAAATCTAACCATTATAGAGAATATAAAACTTTAGGTTGGAACCATCATTTTTTAGAATATTGTCAAGAATACCAACAGCAAGGGACAGAGGAAAGATTGCCTCTAGATATTCTCTAGGTTTCTTAGAAAGCATATAATATTCCCTTCGGTCACACAGTTTCATATCTACTAGAAAGGTGGTAGTAGATGTGGGCACTGATCAGAAAGGAATATGATACAAATATTACCATAATTACAGTGAATCTACAGTATTATCCACTATGCTGTTGGCCTTGTTGTAAATCAAGTATAAGGGCAGGAACCTTGCCAAGGGATTTAATATTCATATTGGATATAAAATATTCTAAACCTAGACAGCTTCCTGAAAACATGCAAAGAAAATTGATAATAAAATCAGGAAGCTAAAAGGTAGAGACTTGGATTCAAATAATGTACCAATCTGTTCTACTCAGAGAGCCTCACTTATGAGAAGCAGTGGAGAGCTTTTGGACCTCCCATTCCCCTGGAATTCATGGCATGGCTGTTAAAAACAAAAGAGCTCTAAACTTTGAAAACATGAATATGCGTAGTTCTTTGTTTAGTGAAATGCCATGCATGGAAAGCTGAGCTAATTTTATTGGTAGATATAATAATTTTTATTATTTAGTACTTTATGTCAGCTAGGTCTTGTATTAAGTTTTTTTGGGGGCCGGAGAGATAGCACAGCGGCGTTTGCTTTGCAAGCAGCTGACCCAGGACCTAAGGTAGTTGGTTTGAATCCCTGAGTCTCATATGGTCCCCGGTGCCTGCCAAGGGCTATTTCTGAGCAGATAGCCAGGAGTAACCCCTGAGCATCGCTGGGTGTGGCCCAAACACCAAAAAAAAAAGTTCTTTATATGCATATCTTGTTCATTCTTACAATTCAGTAAAATTGCTATATTTTTACCCATTTTGCAAATGAGAAAATGGAGAACTCAAAGTGTCAAATAATTGGCTTAACTGGTAAAAACTAAAATCTAGATCTAACTCAATAGATTTCACTCTTGAGTTCTGGCATTAAATTGAACTTGTTCCTACTGCTTATTGTGTCATCTTAGCTAAACGAGAAAATATGTTTTTTCCTAGGATTATTTCTTAGTTGATACTAAGAAATATTTTCTATTTAGCAGCTTTGATTAGATATTTTATATTAAATCTTTTAGCACAAAGCCAAGCTAAAATTTAGTAAAACCTATTTATTATTTACTGATCTAAGAACTTTACCATGATAAGATCTACCTAAAATATTTAATGAACTTTGTAATTAATTTATTTATAATTATGTAGTAACTTATTTTCTTTTCTATATATTCATAAATTTTCAGTGTATCATATAATATATGTAATATATAAGATTAGTTGATGCATATGACCTGTGTCTTGGCCCAAACTCTCTTTCTTGGTAGGTAGATACTTATGAGCAGTTATTTAACTTTGGAAGTGCTTAGTTCCCTCACTCATAAAATGAAAATAATTATTCTTCACAGGATTTTTAGTAAGGATTAAGGGAGATACTTGATATGAAGTACCCAGTGTAGTTGGTACTCGAAAGCATATATCATACTTAAATTGAAAATAATGGTTCCTTTAAATCCTTAAGTGTTTCAGCATATGAAAATATTACACTTAATTAGTCTGCATGAATTTATTTTTGTTCCTGTTTTGATTTGGGCCCACACCTAGAGGTACTTAGGAACTGCTCCCAGCTCAATGCTCTGGCACACACCTGGCTTGGCTCAGGAGACCAGGCACTGCTGAGAATCAAACTTAGGCCTTTTGCATGACAAGCATGCACTCCAACCTGTTGAGCTAGCTCTTGAGCCCTACCTGGATTCTGTTACTTAGTATAAAGGAAAAATTCAAAATTAGAAAATAAGAAATATGAAGCTATAAACCATATTTTATAGAAGCTGTGCTAAAAATAACTTTTATTCAAATTGAGCTTTAAAATATATCGCTAAACTGTGTATGCTTTTCTTTAATATTCTACACAGAAAGTTTGTGGAAAGGGAACTGTTTAAACCCGATGAGGTACCTGAAAGACATAATTTATCCTTTTTTCCAACCGTAAATGATCTAAGAAATCACATCCATGAGGTACAGAAATCCTTGAGAAATGGAGATAATGTATATAACTCAGAGATCATTCCAGCAACGGTATGACTACGATCATAATTTCTTGTTTTGTTACAGAATTTTTCTCAGAATTTATTACTATTTAGCTTAATTGTGATGGTCCCTCTTAGGTCATATAAATGTGATATAATAAAGAAATAATAAAATGTGTGTGTATATATATTTATGTATGTATATTGGGTTTTAAGACACAGCAGTGCTCAGGGCTAACTCCTAGCTCTGTGCTCAGGAGTCACTCCTGGCAGGATTGAGACCATATTGGGATGTCAAGGGTCATACCTGGGTTGTTCGCATGCATGGCAAACACTACCCTCTGTGTTATTTCTCAGGTCTACAATATATTTTTCTTAAAATGTAAATGTAAAACTCTAAGATGATAGTTTGACAAATTATTCATGGAAGAAAAACCAGTGATTTCCATTTCAGTACAATACGTGATTGTATTTTTTTTTGTTGTTGTTTTTCGGACCACACCCGTTTGATGCTCAGGGGTTACTCCTGGCTAAACACTCAGAAATTGCCCCTGGCTTGGGGGGACCACATGGGACTCCGGGGATCAAACCAAGCTCCTTCCTTGGCTAGCACTTGCAAGGCAGACACCTTACCTCTAGCGCCACCTCGCCGGCCCGTTTTTTTTTTTTTTTGTTTTGTTTTGATTTTGGGTCACACTCAGCGACTCTCAGGGCTTAACTCCTGGCTCTGCACTCAGAAATCACCCCTGGCAGGCATAGGGGGCCATATGGGATGCCAGGATTTGAACCATTGTCCTGGATTGACTGCATGCTAGGCAAATGCCCTACGGCTGTGGTCCCACGTGATTGTACTTTGTTTTTTGTTTGTTTGTTTATTTTGGTTTGGGGTCACACCCAGCTGCACTCAGGGGTTACTCCTGGCTCTACACTCAGAAATTGCTCCTGGCAGGCTCAGGGGACTGTATGGGATGCCGGGATTCGAACCACCGTCCTTCTGCATGCAAGGCAAACGCCCTACCTCCATGCTCTCTCTCCGGCCCCACACGATTGTACTTTTAATTTAAAAATAATGTTGTGGGGGCCCGGAGAGATAGCACAGCGGCATTTGCCTTGCAAGCAGCTGATCAGGACCTAAGGTGGTTGGTTCAAATCCCGGTGTCCCATATGGTCCCCTGTGCCTGCCAGGAGCTATTTCTAGCAGACAGCCAGGAGTAACCCCTGAGCACGGCCGGGTGTGGCCCAAAAACCAAAAAAAAAAAAAAAAAAAAAAGAATAATGTTGTGGGGCCGGAGCAATAGGACAGTGGTAGGCAATTTGCCTTGCATTGCAGATTACCTGGGACAGACCTGGGTTCTATCCCCAGCATTCTATATGGTTCCACGAGCCTGTCAGTCCTGAGCACCACTGGATGAGGCCCCCAAACCAAAAATAAATAGATAAATAAATAAATATTTTTCTATAAAATGTAGATATTATTTAAATGATTGGTTTTATTCTATTTTGGGAGTGTGAGTATCACACCTAGGGATGCTTGGGGCTTACTCCTGGCTCTGCACTCAGGACTTGATCCTTGCAGTGCTCAGAGGACAATATGGAATTCTGGGGATTGAACCATACTGTACTATCTCTTCAATCCATAATTGGATATATTCATATGTAGTCTTTTCTAGACAATTTTAAATATAAAAATGAATACTTGAATATACAAAATGATGGTATTGTTTCTTTATACCATATATGAATTTTAGGCTCACTTTATAATCTAATTCTGTAGTTTTCTTCTTTATATTAGTTTATTCTGTGAAAATTTTACCTCATCGGGGAAATTATTATAACCTTGAAAATAAGTTATGAAATAAGCAGTGACATGGCATTAAAATTGCAGCAGCAGTTTCTGTGGTCTTACATTTTTACTGTCTGATTTAAGTAGCTGGATAAATTGCTGTTTATTTTTTAAGGTAGGGCCATAAATCTTTGGCCTGAAATCTCCTAACGGGCCCAAATCAGGAACAGAACAAACTCTAAGAGCAATGATCCTTTTCATCTCTATCGCTGTTTAGATTTTTGCTATTAGAACTCCTGAAGCTATGAATTTGAATAGTGAAGTATATTTTGCTTTGCAAATGTGAATCAGAATCATGAATACAATCTGACAGTTGTATAGGTCCTTAAACTCTGTTTTTGCTTTAAATGTTTTATTATTTTTACTGAAATAAATGTTTCCATTTCAGCTGCAGTGGACTACAGATAATGGCAATATTCTTAGAGAAACTGTGACAGTTACATTTGCAGAAGGTAGGTTATTTGGGTATTTCTTACTGTTGTTTTGGGCCACCCACTAGTGCACTGCTCTCAGGAATCACACCTGTCCCCAGATGTTGGGAAGCTAGTAGTCTTAAAACAGAGCCTGAGGGGCCCGGAGAGATAGCACAGCTGCGTTTGCCTTGCAAGCAGCCGATCCAGGACCAAAGGTGGTTGGTTCGAATCCCCGTGTCCCATATGGTCCCCCGTGCCTGCCAGGAGCTATTTCTGAGCAGACAGCCAGGAGTAACCCCTGAGCACCGCCGGGTGTGGCCCAAAAACCAAAAAAAAAAAAAAAAAAACAGAGCCTGAACCATTCAATCAGTGAATCAGGAAAAACACTCTGGAAGCAGCTTGGAACTATGCAGCCTATTCTGACCTTTCAAGTATGAAGGATAGAGAAGTTGTAAATTAACTGAAATACCTGAGGTGCTCCGATTGGGTTTGGCACCGATTTTCTGTGGAGCTAGTTCTAACTTAAAAACAGAAAGATTGGGACCTGAGTGATAGCACAGTGTGGTAAGGCATTTGCCTTGCACAAGGCCAACACAGGACGGACCCTGGTTTGAATCCTGGCATCCCATATGGTCCCCTGAGCCGGCCAGAAGTGACTTCTGAGCACAGAGTCAGGAGTAATTCCTGAGCACCTCAGGCTGTGACCCCAAAACAAAATAAAACATAGGCAGAAAGATCATGTAACTCAATCAGAACCTTATTTGGAGGCCTGGCCCTCAGGAGAGGACCTGTTTTAAGCCAAGCATTGTAGTAGACATTAAAATGTAGTCTAAGACTGGTTGTGTAATCTTTGTAATTTAGACTCTGGGTTTCACATATCTCAAGAAGATTAGGGAATAGACAAGTATGATAGCATAAATAATGAATCAGATTCAGACTACTAATATAGAATCTCTTGAAGTAGAAAACTGCCAGGAGTGATTTCTGAGCACAGAGCCAGGAGTAACCCCTGAGCATCACGGGTGTGGCCCAAAAGCCAAAATAAACAAAACTTTGACTTATTTCTTATTATCATCATTAGGTTAGGGTTGAAATAAAGTGTAGCTTCCTAGAAATTATAAAAATTGTTTTATTAATTGTTTTTTCTTATTATTTAGGAACTTCACCAGGAGACTCAGGTGTTACTAATGCAGAAACAAACCAAACAAGAAGTTCTTTATCGCTAGAGCCAACCCACTTGCTCTCCTCATTTTCCTCATTTCCACCCAAAATATTTACCCAGCTTCAGGTAGTTATTCAGTGAATTTGAGAACGTTCTCTTTCTTTCTCAACTTGTTCTCTTTGGGATTTTACAGAATTGTTATTGAACTATAATAATGTTTAAATATTAATGATTTTCTTACCTTTATGTGTCTTTAAGATGATAATTTATGTGTTGGAATTAATGTCCATGAGAAACCATTATTTTGGTATATTTAAGTCTGGTAATCTAAAAAGTATTGTGAAAAAGATTTGAAGATTTTGCATGCAATAAAATTAGTTGCAAAGCTTTTCCTTTGGCTTTTGTTTCTGTCCTCACTTATTTGTCAGTAATTATAGTTTTATTCTAATTTTGGATCAAAAGAATAATATGTATTATGAAGAAATTGTAAGTAATGAGTTCAAACATTTTGATGAAAAAAAAATTTTTTTTTTTTTTGGTTTAAAAGGATTTGCAGTTGCAACCAAGATTGTCCTCTCCTGATGAATCACCAACTCTAATAACAGAAAATAACCACTCCTCCTCAAGCCCTTCCAGACTTCTGGATTCAATAGGAAGTAATGTACTGAATAATAATTCACTCCTGCTTGATCAAGGCCCTACCCTTCAATCAGAGACTTGCCTCACTGAAAGCAGTAGTATTGCTTCTACCATGGGTGACCTTCCAGAACCAGATCAAAGTCTGGTTGCTATGGAACAGTTGGTAGAAGTTGGAGATGTGCAAGATACAGACACTCTGGAAGGAAGTGTTCATCATATTCTCTTGGGAGATGTGGAGACCATTCCAATACAGATTATAGGCGGCCATCCAGCTCTCCGTAAGTTAAAAGCAACACAGGATTTTATCTTCTCAAAAGCCTTTATGGGATATCACCTGTATAGTAAAAAAGAACTAGTATATAAAGTAAAACAGTATGAGTTTAATAACTTTTTTTTTTTTTTTTTGGTTTTTGGGCCACACCCGCCAGTGCTCAGGGGTCACTCCTGGCTGTCTGCTCAGAAATAGCTCCTGGCAGGCACGGGGGACCATATGGGACACCGGGATTCGAACCAACCACCTTTGGTCCTGGATCAGCTGCTTGCAAGGCAAACATCGCTGTGCTATCTCTCCGGGCCCCAAACTAATATTTTTTATTTATTTATTTTTTGCTTTTTGGGGCCACACCTGGTGATGTTCAGGGTTACTCCTGGCTATGCGCTCAGAAATTGCTCCTGGCTTGGGGGACCATGTAGGGCACAGGGGAATCTAACTGCAGTTCGTCCTAGGTTAGTGTGTGTAAGGCAAATGCCCTACTGCTATGCCACCACTCCAGCCCCATCAAACTAATATTTTTTTATTGGAATCACCATGATACACATAGACACTGACCAGGAATGTGCTATCTCTCCGGGCCCGAGTTTAATAACTTTTAAGCTTAATTTTTGATTATCAGAATTATTTCCTTATTACCTCACTTTATATGAAGAGTCTGTGGTGATATAAAATGTGGAAGACAGGGCCAGAGAGGTAGTACAGCATGTAGGGTGCTTCCCTTGCACATGGCCAACCCAGATTTTATTCCCACCATCCTACATAGTCCCGTGAGTTCTGCCACAAGTGATCCCTGATGCAGAGCTAGGAATAAGCCCTGAGCACCACTGGGCGTGGCCCAAAAGCAAAAACAAAAAAAAAAGATTTTACAGGCCAGAAAGAGAATATAGCCCATAAGAGGCTGGCATTGGGTATGATTGCTCCATGTTTAACCAGATATAGTTCCTGAACATATCCAGGTGTGGCCAAAAACACTCAAAAACAGTTTAGTGTACTTAATTATGGAAAAATTGATACATAGGAATAAAAAGTTGAAGAGGCAGTTATGAAGACTAAAAGGAAAATTTTGAGTTTTAGATTTAAATGTTGGGATCCAAGAAAAGTGAAATATAATGTAAAATTTGAGGACTTGTATTTAATCCCAAACCTTTTTACTTTGTATAATGACTAGTCAATAATGTAACTTTTTTATTTTTATTTTAGGACCACACTTGGTGATGCTTAGGGATTATTCTTGGCTCTCCATTAAGGAATGACTATTCCTGGGGACCAGATCAATAGCACAGCAGTAGGACATTTGCCTTGCATGTGGCTGACCTGGGATGACCCAAGTTAGATTCCTGGCATCCCACATGGTCCCCTGAGCCTGCCAGGAGCGATTTCTGAGCACATAACCAGGAGTAACCCTTGAGCGCTGCTGGGTGTGACCCAAAACCCTAAATAAATATGTGTATGTATATATACATATATATATATATATTTATTTTAATGTCTCACTATTTCTGGTAGTGCTTGGAGGACTGACCATATAAAATGTCAGGGATCCAATCCAGTATGGCTGCATACATGGCAGGTGCCCTACCTACTTTACTATTATTGCTCTAGATTTATGATAACAATATCTTGTTTTGTTTTGATTTTGGTTTTTGGGCCACACCCGATGGCACTCGGGTTACTCCTGACTCTGTGCTCAGAAATCACTCCTGGCAGGCACGGGGACCATATGGAATACCGGGATTCGAATCACTGTTTGTTCTGGGTTGGCTGCTTGCAAGGCAAACGCCCTACCAGTGTACTATCTCTTTGGCCCCGATAACAATGTTTTTAAACTCCTCATGACCTGTCACTTGTACAAAAATTTCTGGACTGGGCCTTTATTGGTGGTGGTGGTGGTGGTGGTGGTGGTGGAGGGGGCAGTGCTTCAATTTGCTTTGAAAAACAAAAACTGTCATAGACATTGTCTTAAAATATATAAAGGTTTTTAATTTTGGGGTGGGGTTTGGGTCACATCCCGCAGTGCTCAGGGGTTACTCCTGGCTCTACACTCAGAATTCGCTCCTGGCAGGCTCAGGGGACCATACGGGATGCCAGGATTCGAACCACCCTCCTTCTGCATGCAAGGCAAACACCCTACCTCCATGCTATCTCTCCAGCCCGGTTTTTAATTTTTGTTCATTCTCAGTCATCATTCTTTAGGGTAAAGAAAACTAATTCCGGGGCCGGGTGGTGGCGCTGGAGGTAAGGTGCCTGCCTTACAAGCACTAGCCAAGGAACGGACAGCTGTTCGATCCCCGGCGTCCCATATGGTTCCCCCAAGCCAGGGGCGATTTCTGAGCACATAGCCAGGAGTAACCCCTGAGCGTCAAACGGGTGTGGCCCAAAAACAAAAAAAAAAAAAAAAAACAAGAAAACTAATTCCTTTCAAGAAAGAATGTGTTTGGCAGCCATAGCAATAATGTGGGTGATAAAGGGCTTGCCTTGAATGCTGCTGACCCTGGACCACATTCCTGGCATCTAGTATGAGTTTCCTGCACTACCAGGAGTAATCGTAGCATAGAGTCAGTAATAGTTTCTGAGCACAGTTGAGTGTTCCCAATTTTCTTCCCCACAAAGAATCTTTTTATCTTGGGGGCTGGAGAGATAGCACAGCAGTAGGGGTGTTTGCCTTGGGTCAATCCAGGATGGACAGTGGTTCGAATCCCGGTATCACATATAGTCCCCCATTCCTGCCAGGAGCGATTTCTGAGCACAGAGCCAGGAGTAACTCCTGAACGCCACTTGATGTGGCCCACATCCCCCTCCCCCAATAAAAAGAAATTACTCCAGCAGGCTCAGGATGCCAGGGATTGAACCCAGGTCGGCCATATGCCAGAATTTTACCCACTTCTAAATTTTTTTTTGGGGCCTCACCCAGCTGTGCTCAGGCATTACTCCCGAGTCTGCACTCAGGAGTTATTTCTGGCAGTGCTACGGGAATCATCTGGATTGAATCAGGTTGACTGTATGCAAGGCAAGTGCCTTACCCATTGTACTATAACTTTGGCCCTCGCTTCTGAGTTCTTCTAAAGAATCCAGTCCCTTGGGCTAGAGCGATAGCAGAGTGGGTAGGGCATTTGCCTTGCCAACCTGGCAACCTGGATTATTTGCCATATGACCAACCTGGGCTTGATCCCTAGCATCCATTTAGTTTCACAGGACAGCTAGGAATGACCTCTGAGTGGAGAGCTAGGGTTCTTGAGTACTACTGACTGTGGCCCAAAGACAAGAAAAAAGTCCAGTCACATGAATTATATTAACTAACCTTTAATTATCTTTTGACCTTTTTTTATGTTTGGCCTTAAAGTTGAAGAAAATCCAGAAGAAGATACCATTTCTGTGGACCAAGATAAGCAAGAACCCAAAGAACCAGTATTATGTATGAAAACAAAAAGAAATATAGACTTTAAGAAACTATCTGCTATATAATTAAAGTTTTTCAGAACTTACAACTGATGTCAGAGAAAAGAAGGTGACTATTATCAAAGTGCAGTGTTATTGTAAGTGGACAGAAGATTAATTCAGTGAACAGCTTTGATTTAAAACTGGCGTATTGGTTGCCAATTCCATATTTTTTACTTACAAGATAGTTCCTCTTATTTTATATAAATATTGTGCTTTTTGGTGATCTGATATCAAGATTACCTGAATTTATTCATGTCTGAACACAAATATGTTATACTCTGAAAATACCCAAATTTTATTCTTAAAGGGCAAAAAGAACAACAAAACCAGTATGTGAACATATGGTTGTGTGTGACATTTTCAGATTTTAAAAGAACTTATTCCTCTTCAAAGTTGTGAAAATTTTTTTAAATTGACAGATGACATTCTGTCTCATTTACAAAGATAAAACAATAATTTTATATCATCAACATGTTACCCAGAGGGTACTATGTAATTTGTGTGGCTATATTTTAGCTTCTTCCCTTCCAATTTTTGTCTTAGCACTACTGACTTACACTAATGTTCACCAGGTAGAAATGAGTAATTCTGAGAATTTCTACTTGAATCAGTCATAGACATAACTATATTGTGTATAGATTTATATGGTATAATTAAAACAGTAAGTATGAATTTATAGATGTAGAAATGGAGAGAATTAACGAAGAATAATGGAATTATTTGGTGCTTAAAAAGAATTTGGAAAACTTCTTTAATATCAGAAAAGAATTTCCCCCAATTTTGTATTGAAGATTTAACTCTTCTTTGGATTATATTTATATTCTGTGTCAAAGTTTTTATTGAATGGATAACATTAGAATGTATAGAATTTCAAGGTAAGTATAGCTTAAAATTTAGTTCATATTTTAAACTTTAAAAATCGAGTATTAGTTTGGAATTAACTTCAAATAACAAATAAGTACTAATAATATATCATTATCTTACCTTTGTGAAGAAATTAACCTGAAGTTTTTTTCCAGAAAGCATTTGTTGATATATTTGAAATTTTATTTAAAAATAACAAAGGCGGGTCCAGAGAGATAGCACAGCAGTAGGGCATTTGCCTTGCACACAGTAGACCTAGGATGGGTGGAGGTTTGAATCCCGGCATCCCCATGGTTCCTCCCCCCCCCCCCCCCAGCCTGCCAGGAGGGATTTCTGAGCACAAAAGCTAAGAGTAATCCCTGAATGCTCCAGGGTGTGGCCCCCCACCCCCAAATAACAAAGAGTTGGAGAAGTAGTCTAGTGATTCCATGCTTTCTTTGTATGCACCTGACCCACATTCTGATCTGTGGTTCTTTAAGTATTGCCCAAAGTCACCCCTGAGCACAAAGTCAGGAGTAATTCTTTTTTTTTTTTTTTTTTTGGTTTTTGGGCCACACCCATTTGACGCTCAGGGGTTACTCCTGGCTATGCGCTCAGAAATCACCCCTGGCTTGGGGGGACCATATGGGACACCGGGGGATCGAACCGCAGTCCATCTGCTTGCAAGGCAGACACCTAACCTGTAGCGCCACCTTCCCGGCCAGGAGTAATTCTTAAACACTGCCAGTTGTGACCCCAAAACCAAATATAAAGATTAAGGTACTGGGGCTGGAGTGATAGCACAGTGGTAGAGCATTTGCCTTGCATGCAGCAGATCCAGGACAGGCCTGGGTTCGATTCCCAGCATACTATGTGATCCCCTGAACCTGCCAGGAGTGATTTCTGAATGCAGAGCCAGGAGTAACCCCTGTGTGCTGCCAGATGTGCCCCCCCCAAAAGAAAACTAAGATACTAAGAATGGAGAGATAGTACTAAAGTTAAGGTTCTTGCCCTGCACATGACTGACCTTTAATGAATCCCAGCACTGTTTATGGTGCCTTTAGCACTACCAGAAGTCATCCCTGAGCACAGAGCCAGGAATAAACTAACTCCTCTAGGTGTGGGCCCCCCAAAATAAAATAAAATTAAATTAAATTCAAATAATAAGTGTTTCTGGGGGCCGGGCAGTGGCGCTAGAGGTAAGGTGCCTGCCTTGCGTGCGCTAGCCTTGGACAGACCGCGGTTCGATCCCCTGGCGTCCCATATGGTCCCCCAAGCCAGGAGCGACTTCTGAGCGCATAGCCAGGAGTAACCCCTGAGTGTTACCGGGTGTGCCCCCCCCCCCAAAAAAAAAAAAACCAAAAAAAAAAATCTGGGGCTAGAGATTTGGATTAGTGATAGAGTATATGCCTAGTGTATTTGAAGCTCTAGGTTTGATTCATGGCATCACCAAAATCCAAAACAAGAGTTTTTAAATGAGTTTTTAAAATTGAAAGTATGCAGAATATAATATATAATTATAAGTATCAATTTTTTTTTTTCGTTTTTCAGGCCACACCCATTTGTTGCTCAGGGGTTACTCCTGGCTAAGCGCTCAGAAATTGCCCCTGGCTTGGGGGGACCATATGGGACGCAGGGGGATTGAACCGTAGTGTCCTTCCTTGGCTAGCGCTTGCAAGGTGGACACCTTACCTCTAAGGCCACCTCGCCAGCCCCTATAAGTATAATATTTTAAATAATTTTTGCGTTTTCTATACAATCTGTTATTAGTTGAATTTAATTGTTTCAGATACACAGCCAATCTAAATATATAGTAATATTAAATGGAATTCCAAAATTCCTTGTTTTTTGGTTAAATACCCTATTTAATATGAAATATTATTTATATCTCTCTTCAAATAGTTCATATTTAGTTATAGATATGATCTTTAATAAGAATTGGTCTTTTTAACCATTGAAAGTACTTTATGTTGGTAATGATAGAGGCAAGTTGTAAAAGTTGATATTCTAAGTTGAACATAGCTTCATTATTTCAAACTTAGATTTTATTTTATTTTATTTTAGTTTAGTTTAGTTTTTAGGCCAACTCAGCAATGCTCTGAGGTTACTCCTGGCTTTGCATGATCCCTCCTGGTCAGCTCGGGTGACCATGTGGATGCCTGGCATTCAACCCTGATCAGCCACATTCAAGACAAGCACCACTGTACTTAAGTTCTTAAGTTCTCAAACTTAGACCTTTTAGTATGTATGTACTAAAAAATATTATGTCTAAATTTTTTTAATTTAGTTCTATTTTGTAGATAATATTCTTTTTATTGTTATTTCTTTTACAGATGTTAAAAACCTAACCTTTATTTTTCAATAACAGTAATTGTTTATTTTTTCAAAAAATTAAACTCTAAGAGACATTCTTTTTTGATGTTGAGTTGTAAAGGAGAAATGCTTATGAAAATATAAGTAGTTACCATTGACAATGAAAAATGTCAAAGGATCAGTGCTTTGGCAGTAAGCCAAGAACAAACTATAACAAAAATACTTGATTTCATTCATTGTGCATGTCTCTTCTGCTTTTTTTTTTTTTTTTTTTTTTTATCACCAGGACAAAATTACAATTCATCCTCCCCAGAAACAACAAAATAAAAAGAACTGTAAGGAAAGATTTGAATTCCTAATTATATACGTTTTTGGTTTTTAGGTAGAAACTGGAACTATCAATATTTTCATGTAAGTATTTTAATAAGTAGGTCTTTAAAAATGGTTTCTAAATTAGTTTTTAAAAACTTTATTTGTCCTCTAAATACATCTTCAGTAGTGTGTCAGTATTTTAAAGATGCTTCGCATTGCTTTGTATAAAGAATATTTATGTATTTTAGTTTTTTAGTATTTTTAAACGCACAGGATATTAAATGTAAGTGCATAAAAATTTTGTTATTTATATTTGGCATTCTCCTAAACAGCTCTACAGCAAAGTTTGATCTTCGCTCTTTTGTGTTATATGTTGTAAGGTATGAAAACATTAGGTAGTAAGGTGAACATTTGAAATAATCAACTGAGAATTTACAGTTACAGCCAGTTCATTTTTATTGTAGTTTTTATGTTTCAAGCTTTCAAACAAATTTTACATATATATGTATATATTGGAGTTAATTGTATATAAACTCAGTCATGAACATTTCCCTCAATAGTAATTTTCTATGTAAGCACACTTAAAATATTTAAAAGAGAAAAATTTTATATCATATACAAGGTTAATATTTTTTAGGACTTGTAGAAGATACAATGCATAGATTTGGAGATCTGGTTGTGCTCTAGAGTTTATCTTGAGACCCATCAGATTGTGTTTATATACTATCAGAAATATTCTTAATCATGTAAATAGAAAAAATTACTGTTCCATTTGTTCTGGGTTAAAAACTTTTAATATGTATATATTGTAATTTAATGTAAAATGTCCTTGTTATAATGTAATTTTTTCATTAAAAAGCTTGTTATTTTTTCTTAAACCTGTTAGTTTTCTTTTTATAGCTTTTTTTTTTTTTTTTTTTTTTTTTTTTTTGGTTTTTTGGTTTTTGGGCCACACCCGGCGGTGCTCAGGGGTTACTCCTGGCTGTCTGCTCAGAAATAGCTCCTGGCAGGCACGGGGGACCATATGGGACACCGGCATTCGAACCAACCACCTTAGGTCCTGGATCGGTTGCTTGCAAAGCAAACACCGCTGTGCTATCTCTTCGGGCCCTTATAGCTTTTCTTAAAGGTATTGGTAGTTTTGTTTGATTTCAAGATAACATTTAATACCTAAGAGTTTTGGAGCCGGAATGATAGCACAGCTAGGGTGTTTGCCTTGCACGCAGTTGACCTGAGTTTGATTCAGGCATCCTATATGGTGTTCTGAGCCTGAAAGAGTAATTTCTGAGCACAGAGCCAGGAGTAACCCTTGAGTGCTGCAGGGTATGTTCCAAAAAACAAAAACAATGAAAAAAAGGTTTCTTCTTTCCCTCTGCTTATTTTGCTTTATTTCATTCTGTTATTCAGGACCAGAGGAAATCTGACTCTCAAAAAGGATATAGAGCATCAGGTGTGACCCAAAATCCAAAACAAAAAACAACAACAAAAACCAAAATAACCCAAACCAAAAAGAACTATTTTACTTCACTGAAAAAAAAAAATAACTTCAGGAGTAAAATTAGAATTTAAAAGACTTACTTTCTGAGGGCCGGAGCGGTGGCACAAATTTTAAGGCTCTTCCTTGCCTGCATTAGCCTAGGATGAACTCTGTTCGATCCCCCAGCATCCCATGTGGTCCCCCAAGCCAGAAACTATTTCTGAGCACATAGCCTAGAGTGATCCCTGAGCATCACCGGGTGTGGTCCAAAAACAATAACAAAACAAAAAGACAAGACTTACTTTCTGGGGCCAGAGAGATGGCACAGCAGTTAGGGCATTTGCTTTACACAAGGCTGACCTGGAACCCAACTAGGGTTCAATTCCTGGCATCCCTTATGATCCCCCGAGCCTGCCAGGAGTAATCCTTGAGCCCTGCCGGGTGTGGCCCAAAAACAAACAAAAAGATTTATGGATGCAAAAATGATTAATGTGAAAAATAACTATTCAGTTAATGTGTGAAACCTTTGAGAATATAATATGAATATAAATTCAGGTGAAAAGTTTAAACTTGGGGCCGGAGAGATAGCATGGAGGTAAGGAGTTTGCCTGCATGCAGAAGGTCAGTGGTTCGAATCCAGGCATCCCATATAGTCCCCTGAGCCTGCCAGGAGCGATTTCTGAGTGTAGAGCCAGGAGTAATCCCTGAGTGCTGCCGGGTGTGACTCCAAAACCAGAAAAAGCAAACAAAGAAACAAACAAAAAAGAAAGGTTTAAATTTGCAACTAATACACACAAAAGCTAATACAAAAACTAATACACACAAAGCTCTCGAGATTTAATATATAACTGAATGTACACTTTAATCATAGTCAATGATACAAATATTAGAGTTACCGTGACTAGATCTTTCTTTTTAGGTTATACTTCCCAAGTGGTGGTTAGAGAGCTTAGTGCCTTTTAAGACAACTCTCAGTGATGCTAGCTAACCTGGCTTGAGGATCAATGTGAGGTCACCTCAGTGTTCTCTTGTACCAGACTACCAAGCTATAACCTCGAAGAGTGTCTGGTATAAGCCCATATCAAGAATGTACAAAAGTGCATTCTAATCTACTGCACTAGCTCTTGGTCCCTAAAACACACACAGAAAAGTGATGTAATAGAAATGTTATCTAGAATTAGTTAACTCTAACTTGTCCAACGTGGCTATATCACTTTACATTTCTACCAAAAGTGTACAAAAATTCCTGTTAGCTTAAAATTGAATTAGTATATGACCTAGTAATTTCTCCATTGGGTATCTATTCCAATAACTTCAAGTCATTCATTCAAAAGGACATATGCATACCATTATTCATTGCTGCAATGGATGAGTACAATAGCTAAGATATGGACTCAACCTAGGTGTCCAATGACAGATGATGAATGGATTATGAAAATGTGGTACTTATACATAATGGGTACTATGCAGCTTCAAGGAATGGTGAAATCATGCAATTTGCTGCAACCTGGCTGGAACTGGAAGATATGGAGTGAAAGTAAACCAGAAGAAGAAAGACAATTAGGATAATTTTACTTACCTATAGTATATAAAATAATTATACTAGGAAATGTAGTGTGGGGAATTGCTTGGATTACCCATAAACTCAGAGCCCAAGGAGGAGAAATTTAGAGAAGAAAAGAAATCAAGGTGAGAGGAAAGAAGATGAGAAAGGGAAATAATGGGAGAAAAAGATTGGGGCTTTGGTTATATTGGGGATGTGCGAGAATGGTACAGTTCTACAACCAGAGCACAAACTTAGCAACACTGGAAACATGAAATTTAAAGTTCAACCGCTGAATTTTAATGTGCCTGTCAAGGTGGCAGGTAGGGGTGGATTGTTGGAGGGTGCAGCATGATGGAGTATAGAGGGCACTGGTGATGGGAGTTGACACTGGTGGGATCTTGTTGAACTATTATATGCTTGGGCCGAAGCAATAGCATAGAAGGTAAAGCATTTGCCTTTACATGCATCCAACCCCGGTTTGATCCCTGCAATCCTATATGGTCTTCTAAGCCTACCAGGAGCCATTTCTGAGTGCACAGCCAGGAGTAACTGCTGAGCACTACCGGGCGTGTCTCCAAAACAAAAATATTCAACTATCAATAGCTTTTGTAAACCATAGTAATTTAAATAAAACAATAATTCCTGTTTGCTATATCCTAGCTAAGGTTTTGTATGGATAAACTTTGAATTTTAGGCAATTGTGATAGTTACTGGTTCTTTGCATCCATGATAAACAACCACAGATAAAAGCATGTAGTTAGGTCAGTGATGGGTTCAGCTATACTAAGCATATTGCCTTTTATTTGTTGACATTATTCCTTAATACAAAATGCCAGTGTTTATATATAGATGATGTAATGGTTATGTAAATATACAGACGATGTAAATAGGTTATATACAAATAGATCTCATATAAGATTTGAGTTGCCTCAGTTTGCTATACACAATTTCAGAAGTGCTGAAACCAACATCTTGTGAATACCTATAGATGCCTTTAGTGTCTCATGATGGTTTTCATTTCCACACATACGAGGTCTATGATCTACTCAATTCTTTCCCCCAGCTTTTAAGTATCTTTAGTTGTTATTTGTAATATTCTTTAGCAAAATAACACTATTTTACCTCTTAAAAATGAAATTTCCTTATAGAAATTTAAAAAGAATATTCTAGTATTGAGGGTGATATTATTTTACATCTTTCCAAACTACATGCCATTTATTTTTCTGTTTTATACTAATATATAGGGTACTTTTTTTTTTTTTTTTTTGGTTTTTAGGCCACACCCGGCGGTGCTCAGGGGTTACTCCTGGCTGTCTCCTCAGAAATAGCTCCTGGCAGGCACGGGGGACCATATGGGACACCGGGATTCGAACCAACCACCTTTGGTCCTGGATTGGCTGCTTGCAAGGTGAATGCCACTGTGCTATCTCTCCAGGCCCACAATGTTTTTTTAAATTATCTTTATTTAAACACCGTGGTTACAAATATGATTGTAGTTGTATGATTATTACAGTCATGTAATGAACACCCCCCTTCATTAGTGCAAGATTCCCATTATCAATTTCCCAGATCTCCCTCCTCCCCACCCCACCCACACCTATACTCGAGACAGGCTTTCTATTTCCCTTATTCATTCACATTGTTATGATAGTTTTCAGTGTAGTTATATCTCTAACTGCACTCATCACTGGTGAGCTTCATGTCATGAGCTGCACCTACATGGGTAGATGGGGGGAAATAAGGGTTGGGACTGAGACAGTACAAGATTAGAAATGAGCTTTGTAGGGCAGTATCAAGGTCACAATACAAGATGGATATTATGCATAGATAAACTATATGCATACAATACTATCAATAGGAGACCAAAAATTCCCAGTGACTGTCCCAACATAAACCAGTGCTAGAGCTCTTTGGTCCCCGCCATAGAAGCAAGATGACAAAGGGGACGTCATCGTTCGGGAAGCGTGGCAACAAGACATACACGCCGTGCCGCTGCTTCGGCTCTAAGGCCTACCACCTGCAGAAGTCCACCTGCGTAAAGTGTGGCTACCCCGCCAAGCGCAAGAGAAAGTACAAGTGGAGCGCCAAGGCCAAGAGGAGGAACACTACCGGGACCGGTCGCATGAAGCACCTGAAAATTGTGTACCGCAGATTCAGACATGGATTCCTTGAGGGAACAATGCCTAAACCTAAGAGCAGCTGTTGCAGCATCCAGTTCATCTTAAGGAATTCAACAACTAATCGTGTGAATAAATGTCCTGGTTTAAAAAAACAAAGAAAAGCCAGTGCTAGAATGGCCCACCCTCCTCCCAAACTGCATTCCCATTAGTGTAGGGAGAGGTAGGGGGAAAGCCTGATGACCCCTATAGAGTCCACCTGAACCAGCGCCCAGGGAAGGCCTGGAGTCCAGTGGAGAAAGGGGGATGGCTGGGGGCCTGCCAAGCATCCCAGCACTCCCCAGGCTAGGGAGAAGGCCTCTGGCATGGGGACTCCCCAAATCCCATACCTGGGAAGAGCTGGCCTCCAGAATCAAAGGGGAAACTGGAAGCCAGATATCTGCCCAACCTGCTCCCCATGCACCTCCCCGCTGGTGCAAGATTTCTATAGGTAGCAAATGCAATTGCGTTCTTCTCTCCTAGCCTCAAACTCCTTTGAGACCATCTCTTCAGTAAAATAAAATAAGTTCTCTGGACTTGATATTTCACCAGTGATGAACGAAGGGGAGAACCTGGGAGCATCTGTCCCGGCCAAGCCCGTTATATATTTATTTTTGGTTCGCTCCTGGCAGGCTCGGGAGACCATATGGGATGCGGGGATTCGAACCACGCAAACAACCTACTTCCATGCTATCTCCGGCCCCTCGGCAAAACCCTTTTGCAGGGGAAACCAAAAGGCAATAATCTCCCAGGCAAGCGCTCTTAGGTCAGCCCCGGAAGTGACGTCACCCACCACCCGCCCCAGAGGGTGGGAACGGACGTCTGCACGTCCTTCGCGTTGCGTCGAGTCGTTCTCCACGTCTAGCGTGGGAAGAAGCCCGACCCGAGAACCCAGACCCGCCACACTGCCCGGCTCTTTGGCGAGTCGGGGCGCCTGCGCCTGCGTAGGTATGCAGGGGGCGGGGCGCCGAGACCACGCCCCTTCTCCAACCAATCCGCGGCCTCGGGGAACAAGAGCTCCCGCCCCCCGAGCCAGGTAGCCAGAAGTGCGGCGGCCGGAATGAGTCGCTCGGGGCGGTCGCCCCGCCTCCGGCCCGCCCCGCGGGCCCAGCCCAGGGGGCCGGCCGAGCGCTGACCCGGGCCGGCGGGGCTCGGCCAGCGGGCGAGGGCAGCGAGCTTGACGTCGTGGCCGCCGTGTCGGGGTCGGGGGTGACTCTCCGAGGGAGCGAGGCCCGGGGCAGGGTCGGTCGGTCGGTCGGCCGGACCTCAGGCTCCTGAGGTAAATGAAGCGCCCTAGGGGAGCGCCCGGCCGGCTCGCCGCCTTGGGTCTGCCAGGGACGCGCCCCAGGGTGCGGGGAGCGCGGGGAGGGCCCGCCACGGGTCTTGCTGCCCCTCGGGGATCCCCGCAGGGTTGGCGGGCGCTTGGCGCTGCGCTGGCCTGAGCAGTCCTCGGCCATTCCCAGGGACGCTTGCCGGCCACTGCCGCCCCGGGCTGGAAAATTCCGCCGTGGACCCGAAGCCTGGAAAACTCGCCTGCTTCCCTCAGAGGAAAAGAAATGCTCACTACTTTGACCCCTCTCCCCCCAAAAAAGCATCTTCAGCAGTGACCCCAGAGCACAGAACCGGGAGTCACTCCTGAACACCGCCGGGTGTGGTCCAGACAGCAAAACAAACACTTTATTTTTTTACCCCCTTTATCTGACCTCCCCAAAAAAACTTAATAGAAGAATTTGTGAGTGAGAACGACTTTGTGTCTGCTCAGATGCTTTTGGGGGACTGACTGCAATCTGCTTGGCAGGAATGTTTTCCTCCAACACCATTGGCTCAGGGAACTCATCCCCCTGAACGTGTGGGAAGGGAAGGAAAGAAAGAACTTTCTGATTAAGTCTGGATTTGAAATGCAAGTTTTGGGGAAAAAGCTGACCTCGTCTTGTTCTCTCTCTCTTTTTGCAGTTTCCCTTCCTGGCATCGCCCGCCCCGTCGATGGCCCGACGACTCCTGCAGTAAATGCACCAGCTGGAGGTCACCTGGCCTGAAAGACTCTTGTTTGCTGCACTTTTTCCCCCTTCACCGCTTGAACTTTACTGTAAGGTCTGAAAAAGTTGGAAAAATAAAAATGAACTTGCTGTTGTCTTGAACATCCTTTTTTTTTTTCTTCTGGAGGAAATATTAAGTTGCCAGAGGGAAAGCCACTATGGCATCCAGAGAGAGACTCTTTGAACTTTGGATGCTTTATTGCACAAAGGTAACCGCTTTCCTTTTAACTTTACTGTACTTTGTTAACCATACTTTGTTATGATGCTCTGTTACTGTACTAGATTACAATATGTTGTTATCCTACAATACTTTACAATACCTTGTTATAAATTTCAGTGAGTTCCTTATTACCACCTACTTATGGCATATCTGGTAATATGATCAAATATTTAAAGGTTCCATTTCCCGGTTTCTCAAGTTTGAACGTGAAACCTTATTTTGGCATCCTGTTGAAAGTTGTAGAGTGTGGTCTACTTTGATGCTCGTCTTCAGTGATCCCCTAATTAAATAAAGGCACATTCTGACCTTAGGAGAAAAGAAAATTTAAAAAATGTATTTTCTCCCGCAAGTGGGAGTTGAAGAAAGCTGTGTCTCTTGCGAAAGACATGAAAGTATTTTTCTCATAAGTTACCTTTGAAATTATATTAAAAAGGGTACTGATTTTATAAGATTATTGTTTGGAGGGATTTATAATTGCCACCTGATGGGCATTGCCTTTTTGGCCTCACAATAAACCTGTGAGGTGACTCTTGTCAACTCTCTCCTTTTTCTGGTGAGAAACTGAAGCAGAAGTTAAAGGGACAAATGAGTAGCATACTTGAGACTTGACTCAGGATGGCCTGGTTTTTTACAGTTGCTTATAATTTCTGAAGTTGCCATTCAGAAATATTTTTTAGTCTTTATGTTTCTGTGAAGTTCTACGTGTCAACGTTAATTTTAGATTATTGGAGAAGAAGGGCCGTATTTAAAAACATGTTTTTCAATTAAGGTGCTACATGACTCTTGATGGTTTGAGGCAAGGGTCAGAGAAACATTTACTAAAGTTACTTTAGGTCTGTGTGCTCAAGTTCTCAAGTCTCAGCTTCTGCATTAATTAACCCTGAAGGCTTCTTATTTATACTTCCTTTTTCAACTCTTAATAAGTTATTCTTCTCTGACAAATAATCTCAGTTTGCAATATTAAATTTAATATTTTAAATTAAATATACAGTATATTTTAATATTAATTTTTTTCATTTGGAATTTTATTTACTTCCTGGTTTGGTATTTATTTTTACAACAGTACATATATTTTGCAATGTTTGTTATAGATTTTTAAAATAGCTTTGAGTATCAAGTAATTTAATGTCTGAAATGGCTCTTTAAAACTAGACCACTCTTCCAATAAAAAAGGAACCTAATTCCACAGATACTTTTGAAAATGCCACCAATACATGTTAGCCAAAAATTAAAATGTATTTATTTCCCGTGCCCAGTAGCTTGAAAATGGTCTATATAAAAATATATCAAATTTATTAGTTTTTCTCTTCACAATAACAAAAGGCTAAGTGGGGTAACATTGTCCTTCCTCTTAATTAGAGAAGTTGTTTCTAGGTCATGTTCATGATTTATTTATGTGATGTGTGCTTACTAAAGGTAGTATACTTTGGTGAGCACAGAATTTCTTTATAAAGTATTTTTAGTATAAGTTGAAGCCCTTACTCCAATTAGTAATGAAAGATTTTTTTAATCCTTTTTTGAAGTCTGTTTTGGAGAAAATGATAAATTTCATTTTTATATTTAATGGTGTTTTTTATTTTTTCATTTTTGTTTTTGCTTTGGGGGCTATACCCTGCAGCACTCAGGGTTACTCCTGGCTCTTTGCTAGAAATCACTCCTCGCAGGCTTGGAGGACCATATGGGATGCCAGGGATGGAACCCAGGTCAGCAATTTGCAAGGCAAACTCCCTACCCACTGTGTTATCGCTCCAGCCTCATATTTAAGATAAATCATACATTTAATAGGGACATTTATTCAACTGTTAAAAAATGTATTTAAAATCATGATTTTTATATTTCACCAGTTTTGTAAGCTACAAATTCATTTCCTTTTATTCAAACACCTTGAGTTTAGGTAATTTTTAGCTGAGTACACACATATAATAGATTTAATTTAACATTTCTAATTTTCCAATGGTGATGTTAACTAAATATCTAGTTCTCTAGCTTTTCACTTTAATCTAATTGTTCTCACACCATCATATAGTTTTCCAAAGTAGTTTGATTTTTTTTTTCACCTAAATTAAAGACTTCTATTTTCCACTTGATAAGCTTTCAAACTACTTCAGGACTACTGTTGGCATTGTTTGACTTTCTGGACTTAACAATTGTGAAGGATATAATTGAGCTTACACTGTTGTTTTATGTGTTCTATGACCTTGGGTAAGACTTACC
Source organism: Suncus etruscus (assembly GCF_024139225.1). Classification (NCBI taxonomy): domain Eukaryota; kingdom Metazoa; phylum Chordata; class Mammalia; order Eulipotyphla; family Soricidae; genus Suncus; species Suncus etruscus. Next base: position 116,110,117 of record NC_064852.1, on the reverse strand, counting down.
TTTATTGGTAGTAGTGTATGTTCACAAGCGTATTTGTACAGTGCTTTTCCAACTCACTGTTAAGATTTTTGTTTTGACTTTTTTTTTTGGGGGGGGCCACACCCAGCGTTGCTCAGGGGTTACTCCTGGCTGTCTGCTCAGAAATAGCTCCTGGCAGGCACGGGGGACCATATGGGACACCGGGATTCGAACCAACCACCTTTGGTCCTGGATCGGCTGCTTGCAAGGCAAACGCCGCTGTGCTATCTCTCCGGGCCCTTGTTTTGACTTTTGAAGGACATTGTTTTTCTGGTCCTGATTCCATGGATTGTCATACAAAATTTTTATTCATCTTTTAAAAATGTTATCATGGAATATTTCAAGCAAGTACACATAGAGAAGAGACTAATGTGTGTGTGTGTGTGTGTGTGTGTGTCACAGCTTACGTGTGTGTGTGTGTGTCACAGCTTACATGTGTGTGTGTGTCACAGCTTACATGTGTGTGTGTGTGTGTGTGTGTCACAGCTTACATCTCCTGGCTAATAAATCAATGTGTATCAAACCCAGCTTCACAATTTTCAGTTCATATTTAGTGATGTTTCATCCATAACTCTCTACTAACATTCTTAGTCCTGAATTTTTCTAAAGCAAATTCTAGATTGCATGTGATTTTTATTTTAGCATTATAACAACAACAACAAAAAAGATTAATGAAGCAAAATAAAGGGAGAGAGTAACAGGAAGAAGGGTTTTAAATTTCAAAGAGATAATATTTAAGCAGAGTCATAAAGTAAGGAATTGAGATATGACAATATAAAAAGAGGGCTGGAGAAGATAGCATTGGCAAACAGTTGGCCTATGTTCAATCTCTAGCATTGAATATGGTTCCCTGAGCAAAGCCAGGAGTGATCCCTGAGCAGGTGTAAGCCCTGATCTCCACTGGGTGTGTCCCAGAAACCAAAAGAGAAAAATGGGATAAACAAAGGACCTAGAGGAGGAGGGAAACAAATCTTATCTAGTAATAGAAAAACTCCCCAGATACACTTTAATGTATGTTGAAAGCTGATCCTTTAGGCTCTGACACTGCAACTTGGTTCATACGGTTTCTTGCTGGACCAACTCCTATGATTTAAAAAAATTGGGGCCAAACTCAGAAGAGTTCAGGAACTACTAACGACAGTACCCCAGGGGAACATGCAGTGTCTGGACTGAAACTGGGCTTCCAGCATGCAAATCATGCTCTCCATTCAACCAGGATAGCTATCTCTTTGGCTTCATATGATCTTTTTGTTTGTTCATTTTTTCTTTCTTGGTACACACCTGGCAGTGCTCAGATTACTCCTGGCACTGCACTGAGGAATCCTGAGGAATTATGCCTGGTGGTACTTTGGAGTTAAACTGTATGGGATGCCTGGGATGGAACCTGGATTAGTTTTGCAAGGGAAAGACCTACCCACTGTGCTGTCTATCTAGCCCCTCCTTATCTTTTGATAAAAGTTTTTCCTTTTGTTTTGGGGCCACACCCAGTAGTGCTCAAAGCTTACTCTTGGTTCTGCATTCAGATGTTTACTCCTGGCAGGTTTGGGGAAACCATGTGGTGTTCTGAGGATTGAACCCAGGTTGGCCATGTGTAAAGCGAGCCTCCTACCCACTGGCCCTGAAAAATATTTCTATAAGGCCCAATCCTAGAATCATTTGACCCTGTGAAGCTGGTAGTGCCTGGAAACCATAAGTAGCAGTGTTTGGGGGCAATACGGTTTGGGTATCAAAATCAGGACACACTTGGAAGACATGTGCATGCACCCTTAAACTATTTCTCAGCTCAATACCTTATGTTCTTATTCATTGTGTTATCTAAATCTATGAAATAACACTTAAAAACATACACTATGGGGCCCGGAGAGATAGCACAGCGGTGTTTGCCTTGCAAGCAGCCGATCCAGGACCAAAGGTGGTTGGTTCAAATCCCGGTGTCCCATATGGTCCCCCGTGCCTGCCAGGAGCTATTTCTGAGCAGACAGCCAGGAGTAACCCCTGAGCACCACTGGGTGTGACCCAAAAAGCTAAAAAAAAAAAAAAACATACACTATGGTAATTTCTTAAATCATTTAAATAGCTTGCTAGAATTCAAAGTTTACTGTTAGCTTACTAAATATTTTTTAGTGTCTAAAAAAGCTAAACATGTATCTTGTTAAAATGTCTTTTTTTTTTTTTTTTTTTTTTTTTTTTTTGGTTTTTGGGCCACACCCGGCGTTGCTCAGGAGTTACTCCTGGCTGTCTGTTCAGAAATAGCTCCTGGCAGGCATGGGGGACCATATGGGACACTGGGATTCGAACCAACCACCTTTGGTCCTGGATTGGCTGCTTGCAAGGCAAATGCCGCTGTGATATCTCTCCGGGCCCTAAAATGTCTTTTTTAAATTTATGTTTTATTTTTTAAACCATATTAAAAATATAATTGTTGAATGAATCAAGTTCTATACATTTGTGTTTTTGTTTTGTTTATTGGGGGCAATACCCAGCAGTTATCCAGGACTTAGTTCTGGCTCTACTCAGGGATTTCTCCTGGGTTACTCCTGCCCAGGTATTCATATACCATGTTAGGGATGGTGCCAGAGTTGGCTATGTGTAAGACAAGCAGCTTAGTACCTATGTGGTCTCTTTTTGAAGGAAACAAGTTTTGACATCAGTTTTTCCACAGTTTGGTTTGTGCCAGCAAAATTTTTCTGATTTTAATTAAATTGTTCTCTACTGGCAAGTCTAGAGACTTTATTGCTTTAGATTCTATGTAGTAGGAGGATGCTAGTATAATTAATGAAAAGCTTGGCTCATAGTTTTGCCTGTATGCAGCAATTTTTTTGATATAGGTTTGTAAAGCTACAATATTCCAAATCTATTATTTATTATTATCATCTATTAGTAGAACATACATCGAGAAACATTCTCATATAAGTCATTTGTGGCAGTTCTTAAAGACAGATGGAATAAATGTGAGATTTTCAGAATTCTGACTTGATTTATTAACATACTCCCAAGATGACGACTTCTTCTTCTTCTTCTTCTTCTTCTTCTTCTTCTTCTTCTTCTTCTTCTTCTTCTTATTATTATTATTATTATTATTATTATTATTATTATTATTATTATTATTATTATTATTATTAATCTATTTATTTTGGCGCTCAGGAATTATTCCTGGCTCTGTGCTCAGAAATCACTTCTGGCAGGCTTGGGCAACCATATGGGATGCCAGGAATCAAGGTTGGGTTCCATGGCCTAGTGCAAGGCAAATGACCTACTGTTATGCTATCTCTTCTGCCCCTGATTATTATTTTTGAATGCTAATTTCATCCTCAGCAAATATTAACTGTTACTTTATTGTTCTGGTTGATAGGCTCTCTATTTTAAACAGTATACTTATACTTGACTAAAGAAGATGACTGAGGTTTTATGAAGGTGTGTTTGAGGGCAATAAGTTAATAATAAAGTCATTTATAATTATAATAATGCTAATCATAACATTTTCAAAGTATACTAATGATAGGTCAAGATTAAGGTACTTATGTAGTGTTTCCATGTATTGGGATGTTTTAAAAGTTGATAGTGAGGGACCAGAGTGATAGCACAGCAGGTAGGGCATTTGTCTTGCATATAGCTAACCCAGATTTGATCCTTGGAACCCCATCTGGTCCTCCAAGCCTGCCAGGAGTCATTTCTGAGCACAGAGCCAGGAATAACGCCTGAGGACTGCTGTATGTGGCCCAAAAACCCAAATAAATAAATACTTGGGTATTACTTTTCAAAGAAATGCCAATAATATATCTATATAAATATATATATTTTAGCAAGTGGGTTTTTAATGTGTTAAATCTGATATTTTGAAATAATTTGAGTTAAAAAACTGCAGTTTAATTTTTTTTGTTGTTGTTTTTTTTGGGCCACACTCGTTTGATGCTCAGAGGTTACTCCTGGCTAAGCGCTCAAAAATCGCCCCTGGCTTGGGGGGACCATATGGGACGCCAGGGGATCGAACCCCGGTCCTTCCTTGGCTAGCACTTGCAAGGCAGACACCTTACCTCTAGCGCCACCTCTCCGGCCCCTGCAGTTTAATTTTTTAACTAGATTTTTTTCAGGTTTAGTGTCTTTCTTTCATTGAGGAATGGGAAATTTAACTGTATTAAAGGTGTATTGGGGAGAGAGAGCTCAGAGGTCTGGAACACATGCTTTTCATGTGGGTTTCATCCCAGGCACTTCCCAGAGCCCTGCATTTCGCTGGGTGCTGCCCACTGAGGAGCGGTTCACTGCCAGCACCACTTTGTGGAGCCCTCCTGCCAAGCCATGCATTAAGTGTGCATCTCCCTTGAAGGCTATTGGTTAACTTCATGTTGATGTTATTCACAATATAGATAGATGGTTTCTGATCCCTCAACTTTGCTTTTTATAAGTCTTATACCAGTTTATAAGATGATTACTTCAATTAGTGGTCCGAACTTTTTTTTTTTTTTTTTGTATTTTAGATCCTACCCAGCAGTGCTCGAAGTTTACTTGATTGACTCTTCATTGGGGCCACTCTTGGCTGTGCTCAGGGGAATATGTGGAACTGGGTATCTAACTAAATTAGGGTTGGCCTTGTGCAAGGCAAGAGCCTTAACCTATCTCTTTGACCCTGAACTTAATTCCTTCTCTTTTTTGTTTTATATTCTGGCCACACGTAGTAGTGCTCAGGGGTCACTCCTTGACCATTCTCAGGATACCATAATGGTTACCGTTTTCAAATCCAGCTAGCTGTGTGCAAGGCAAGTGTCCTACTGCTGTACTATTGCTCCTGTACCTGGACTTAGTCCTTGCTGTTAAATGAGGAGTTTACTCAGGGCCAGAGTGATAGCACAGCGCCTTGCATGCGGCCGATCCAGGACGAATCTTGGTTCCATCCGGTGTCCTTTATTGTCCCCCGAGCCAGGAGCGATTTCTGAGTGCATAGCCAGGAGTAACCCCTGAGTGTCACAGGGTATGGCCCAAAAAACAAAACAAACAAACAAACAAAAAGATTAGTTAACTCAGAGTCAAGGATTTATTTTTTATTTTATTCTTTTTTTGGTTTTTGGGTCACACCCGGCGGTGCTCAGGGGTTACTCCTGGCTGTCTGCTCAGAAATCGCTCCTGGCAGGCACGGGGGACCATATGGGACACCGGGATTCGAACCAACCACCTTTGGTCCTGGATCGGCTGCTTGCAAGGCAAACACCGCTGTGCTATCTCTCCGGGCCCCAAGGATTTATTTTTATGTAGATTTATAACACATTATTTTGAATAATTTTAATCTTGTATCTTGATTTTGGTTGATTAGTTTCTTCTGAACTTTTTGTGTGATAAGTATAGAAGACAAATAGATTTTTAAAAATCAATTTTTCGGGAGGCCCAGATTGGCGGTGTTTAAGGTTTTAATTCAGGCTCTGCTATCAGGAATCACTGCTGGTGGAGCTTAGCAGACCAAATGTGGTGCCAGGGATAGCACCTAGTAGGCTGCATTCCAGGCAAGCACTTTACCTGGTGAACTAGATCTTTGGCCCTTGCAAGTAGCTTTTAGTATCTAAAGATTTTATATTATCTGAATTAGGCAACACATTGTTTCCTTTTGTTTCCTTTTGTTTTGGGGCAATACCCTGCAGTGCTCAGAGGTTACTCTTGGCTCTGTGCTCAGGGGTCATTACTGGTGGTGTTCAGTGGACTAAATGGGATGCTGGGATTGAACCTGGGTTGACAGTGTGCAAGGCAAAATGCCCTCCCTGCAGTGCTATCACTCTGGCCCTCTTTTGACATTTTATTTTATTCATTTAATGTGTTTGTGGTAAGAATGCTGAGAGCGGTTTTGGTTTTTATATTGTTATACAACTGAATTTAAATATTTTATAAAATAAAAGTAGGGAGACAGAGTGATAGTACAGTGGGTAGGACATTTGCTTTGCATGCAGCTGACCCAGGTTCCACCCCCAGCATCCCATATAGTCCCTGGAGCCTGCCAGAAGTAATTTTTGAGAGTAGAGCCAGGAATTACCCATTGAGTGCAGTCAAATGTGGCCTCAATAGCCAAAACAAAAACAAAAACAAAACAAAACAACAAAAGAACTTCAAAACAACCCACTAATCAAACCAAAAACAACAACAAAAAGACATGGTATTCTTTTTTGTTTTGTTTTGTTTTCGTTTTTGTCTTTTTTTTGGCGGTGCTCAGGGGTTACTCCTGGCTGTCTGTTCAGAAATAGCTCCTGGCAGGCATGGGGGACCATATGGGACACCGGGATTTGAACCAACCACCTTTGGTCCTGGATCGGCTGCTTACGAGGCAAACGCCGCTGTGCTATCTCTCCGGGCCCAAGACATGGTATTCTAACATTCCTATCTCATTTGTTTTTCTTGGATAGGTATAAAGATATATTTCTGTTTGATAAATATTTAACTTTTTGGAGTGCTATAGTTGGCTATTAGAATACGCATAAAATAATCTAGCCTCTCAGTTTATTTGATAGATTAATTTATATCTGGTGGAATTATTATTATTATTATTTTGTTGTTGTTTTTGGGCCATATCTGGTGATGCTCGGGGGTTACTCCTGGTTCTGCACTCAGAAATCACTCCCAGGGGTGGGGGAAAAAAAAAGAAATCACTCCTGGTAGGCTTCAGAGAGCCTATGGGATGGCGGGAATTGAACCTGGGTCTGTCCTGGGTTGTCCATGTGTAGGGCAAACGCCCTACTGCTGTGCTATTGCTCCAGCCCCCATTTGGTTAAAAAATTAAATGCTTTATTTGAAGCAAAAGAATACAAATTGACCCAAAAGATGATTTTATGGAATATAGTAGTATGGGTTAAAATTTGTAGTTCATTTTTGTTGAGGACTTTTTTTTTGGCGGGGGAATGGGAATAATTGGATTAAAATTTTGAAGCTTGTGGGAGAGATAGCACAGTGGGAGGGTGTTTGCCTTGCACACAGAAGGGACCTGGTTTGTATTCCGGCATCCCATATGATCCCCTGAGCCAGCCAGGAGTGATTTCTGAGTGTAGAGCCAGGAGGAAACCCTGAGTGCTGCCGGGTGTGACCCAAAAACCAAAAAAATAATTTTTTTTTATTTGAAGCTAGAGTTTGCTGCCAAGAGTTATTGTTTCTGACCTTTACAGATTACTTGCATTCATTATATTTTAATTTTCTCATAGGTCCAATGGAAAAATGGATAAATATATTTAAAATGCCTATGAATTTGAGTATATATATTATTATATATAGATAGATCACTATACATAGATTAGTATATATATATATATATATGATGCTCATGCTTAGTGGTCATATGGGATGCTGGGGGTCAAACCCATGTCAGCTGTGTTTAAGGCAAATGTATTGCCTACTTTACTATCTCTGTAGCATCTCTAGATCACTTATTTTGCCTTTACATTGTTTAATAAAGGACAACTTCAGTAATGATGAAACTGCCTTTCATTAGCAATAAAACTAATTTTTAGTTTATTTTAACTTCCATGTAGAGTACTTAATTATCCTCAATATTAATATTTTTTATGTTTTGTTTTGCTGTACTTTAAACCAAGTTTGTTTTGGATCTTGGTGATGCTCTATTTCCTGTGATTGCCCTTTGTCCTTCTAAATCTGGAATATGACTAAAATAGATAGCTTTGCTATGAGCTCAGAGTAAACTTCCTTTTTAGAGTAAAAGTTTTGCTCCATAAAGTAAATAGAATTTAGAAATGCTTTATTTCAGATAAAAGGCATGTACCTCTTTATATATATAGGCCTAGAAAAATGGAATTAACAAGAACTCTTTTATTTTATTTATTTATTTATTTATTTATTTATTTATTTATTTATTTATTTATTTATTTTTAGTTTTTGGGCCACACCTAGTTGTGCTCAGGGCTGACTCCTAGCTCTGCGCTCAGAAATCACTCCTGACTTGGGGGACCATATGGGATGCTGGGATTTGAACCCAGATCTGTCCTGGGTCAGCTACGTGCAAGGGAAACTCTGTTGCTGTGCTGTCTTTCCTGCCCCACAAGAGCCCTTTTAATAAGGAAGTATAAGTTATTTGTACAATTTTGGTTATAATCCTAAGTGAAGCTTATAGTGAGATGTATCAGTACATATAGCCCCTGTAATTTAACCCACATTTAATAGGTCTTTTGCATGGAAAATAGTGTTTGACTCTAAGCAAAACAAAACAAAAATAATTGGCATAGAGATATTACCAGATACGTGATTGTTTTGGTAATTTAGATGTGAAAGCAAGAAACAAATATTGGTGGGGGACAGACTCCTGGTATTCGGGGCTATATCTAGGTTTATACCAGGGATCAACCCAGGGCTCTATACTAAACTTGTGCATTCCCATTTGTGCAGTATCTGTCTTCAGTACACATGGGATTAATCATTAGAAAGGGAATATTAACCTGTCTTAATATTAGTCTTTTAACTTAAAGCACATCTGGTGCACTATTTATTTATTTATTTATTTTTTTTTGTTTTTTGTTTTTTTTTTCCAGCCACACCCATTTGATGCTCAGGGGTTACTCCTTACTAAGCACTCAGAAATTGCCCCTGGCTTGGGGGGACCATATGGGACACCGGGGGATCGAACCTTGGTCCTTCCTTGGCTAGCGCTTGCAAGGCAGACACCTTACCTCTAGCGCCACCTCGCCGGCCCCTGGTGCACACTTTAAATCCTGACATAAAATTTCCTATTAAAAAAACTTTTTCTGAGGGCTGGAGCAATAGCACAGTGGGTAGCCATTTGCCTTGCCCATGGCCAACCTGGGTTTGATCCTCAGCATCCCATTGGGCCCCTCAAGCCTACCAGAAGTAATTTCTGAGCCACGGATCCAGGAGCCTGAGCCCTGAGTCAGGAGCCAGAGCCCTGAGCCCTACCAGGTGGGGCCCAAAAAAACAATCAAAACCAAACAAACCAAAACATCTCTTTCGGGCCCGGAGAGACAGCACAGCGGGCATTTGCCTTGCAAGCAGCCGATCCAGGACCAAAGGTGGTTGGTTCAAATCCCGGTGTCCCATATGGTCCCCTGTGCCTGCCAGGAGCTATTTCTGAGCAGGCAGCCAGGAGTGACCCCTGAGCACTGCTGGGTGTGGCTCAAAAACAAAACAAACAAAAACAAAAATCTTTTTATTATTTTCTCAGAAGTATCGAAGTTTAAATTTCTTCAGTGAGGGGCCGGAGAGATAGCATGGAGGTAGTGTGTTTGCCTTGCATGCAGAAGGTCGGTGGTTTTGGTGGTTTGAATCCTGGCATCCCATATGGTCCCCCTGTGCCTGCCAGGGGTGATTTCTGAGTATAGAGCCAGGAGTAACCCCTGAACGCTGCTGGGTGTGACCCACAAATAAAAAAATAAATAAATAAAAAATAAAAAATAAATTAGTTTCTTCAGTGAAAGGTGAAATTGTTGTTAGCAGTTCCCTATGTCCCCGTGAAACATGAAAAAAAGTCTAAATTAATTTTTAGTTGTTTTCAGGTTTTTTTTTTTTGGTTTTTGGGTCACACCCGGCGGTGCTCAGGGGTTACTCCTGGCTGTCTGCTCAGAAATAACTCCTGGCAGGCACAGGGGACCATATGGGACACCGGGATTCGAACCAACCACCTTGGGTCCTGGATTGGCTGCTTGCAAGGCAAACACCGCTGTGCTATCTCTCCGGGCCCTGTTTTCGTTTTTAATATGGAAGTTGGTGCTTTACCAAGTTAGCTGATACAAATTCACTAGGTTTTCAGATAAACATGTAAGTTTGCATTGCCTGTGGAACATAATGATAGAGACGTACTCCCACGTAATGGCTCTGGTGTTCAGAAGAGAGGTCTGTGCTAGAAATACAGATTTGAGAGTCATGTTGACAGTGAAGATTACATGAGTAAGAGACAGATGAGTCTTGCAAAGAAAACACTATTTAAGAAGAATATAGAGTTGTGTTTCCCAAAGTGCATCATACCACCTCCTGAGGTTGTTGGAAAGATAGATCTAGGGAGGTGTTAGGTACAATTGGAGGGTGCCTACTGTTTCTCTCTGTCTCTGTCTCTCTTTCTCTTTCTTTCTCTCTCTTACTCTCTCCTATGATAGTACAGTGGGTAGTAAGTACATTAGCCTTGTATGCTGCCAACTTAGGTTTGATCCTTTTCATCCATATAGTTCCTGTAACCCAAGAAGTAATTCTGAGGGCAGAGTCAGGAGTAAGCCCTGAGTGATACCGGGTGTGGTCCTCAAACCAAAAAAAAAAAAATTTTTTTTAAATTAAAGTAGATGGGTGTTCTAAAGAAGTGAGTAATCAGTAATGTTACATTCAGATGTCTTGAAGAAAAGCATTGTGGAAGAAGTAATTGACTATGACTTCATCTGTGGGTCTGCTTTTCTAATTAGAATGAATCAGTTTCCCCTTTAGGCTTTAGTCCTAGATGTAATAATAAGCAAAACGAATAAGGCCATAAATTCCATAAAAAATTATTTATTGGGCCTGGAGAGATAGCACAGCGGTGTTTGCCTTGCAAGCAGCCGATCCAGGACCAAAGGTGGTTGGTTCGAATCCCAGTGTCCCATATGGTCCCCCGTGCCTGCCAGGAGCTGTTTCTGAGCAGACAGCCAGGAGTAACCCCTGAGCACCGCCGGGTGTGGCCCAAAAACAAAACAAAATAATTGAAAAAATTATTTATTGAATGAGCAACATATATTAAAGGATTTAAAGAATGGATAATGGATAATACTTTAACAGTCCTAGAGCATGTACCAGGCAAGTATGAAGTATGAATGAGAAAAACTAGTATTTATATAGATTTTTTATTTGAATAATAAAGAAGTTTAGGTTGTCTTAACCAACTTGACTTCTGAAATCACTTAATATTCTCAAGACATTTATGAGACATCTTAATATTAAAAAACTGGAATTTAGCAAGATACTCATTATTATGTTAATTATTAGTGAAAGCAGAATGGATAGAGGGAGAATAGAAGCCATTATCATGGTGAATTTGAGTTCTGTTTTCATGGTCTTAGAGATAAATAGAAGCCAAAGTCAAGAAACCAGTCTGAGTAAGTATAATGGATTTCCCCTATAGAGCTAGAAGCAAACTCATCTCATTTTCTTAGCTTCCCTGTTAAAGTGCCTTTTAAGAGCAGAGAAGTGAAAAACTCTTTAGAAGTTCTTACCACAAAATGACTCTGATGGATTATAACTCAATTTTATCTTTCATTCTAGGAAAAAATATCCTAAATTTTCCAAGTTCTTTACATTATACTTGTCATTAAAACAATTAAAACAATTGTCATTAAAAACAATAGTTAACAATTCCAAGCCACTTTGGAAAAAGAAACCTTAAACATAGATATCAAGATATTTTTATTGTGGCTTTTACTACTTTTAAGTTATGAATCAACCATACCAGACTTGCATTAGTTTGCAGTCTTTTATTTTACCCAATACACCAGTATCTTTCTTTAAACTTTATTTATTTACTGGTTAATTGACTGGCTGTTGGTACACATCCAGCAGCACTCAGAAATTGCCCCTGGCAGGCTGGGGTACCATATGGGATGCCAGGATCTAACTGGGTCCCTCCTGGGTCAGCAGCATGCAGGGCAAATACCTGTGTCTGTGCTATCTCTCCAGCCTCTTCTCTTATTTTTTTGGTTTTGTGTGTGTGTGTGTGTGTGTGTATGTGTGTGTGTGTGTGTGTGTGTGTGTGTGTGTGTGTGTGTGTGTGTGTGGCCACACCCTGTGATGCTCAGGGGTTACTCCTGGCTATGCTCTCAGAAATCGCTCCTGGCTCGGGGGCCCATATGGAAAACCTGGGATCGAACCAATGTCTGTTCTGGGTCAGCCGTGTGCTAGGCAAACGCCCTACCGCTGTGCTATTGCTCCGAACCCATCCTCTCTTACTTTTTAATACATTGATTGGGTTGTTAATCCTCTTTTTTGTTTGTTTTCATGTATCTTAGTGTATCTTTCATTCTCAAGATTGTAGAGCTCTTGCTTTTATTTTATATTACCGTATTTGCCCGCGTATAAGACGACTGGGCGTATAAGACGACCCCCTAGTTTTGCAGTTAAAACATAGGTTTAGGCCTATATTCGCTGTATCAGACAGAACGTTCCTGTGCTGCAACTGTATGGACCACAGTGAGCCAATCACAACAAGCAAAGGTTCAAAGGTTATACTGTAATAGACTTCCTCTCTGACTCTGGCCAATCTGAGCAGGCTTTTGACAGTGTAGATTTGGGTCCAAAACATTGTCTAATTTGCATGCGTAAAAAGCCTGCTTTGATTGGCTGAGTTAGAGAGGTGGTCTGAGCAGCCTTGCAGTGATTGGTGCAGGATCGAGTTGGAAAATTCGTTTTGCAACAATGTTCAGACAATTTTCGTTTATCGAAACATATTGAAACATTTTTTGGGATATACTCGGCATATAAGATGACCCCCGATTTTCGGTTGACTTTTTTTTTGTTTCAAAAGTCGTCTTATACGCTGGAAAATACCATATATATTATTTACTTTATTTAAACTATGTTTTACAAAGTTGTTCAAAATACAGTTGTTAATGCCACTTCAGTGTTTCAACACCAATCTCACCATTCTAGTGATGTTTCCTCAACCATTGTCCCCAGTTGGGGATCGATTGTAATCTACACCCAAGCATGCCTCCTTGGCAGGCACAAAATAATTTATTATTTATTTATTTATTTATTTTTGGTTTTTGGGCCACACCCATTTGACGCTCAGGGTTACTCCTGAGTATGCGCTCAGAAATCGCCCCTGGCTTGGGGGGGCCATATGGGACACCGGGGGATCGAACCAAGGTCCGTCCTACGCTAGTGTTTGCAAGGCAGACACCTTACCTCTAGTGCCACCTTCCCAGCCCCTGTTATCAAGATTTTTAACCCATTTTAATTTGATTTAAGTGCACAGATTAAAGACATGTCTGAGTTCCCCCTTTTTTACATGTAATTGATCAGCTTTCCTAGCACAACTTGTTGAAGAGGCTTTCCCTGATCCACTTTGTATTCCTTGCTCTTTAACAAAGATTCAGTTGATCATGTACCTGAGGGTCAGTCTCAAGATAGTCAAATCCATTCCATTCTATTGGTCTTGTCTGAGGGTCTGTTTTTATTTCAATACCATGCTGTTTTGATGACTACTACTTTTTAGTACAGTTTGATATTGGAGTTTGAAGTTAGGAAAAGTGATGGCATCCATTTTCTTTCTCCCAAGGATTGTTTTAGGTTATTGTTTTAGGTTTATTGTTTTAGGTTTATTGTTCCATGTGAATTTCAGGAGTGTTTGATCTATTTCTTTGACAAATGTTACTGGTATCCTTATAGGGAGTACATTAAATCTGTCTAATGCTTTGGAAAATATTACCATTTAATACTTTCAGGCAGCAGAAAGTTAGATTCAATTTTATGATCCATTTTGCTACTCTGTCTCTTAATTGGATTAAATGACACATTTAGTTCATTGACCTTGAGAGAAATTATTGTCACGAAATTTTGTGTCATCTTTTTAGAGAAGTTTGCTGTGATTGTGGGGTTTATTGTGCCTGAAAGTAACTCCTTCAAGTCATTTTACACACACACACACACACACACACACACACACACACACACACACACACATGTTGTATCAAACAACTGTTGGAATTCTTGTTGAAATGCAGGAAATTGAAAAAGGATTATATAGGGGACAATATATTTGAATTTTTTTAGCTGCCTTACAGAAGGTTGATGGAACAGGTGGCATGATAAAAAAAGATCCTTGTTAGAAACACCAAATTTTGTTCCTTGGGATAAGTACTACATATAGCATGGACATACATGAGAGTCAGGCTCTAACTTTAAAATAGAAATTATCTTTTTAAAATTTGTTTCTCAACATTTTTTCACCTAATGGATAATCAGATTTATGATTTATCAGAGACAAGGCAATGAAAATAATTGGGATATTTTTTGGATCTTATTCTGTTAAATATCTTTTTTTTAATTTTATATATCTTAATTTAAACAGCTTGATTACAAATATGATTGTAGTTGGGTTTCAGTCATGCATGCAAAGATCAAGTCATTTTTTCACTTTTTTTTTTTTTTTTTTTGGTTTTTGGGCCACACCCGGTGATGCTCAGGGTTTACTCCTGGCTGTCTGCTCAGAAATAGCTCCTGGCAGGTACCTGGGACCATATGGGACGCTGTGATTTGAACCAGTCGCCTTAGGTCCTAGGTCGGCTGCTTGAAAGGCAAAGGCCGCTGTGCCATCTCTCCGGCCCCGTTTGTTTTGTTTTTGGGTCACACTCGGCACTGCTCAGGGGTTACTCCTGGCTCTATGCTCAGAAATCGCTCCTGGCAGGCCCAGGGGACCATATGGTATGCCGGGATTTGAACCACCCTCCTTCTGCATGAAAGGCAAACGCCTTACCTCCATGCTATCTCTCTAACACCCATTTTTTTAAAGTTGATATTGAGTCTGTAAAGTTCCTCTGCTGTTGTTTATCCTTGAAGCTTTGTTTTGTTCCTTCAAACTTGAGTGAGAGTTTGGCTGGCTAAAGTATTCTTGGTGAAATGTTCATTTCATTGAGTTTTTTCACTATATATTATCACTACCTTTGGGTTTGAAGGTTTCCTTGTGATAAATTTACTGTAGATCTTTAGGATGCTCCTTTATATGTAATTTCCTTTTTCTTTTTTTTTTTTTTGCCACACCCAGTGGTGGTGGTGGTGCTCAGGGGTTACTCCTGGCTCTGAGCTCAGAAGTCACTCCTGGCAGGCTCGGGGGAACCATATGGGATGCCAGGAATTGAACCCAGGTCCATCCTGTGTTGGCCATGTGCACCTTTTTCTGGGGGGGTGGGCACACCTAGTGACGCTCAGAAGTTATTTCTGGCTATGCACTCAGAAATAGCTTCTGGCTAAAAAAAAAAAAAATGAAATAGCTCCTGGCTTGGGGGGACCAGGGATTGAACCACGGTCCGTCCTGTGTCAGCTGCGTGCAAGACAAACACACTACCGCTGTGCTGTCGCTCTAGCCCTGTAATTTCCTTTTTTGATCTTACTGCTTTCAGTATTCCATCGCTCTAGTTTTCATCACTGTGACTATGATGTGCCTTTAAGTCTATTTTAGCTGGTATTCTTTGGGCATCCAGGATGTTGGTGCATGTGCTCTTCAGCTCTGGGAACTTCTCAGCAATGATGTCTTTGACTGTTGCTTCTTATAGGCATTTTCTTCCTGGCTCTCTGGCAACCCCGATGATTGTCATTTTTTTCTGTTGAATTTATCTCAAAGTTCTATTATCAGTTCATTTATTTTGAGCAATTTTTCCATCTTTTCATTTCTTCGAAGACTCTTCCATCTTCTGCTGTTGTATGAAGGTGTTATGCAGCTCATTTGAGCTCACTGATTCTCTCTTCAGCAGCTATAACTGCTTGTGAGGGCCTTCCAGTGAATTTTTCATTTTACCTATCAGATTTTTCAGTTTTCATTTCTGTTTGAAGTTTTCCCACTTATACTGTCATTTCTTCTTCATTTTTATTGACTGGCTCTTCAAAGAATGGTTTCTCTGTGTTCTTTGAACACAGAGAAAATGCTCAACATTTCCTTTCTAAAGTCTTTATCAGAGAGGCTATGTAGGTGGCAGACACTAATTGTGTCTTCAGAACTACCATCTTCATTCACTAAGCATGGTCAGGTTCTGTGTTGCTTTCTCATTGTGACCTTTATAGTGTGCAGTTGTTTTAAAATGGGTTTTGGTGTGGATCATTGGCTAGAAGAATGTGTGGCCATAGAGTGAAGTGGAGCCTTCTTCTCAGGGCACACTCAAATGGGGTGAAAATGACTATTCTGAGTCACAAAATGAACCTTCTCACTTGTCTGTCTTCCTGCCTGTTTTACTGCTTGGTGCCATTTATACATAAGAAAAGTACCAAATACTGTACATTTTTACATCTTTAAATATAAAGCAGGTAGAATGCTTGCCTAACATGTGGCCAACCTGAGTTTAATCCCTAGTATCCTCTGAGCTCCACTAAGAGTCATTCTTGAGTGCAGATCTAGTAATAATCACTGAGTACCACTGGGTCTGGCCCAAGAACAAAACAAAACAAAACAAAAATTCTGCTAATTTCTTCTGGAATGCCTCTTATCCCTTGTGTTCTTTATAACATCTGCTTATGAGCAATGATATTAAGTGCGTCTACCAGTCAGTTTCCTTTAACCTTGGCATAGTCAATTTCTTCTTTCTATTTATTAACACTACTTATAACTAATACTTTTGCTGTTTGCATTTATTTATTAAATATTTTGAAGACAAGATTACTTTTTATTTGTCTTTAAATAAAGAGCCTAACATATGATTGATCTGGTTGGTATAGGGTTCACACTTATTTATGACATTGTTTTTTGGGGAGTTTTTGTTGTTGTTGTTGTTGTTTTGAATTACATCTGGCAGTACTCAGGGCTTACTCTTGTCTCTGTGCTCAAGGATTATTCCTGGGGGGTACTGGAGGTTGTGTGGCACTGAATCTGGGTCAGCCACATGCAAGGCAAGAGTCCAACCAACTGTACTATATATACCTTCAGCCCATGGTCGAGTTTTTGAAATGACTAGTTTATATCAAAATAGAAAGAATGTGAGGTTTAATCTAAAAGACTAATTATATATTATTTTATTTTATTTTTTGATTTTTGGGTGACACCCGGCGCCACTCAGGGGTTACTCCTGGCTCTATGCTCAGAAATCGCTCCTGGCAGGCTCTGGGGACCATATGGGATGCTGGGATTTAAACCACCATCCTTGTACATGCAAGGCAAACACCTTGCCTTCATGCTATCTCTCCGGCCCCTAATTATATTATTTTATTTTTAAATTTTGAACCACACCCACTGATCCTCAGGGCTTATTCCTGGCTGCCTCTGCACTTAGGGATTACATTTTTGTTTGTTTGTTTTTGTTTTTGAGCCATGCCTATTAATGCTCAGGAGTTATTCCTGGCTCTGCTGTCAGGAATTATAGCTTGTGGTGTTCCAGGGACCATGTAGAATTCTGGGGATGGATCCTGACTAGGCGAGTAAAGGCAGTTGCCCTCACTGTTGAACTCTTTCTGGCCTTATTAATATTATTTTATGGATAGAATTTAGACTTTAATCTTCTTTGGATGAATTTTGGAAAATATATATTTGGAAGTTTATGTTGTAAATATACATGCATACATAGTATATACATAATATAACTAACTTAAATGAGCTAATGAAAATGTACCTGGAAGGTGCCTGACATGTATATCTAAATGTTTATAGATTTGCAAGTTAGAGAAACACTTAAAATATTTCATAGATGGAACTGGAGTGATAGCACAGCGGCAGGACATTTGTCTTGCATACAGCCGACTTGGGACCAACCTGGATTTTATCCCTGACACCCATATAGTCCCCCAAGGCTGCCAGGAGTGATTTCTGAGTGCAGAACCAGGAGTAAACCCTGAGCACCACTGAGTGTGGCCCAAAACAAACAAAAAAATTGCATAGAGGGGATGGAGCAATAGCACAGCGTGTGGGGCATTTACCTTGTATGTGGCCAACCTGACTTGGATCCCCAGCATCCCATTCCTCAAGCACTACTAGGAAAGGCCCCAGAGCTCAGAGCCAGGAGTAGCCCCAGAGCACCACTGGGTGTGGTTCTAAAACATACAAACAAATAAACAAATATATATACACATATATAGTGCATTGAGAAACAAAGTCATTGCACTGTCTAGGTGTAACCCTACCCCTTGATAACTAGGTGAAATTGTCTGGTGAAATAATTTTCATCAACTATAACCACACAGCAGGAGACTTAATATTATAAGAAGAGCCTTCTCTGGTTTAGTTTTATTTAAATAATAGTATTTGATTAGTGGACAATGTATTGGACAGCATATTTCTGTTTAGACATCATTTCATTCAGTAGTTTTCGGGATACACTGAAAATATCTGAACAGGGCCTGGAGAGATAGCACAGCGGTGTTTGCCTTGCAAGCAGCCAATCCAGGATCAAAAGTGGTTGATTCGAATCCCGGTGTCCCATATGGTCCCCCGTGCCTGCCAGGAGCTATTTCTGAGCAGACAGCCAGGAGTAACCTCTTAGCACTGCCGGGTGTGGCCCAAAAACCAAAAAAAGAAAAAAAGAAAAAAAAAAAGAAAATATCTGAACAGGAGAAAAGAGATAATTAGATTTAAATTTCACAGATACCCATTGGTAGCTGTTTACAAATGGAAGAAGCTGAGCTATTAAGACCAGAGAAATTTAGTAATAATCCAAACGAAAAAAATCTACTATCACAAAATAATGGTAACTGAGATGATTATATAAACATCTTAGTAAAATAAATATGATTTGAGTTTCTTTTATAATTGCTTATTTTCCATTTAAGTTATTGATTTGATAACAGAGAAAAGTGTAATTATTATTATTATTATTATTATTATTATTATTATTATTATTATTTTGCCACACCTAGCTGTGCTGATTGCTTTTTCTCCTGGTTCATCTGGCAGTGCTTCGGGAACTATATAGGCTGCCAGGGTTTGAATCCAGGCTGGTTACATGCAAGGCAAATATCTGCTTTGCTATCACTCCACTCCAAATATGTATCTTTAATAATGATAATGATAACCCACTTTTTAAATATTTGCTAAATACTAGGTGTCCAATGAAGTATCCTTAATTGTATTGATGATGAATATGTATGAGAGTTGGAGTATTGTGAATTGAAGGAGAGAATAAAATTGTGTGTATATCAGGATTCTTAAAATAGTTATTTATAATTGTTGAGAGGGTCACTTATGGCAAGGCAGTGTCTGGGCTGGAGTGAGGGAGAGGGAAAGAAGGAGGATGGGAGGGAAGAAAGGAGGGAAAGCGAGAAAGAGGAGAGACACAGAGGAGAGAGAGAAGAAAGAAAAAGTCCCTATACTGCTTAGCACCTGACAGATGTAAAATCTGTAACTGCTTAACTTCTTACTAAAGGAAACATTTCCAAATTTAAGTATCATTTCTGTCCTTATGTTTGCTCCATTTACTGGGAGAGTTCCAAGGAGAGCTCTGCACTCGCCAAACACCCGGACTTCTGACCATCAGACTCTGAATTGGATTCAGTAGAGTTCCTAAATAAAATATGAGGAGAAATGCATTAATTCTTTATGACATTATAAGAATGTTTTTTGTTTTACTTTACAGAGAGATAATTCTTTTCTCTTAACAAGGAACACAGATAAGGAAAACTCCATCTAACCTTGTATTTCTGGATCTTATCTTAAATAAATAAGTAGGTAATATTATACTTAGAAAGGAATGAAAATAAGTAATTAAACTTTCTTGAGAAAATTACTCATAGGAAATTTTGTTTCTAAAATGTTTCCATCTTATTTTTCTAATAATGTAGGTAAGTAGCAATTTATGACCTGATGTTGGAACATTATATTAATAGAAAAAACAAATACACAGAAGGTCGCAACAGTCTCACTATTCTGGGAACATTCTTTTAGGATTGTTAGTTTGTAGTGTAATGTTTTTATTTTACGGAAATAAGTTACTTGAGTTCCTTATCTGGATTTGGATTTGGTAATATTGGCCACATGGAATGTTTAGGAATGTAACTTTTTTCAGTTTTACAGAGGGTTTAAGAAAGATAGTTGCGGCCCGGAGAGATAGCACAGCGGTGTTTGCCTTGCAAGCAGCCAATCCAGGACCAAAGGTGGTTGGTTCGAGTCCCGGTGTCCCATATGGTCCCCTGTGCCTGCCAGGAGCTTAAGTTTAAAAAAAGAAAGATAGTTGCTCCTATTTTCATTTTCTTTTTAACTTAGTGACCATGAATTACAAAATGTATGACTTTAAAATTCACAATTGGTTTCAAGTGTAAAGGTGTTTTAACATCTGTCTTTTTTAGTGTCCACTTTCTTTCACCAATGCCTCTTCTCTCTTTCACTCTCTGTCTCTCTTTCTTTCTGACTGCTTGTGCTGTTTCTTTGTTTTGTTTTTACAGCGGTGTTAAAGTTTATGCTTTTGATATACAATGTTACTGTAACCCACCACCATCAAAATAGTGCCAAGATACACTATTTCTCCTCATGTCACTTCTAGTCCTTCTCTTTCCCCACTCGTTTGTAATCTGAGTTTGTAATCCAAAGGCAAGCATTTGTCACTGTTTGGTGCTATCTCTTTCCTTGTTTTGTCTCTTTGTACCACAGTGAGTTTATGCAGTCCTTTTTCCTTCTTATTTTGTTCTCTAAACATTATAACCATTTCTGCTTATACTTCAACAAGATGTATGATTTTATGTTTTCTTAAAATTTCATGATTTTCCATTGTGTATATACACCACAACTTCTTTATCCTTTGAAAATTTGGGTTGTTTCCATATCCTGGCTACTGAACATAGGTGTCTGCATGAGTTTGTATGTGTGTTTGTGTTTATAATGGAAATGACTGGAGGTTGGGAAGCACCACTGGATAGGGAAATAGAATAGGGCAGGTTAAGACTAGTAAGAACATTAGATATTGTAAGAAAGGTTGCTTTCCTTAGATGTGGCTAACGTAGGGTTCAGTCCCTGGCATGACATACAAGTACCAATATTACCAGGAGTGATGCCTGAGTGCAGAGATGAACAAACCCTGAGCAACACTGAATGTGATGAGAGAAACCAAAACCAAAATAAAAAGCGTGGTAAGCATGAAAATTGGCTTCAGTGCAATAATGTCATTTCAAGAATGAGTTGAAGAACATCAGGGAATTAGTCATTTAGGTCTCTGTGGAAAAACCTTTTAGGTAGAGCTATTGCAAAAATCTTTAGATGGGAGCATGTCTATCTGGCTTGGTGCTTATTGTATTACAAGACAATAAGGAATAAGATTACAGATAGTAGAGGGAGAGTTGTTTAGAGTTTTATAGGACATTGCACCTTTTTTTTTTTTTTTTTTGGTTTTTGGGCCACACCCGTTTGACACTCAGGGGTTAGTCCTGGCTATGCACTCAGAAACCACCTCTGGCTTGGGGGGACCATATGGGATGCCGGGGGATCGAACCACGGTCCATCCTACACTAGCGCTTGCAAGGCAGACACCTTACCTCTAGCGCCACCTTCCCGGCCCCCATTGCGCCTTTTCAAGCAAATTACAGGGAAGCCATTTACAAATTAACTAAGCCTAATACACATTTAAAAACAGCACTTTCTACATATTATATACTATGTATAAATTATGTAGTTCATATAAATGCTTTATATTTATCATTTTGTATTTTTTCTCCCTGGTAAATACATTTACTGTTATGGTTTTCTTATTTCAGAAAGATCCCGATTATCTGAAGCTATGGTTGGACAATTTTGTTTCTAGTTTTGAGCAATTCTTAGATGTTGATTTTGAAAAACTGCCCACCAGGTATGTATGTATAAATGTAATTTTTTTACTCTTGGGTGAGTTTAATTTTTGTCACAAAGACATCATTGGTGACTGCTAACAAGAACAGCAGTTAAATGTCACGTATATCCTGTATAACTTTGTTTCATGTGTTCATTTATCGCATCTTATCTTTTTTTAATTTTTTTTTTTTGGCTCTTTGCTTTTTGGACCACATGGTGGCACTTGGTTTACTCCTGACTCTGCGCTCAGGAGTCACTCTTGGCAGGATCGGGGACCATATGGGATGCTGGGGACTGAACCTGGATCAACAGCGTGCAAGGAAAATGTTCTACCCGCTGTGCTATCGCTCCAGACCCACATCTATCTTTTTTGATTATGCTGAACATCCCTATTAGAACTTTCTCTGTTGTTGTTTGCCACTGCTGTCATTCAGTTTGCTATAATATTCAGAGTTAGAAAGATTCCAAAAGTTAGTGACATAGTTCTTCATAAGACTGTGTCAGATAACTAGATACTAGTTAAAGTCTTGTAAGCTACCCACACTTCTGACCTACTAAATAATAGTTGGAGATTCTCAAATATTCTCCCTGTTTAAGGAAATGATTTATATAGCTCAGTGAAAGTGTTAAATGACAGTTGTATTATAAGGAATAAAAGTAGAATAGGCCCTGCAAAGAGATGCCAGTGCAGAATTTATTTGCTCATTGCCCAATGAAACAGGGTCTGTCACCCTCCCTGAACATCATTATGTTCAAATAAGGAACACTTGGAACTTTGGGTGTTGAGATTTTTTTTTTTTTTTTTGGTTTTTGGGCCACACCCGGTAACGCTCAGGGGTTACTCCTGGCTATGCGCTCAGAAGTTGCTCCTGGCTTGGGGGACCATATGGGACGCCGGGGGATCGAACTGTGGTCCGTCCAAGGCTAGCGCAGGCAAGGCAGGCACCTTACCTCTTGCGCCACCGCCCGGCCCCGGGTGTTGAGATTTTTTAAAATTTTTTATTAATGCTATTGTGATTTATAAAGTTCTTATTTGCGTTTCTGACATAACAATGTTTCAGGGCCATTCCTATCACCTGTGTTGATGTCCCTCCGCCAATTTTCTCAGAGTCCATTCCATGCCACCATTCCCTTTACCCAGCCTGCCAGATTAACAGGCTTATTTTGTTTTGATTGTTAAAGTTTGGGTCTCATGATTTCATTGTTGCTGACTCCGGCTTGGAAATTTAGTTCTATCCTTTCTTAACACCATCAATACACTTGAGACCCCTTGGTCTCTGTTCCCCAATCATTTCTTTTCTTTTCTTTTTTTCTTTGGTTTTGGGCCACACCTGGCATTGCTCAGGGTTTACTCCTGGCTCTGTGCTTAGAAGTTGCTCCTAACAGGCTCGGGGGATCATATGGGATGCCGAGATTCGAACTAGGGTCTATCCTGTGTTGGCTATATGCAAGGCAAATGCCTTATTGCTATGCTATATTGCTCTGTCCCCTGTCCCCAGTCATTTCATGTTTGTGTTTCCTTCCACTCAATTTCTTTATTTCTCCTCACTATACTCTGAGGCTTAGAGTGTTCTTGACAACTCCCATTTAAACCATTGCATTCCTTTATGCAGTTATTCTGAATACCACATATAAATAAGTGTTATCATTCTGTGTTTATCCTTCTTTTTCTGGCTTACTTCATTTAACATAGTATCTTACAGTTCCGTCCATGTTGCAGAAAATTGCATGATTGTATCATTCCTTACAGCTTTGTAGTATTCCATTTTATATACCGTATTTGTCCGGCGTACAAGATGACTGGACGTATAAGACAACCGCCTAATTTGCAGTTAAAACGTAGGTTTAGGCCTATATTCGCTGTATCAGACAGAACGTTCCTGTGCTGCAACTGTATGGACCACAGTGAGCCAATCCCAACAAGCAAAGGTTCAAAGGTTATGCTGTAATAGACATCTCTCTGACTCTGGCCAATCTGAGCAGGCTTTTTACAGTGTAGATTCAGATCCAGAACATTGTCTAATTTGCGTACATAAAAAGCGTGCTTGGAAAAAAAAAAAAAAGCGTGCTTGGAAAGGCTGAGTTAGAGAGGCGGTCTGAGCAGCCTTGCAGTGATTGGTGCAGGATCGAGTTGGAAAATTTGTTTTGTGACAATATTCAGACAATTTTCGTTTATCGGCATATTGAAACATTTTTCGGGATATACTCGGTGAATAAGATGACCCCCGATTTTCAGTTGACTTTTTTTTTATTTCAGAAGTCGTCTAATACGCCAGAAAATACGGTATATACCACATCTTTATGATCTATTTGTCTGTTTTTGAACATCTAGGTTGATTCCAACTCTTAGCTATTGTACTGAATACTGTAATGAATGGTGGTGAGCATACATACATCTTGTGGACCTGTATTTTTCTGTCCTGGTGGGATTGCCAGGTGATATATCAGATTGATTCTCAGTTTACTGAAAGCCCTCATACTGTTTACCATACAGGTTGAACCAGGCAGCATTTCCACCAGCATCTCAACCAACACAAATTGTTCCCTATATATATATATATATATATATATATATATATATATATATATATATATATATATATATATATATATATATACACATATACATATACATATATACTGGCATTCTATATGGTCCCCTGAGCCTGCCAGGAGCGATTTCTGAGCATAAAGCCAGGAGTAACCCCAAAAACCAATATATGGGATGCTGGTACTCGAACCACCGACCTTCTGTATGCAGGGCAAACAAATACCATACCTACATGCTATCTCTCTGGCCCTGTTCCCAATATTGTTTATATTTGCCGTTTTCACTGGTATAAAATGGTGTCTCATTATTGTCTTGATTTGGTTTTTGGGCCACACCTGGTGATGCTCAGGGACTGGTTACTCCTGGCTATGTTTTTAGAAATTGTTCCTGGCTCAGGGGACCATATGGGATGCTGGGGATCGAACCTAGGTCCATCCTGAGCAGCCATGTGCAAGGCCCCTATCCTCTTGATTTGGATTTCCCTAATGATTAGTGATGAAGAGCATTTTTTCAATGTGCCTGTTGGGCATCTGTTTGCCTTCCTCAGAGAAATGTCTGTTCATTTTTTGATGGGATTTTTAGGTTTTGTGGAGCTAATCTTGTGAGTACTTTGTATATTCTATATATATATTTTGGTTTTTGGGACATACCCGGCAGTGCTCAGGGGTTACTCCTGGCTGTCTGCTCAGAAATAGCTCCTGGCAGGCACGGGGGACCATATGGGACACCAGGATTCAAACCAACCACCTTTGGTCCTGGATTGGCTGCTTGCAAGGCAAACGCTGCTGTGCTATCTCTCTGGGCCCGCTAGATACTTTTTATATCCTAGATATCAATCCTTTATCTAATGTGTTGAGTGCAAATATTTTCTCCCACTCAGCTGTCTTTTAATTTTAGCTGGTGTTCCTTTTGCCATGCAGAAATTTTTGGTTTGAGGAGACTCATTTATTCAGATTTGATGCTATAGCCCAAGGGTCCTCAAACTTTTTAAACAGGGGCCCAATTCACTGTCCCTCAGACCATTGGATGGTCTGACTATAGTAAAAACAAAACTTATGAACGAATTCTTATGCACACTGCATATATCTTATTTTGCAATGAAGAAACAAAACAGATACAAATACAATATGTGGCCCGCGGGCCATAGTTTGAGGACAACTGCTATAGCCCTTGCCCTTGGCATCCTA
Source organism: Suncus etruscus (assembly GCF_024139225.1). Classification (NCBI taxonomy): domain Eukaryota; kingdom Metazoa; phylum Chordata; class Mammalia; order Eulipotyphla; family Soricidae; genus Suncus; species Suncus etruscus. Next base: position 116,084,970 of record NC_064852.1, on the reverse strand, counting down.
TCATTAAAGACTCCTTTGAAGTCTAAGTCTTGGAGTGTTCTGCCTATGTTTTCCTTAATGAACTTCATGATTCCAAGCTAACTCAATATCTTTAATCCACTTTGAACAGACTTTCTGTAAGGTGTGAGTTATGGATTAATCTTTAATTTCTTGCACATGGTTATCTAATTGTCATGGGTGTTGACATTGTTTTGTCAAGCTTTTTTACATCATTAATTTTGCTTTTGAGCTCTCTCTTCAGCTCTTTGCCAGTCCCAGGAAGCTGAGAGTAGCCTCCTCCTCCTCCTCCATCTTCTTCTTCTTCTTCTTCTTTTTTTTTTTTTTTTTGGCCACACCCGGTGGTGCTCAGGAGTTACTCCTGGCTATCTGCTCAGAAATAGCTCTTGGCAGGCACAGGGGACCATATGGGACACCAGGATTCGAACCAACCAGCTTAGTTCCTGGATCAGCTGCTTGCAAGGCAAACACCGCTGTGCTATCTCTCCGGCCCTTCTTTTTTTTGGGGGGTGGGAGTGGGGGTTTGGGTCACACCTGGCAGCGCTCAGGGGTTATTCCTGGCTCTATGTTCAGAAATTGTTCCTGGCAGGCTCAGGTGACCATATGGGATGCCAGGATTCGAACCACCGACCTTCTGCATGCAAAGCAAATGCCTTACCTCCATGCTCTCTCTCCGGCCCCAGTAGCCTCCTCCTTCTGATGTGGTCAACTCTTCTCTTAATAACATGTAAAGGGCCCACTATAAGTTCTAAAATACATTTAGGACTTATATCCTGATCTGTTTATTGTATCTAAGGCCTATGGGTTGAAGCTTCTATTTTTGGTCTTAAGAATAGAGCCTTGGGCCCGGAGAGATAGTTCAGCGCCGTTTGTCTTGCAAGCAGCCGATCCAGGACCAAAGGTGGTTGGTTCAAATCCTGGTGTCCCATATGGTCCCCCATGCCTGCCAGGAGCTATTTCTGAGCAGACAGCCATTGTCCCATATGGTCCCCCGTGCCTGCCAGGAGCTATTTCTGAGCAGACAGCCAGGAGTAACCCCTGAGCATCGCTGGGTGTGGCCCCCCCCCCAAAAAAAAAGAATAGAGCCTTAGAAAACATCTTGGATGGGGCTGGAGAGATAGCATGGAGGTAAAGCATGCAGAAGGTCATCGGTTTCATGCAGAAGGTCATCGGTTCGAATTCCAGCGTCCCATATGGTCCCCCGTGCCTGGCCAGGAGCGATTTCTGAGCACGGAGCCTGAGCACTGAGCACTGCTGGGTGTGACCCAAAAACCACAAAAAAAAAAAAAACATCTTGGATACAAAAATAGTGTTCAGTTTTTAAGAAACTAGACATATTAAAAATGAAAATAAGGGAAATTCATTTTTCCTTAATTGACTCACCATGAATTACAGATTTAAAAAACTATTCATGATTCAGTTTCATGCAGACATTTTTCCAACACTGTTTCCTTCACCATTGTCTACTTTCCTATACCTATGTTTACCGTTTGAAAAGGAAAATTGTGGGTCTTTTGTTATGTTTTGGTTTGGTTTGGTTTGGTTTTTGGGTCATACCCTGTGGTATTCAGGGGTTACTCCTGGCTCTGCATTCAGAACTTACTCCTTGCAGGTTCAGGGGACCATATGGGATGCCAGGAATTGAACCCGAGTTGGCCACATGCAAGGCAAATGCCCTATTTGCTATGCTATTGCTCTGGTCCAAAGGAAGAAAATTCTTTTTTTTCTTTTTGGTTTTTCGGGCTACACCCGTTTGATGCTCCTGGCTAAGTGCTTGAAATTGCCCCTGGCTTGGGGGTACCATATCGGACACAGGGGGATTGAACCGTGGTCCTTCCTTGGCTAGCGTTTGCAAGGCAGACACCTTACCTCTAGTGCCACCTCACCAGCCCCGGAAGAAAATTCTTAAGGAAAAGTTCAAGTGAAAGTAGCAATTGTTTCTCTCATTTTTCTGCTTCCCATTGTTTCTACACTATTGTAGTTCTCAAGATCACTTCTAGATAATCTTTACTGAATCTAAATCATGAGAACTTGAAAAGGCCACATAGTTTTTAGTCAGAAGAGATAAGTTAGTTGTTGGGGTAAAATACTAGAGTTATTAAGGAAATACTTTCAGTCACAAAAGGACTTCTATCATTAAAAAAATTAAAAAATGAGTCCTATTTTGGGGCTGGAGCTGTGGCGCAAGCAGTAAAGCGTCTGCCTTGCACTTGCTAACCTAGGATGAACCGTGGTTCAATCCTTCGGCATCCCATATGATCCCCCAAGCCAGGAGCGATTTCTGAGCACATAACCAGGAGTAACCCCTGAGCATCACCAGGTGTCCCCCCCCTCCAAAAAAAAACAAAAACAAACAAAAAATGAGTCTTGTTTATATACATGTATTAAAAGGAAAGGAAAAACTGGATGGTGGTTGATAAGAAAGTATCTGGAGCACTAATAATTTATAAAAAGGAAGATTTTTGTGGCTTTTGAATGCAAGTATACAGAGAGGATAATTCCAGGTAAGTTGAGTCTAGAGACTAAAATAGGAGCTGAAGTATAAAATGGATTGAGCTTTGCTATGGACTTTGATTTTGTCGTTGTTGTTATAGAGTGTATCACATTCTACTAAAGGATTTTCTTCATGAGACTGTCAAAATGTTGTGTTTTTTTTTTTAAGTACTTTGATTATTACTGTTTTGGTTTTGGGGGATATTTTACTGCCCTGAGCACATACCACACCTGGCTCAAGGATCCCTTCTAATAGACTCAGGGACTCATGGGGTGCTAGGGATCAAATCCATATTGGCTGTGTGCAAGGCAAGCACCCTCCTTACTTGCTATACTATCTCTCTGGCTTAAACGTGCTTTCATTTGAAGCATTTGCAACATTTAAAATCATGAGCTTAAGGATTATATGGAGTCAGAATTGAAGTCATTAGGGCCGGAGAGATAGCATGGAGGTAAAGCATTTGCCTTGCATGCAGAAGGACAGTGGTTCGAATCCTGGCATTCCATATGGTCCCCTGAGCCTGCCAGGAGCAATTTCTGAGCGTAGAGCCAGGAGTAACCCCTGAACACTTCCGAGTGTGACTGAAAAAATAAACCTAAAAAAGAACTGAAATCATTGAATGTTTGAAATGTTGGAATGAAGGCTTCTAATATTCTTAAGATCCACTCATTATAATGAATTATAAATGTCTCCTTTCTTTGGAAGTCACTTAAAAATTACTTTAGCCAGCTGTGATTTTTAGCACTATTAATGATCAGGGCTCCATGTTTAGAATTTTCTTTTTTTTTTTTTTTGTTGGGGGAGGGCATACCCAGTAATGTTCAGGGGATACTCTTGGCTATGTGCTCAGAAATCACTCCTGGCTTGAGGGACCATGTGGAACACCAGGGTATTGAACTGCAGTCTGTCCTAGTTTAGTACTTGCAAGGCAAGTACTGCTGCTTGCACCACCACTCCAGCCCCTTTACTATTTCATTGATTCCACAATTCTTCTCAAGTACCAATGACTGGAAAAGAAAATTATAAATGAATTAACAATGACTTTCTTCTCCTGCTTTAATATTCTTATTTTGTTTCCTTACATTTTAGAGTGGATGATGTGCCTCCAGGAATATCTTTGCTTCCTGATAATATTCTGCAGGTTCTGCGAATTCAGCTGCTTCATTGTGTGCAGAAAGTGGCAGATGGGTTAGAGGAAGAGCAACAAGCTTTGTCAATTTTGCTTGTCAAGTTCTTCATTATTCTCTGCAGGTATCTGGGACAAAATAATGAACTTTTAAATATTACCAACTTAAACTACATTTATTAATTCTATTCTTCATAATATACTTAAAAGGTAGAGTACAGTTTTTATAGTAGACTTGTAATTTGTTGTATTTTAACACTATATCTAGTTAGAGATTCTCCTGTTGAAAAGAGTGCTTTACAGGCAATTAACAGTAGTTTGTATCTAGCCAAGAAATTATTGCACTAGGTATTTTTATATTGCCTTAATCTGTAAACATAAACTTTTATTATTGTACATTGTTAATTTTGTTTGTTTGTTTGTTTGTTTGTTTTTGGGCCACACCCAGCGGTGCTCAGGGGTTACTTTGACTCAGAAATCGCTCCTGGCATGTTCCGGGGACCAGATGGGATACTGAGAATCAAACCAGGGTCTGTCCTGGATCGGCCGCATGCAGGGCAAACACCCTATCGCCCCATATTGTTAATTTTTTCTCTATCTTTTATTTAATTTTTACCAAGAATGCATAATTATTTTATAATTTGTTTTCTAGGATTATAGATGATTAGGTTTGTGATAAATTTTTTTTTGGTGGGTATAAGTATCAAATAGGAAGCTTTGTAGTAACACAGAGCTTGACCCTTACTTATGGAAATTGTAATTCTATAAAGCTCAGATATGGGTCTGGAGTGATAGTACAAAAAGTAGGATGGATGCTTTTATTACATGCGACTGACCTGGGTTCCCTCCCCAACACCCCATGTGGTCCCCTAAGTACTGCCAAGAGTAATCTGTGAGTGAAGAACCAGGAAGAAGCCTGGATTACTATCACTTGTGACCCCAAAACAAAACAAAACAAAACAAAACAAAACAAAACAAAACAAAAACAAATCAAAAAAGAACTCAGGTGTTTTGCTTTTGTGCACATTCCATGTTAATAAAACATTTTGAGAGAACTTGAAGAGTATACCTTTCCCTTTTCTCTTGTGTGACACTTGCTGATGATACTCAGGAGTAATTCCTGGCTCTGCACTGAGGAATTACTCTTGGTGCTGTTTGGAACCATACAGGATGCTGGGAATCAAACACAGATCAGCTGCATGCAAGACAATCGCCTACCTGCTGTACTTGCTCTCCAGCCCCAGGGGATGTATTTCAGTGGTAGAGAATTTATGTAGAGTATCCACACTCAAATATGGAAAATATCCTGGAGAGATAGCACAGTGGCGTTTGCCTTGCAAGCAGCCGATCCAGGACCAAAGGTGGTTGGTTCGAATCCCAGTGTCCCATATGGTCCCCCGTGCCTGCCAGGAGCTGTTTCTGAGCAGACAGCCAGGAGTAACCCCTGAGCACCGCCGGGTGTGGCCCAAAAACCAAAAAAAAAAAAAAAAAAAGGAAAATATCAAATCAGATTCAGACATTGCCAGATTCAAGTCCTGGCCATACAGAGAAAGGTATACAGACACAGTCACACACATAGACACACACTGAGATCTATTGGATTGAGGTATCTTATCTTTTGAAATTTGCCTATTTTTAAGCCTCTTTTAATACTATATATAATTTGCCTCTCTTTTTATTTTTTATTTTTGTTTTTTTGGGCCATACTTAGTGACACTCAGAGGTTACTCCTGGCTCTACGCTCAGAAATCAATCCTGGTTTGGGGGACCATATGGGATGCCGGGGGATTGAACCCAGGTCTGTCCTGGATCAGCCATGTGCAAGACAGACTCCCTACCGCTGCCCTATCACTCTGGCCTCATTGCCTCTTAATTCGAAAAATTAGTACTTGGGGACCAGAGCAGTGGCATAAGCGGTAGGGCATTTGCCTCACAAGTGCTAACCTAGGATGGACTGTGGTTCGATCCCCCAGCATCTCATATCATTCCCCAAGCCAGGAATGGTTTCTGAGCACATAGCCAGGAGTAACCCCTGAGCATCACTGGGTATGGCCCAAAAACCAAAAAGAATAAAAAGAGGGGCCGGAGAGATAGCATGGAGGTAGGGCGCGTTTGCCTTGCATGCAGAAGGATGGTGGTTCGAATCCCGGCATCCCATATGGTCTCCCAAGTCTGCCAGGAGTGATTTCTGAGCGTAGAGCCAGGAGTAACCCCTGAGCCTGCTGTGACCCCCATACATCCCCAGAAAAAGAAAGAAAAATTAGAATTTAGTATACCCTTATTTATTTTTTACTTGACTCATCATTGCTTTTGAATGTAGGAATAATAGAAAAACGACTGATAATTGCTAAAATATTTCTATATTTCTCTTGAATTTTTCACAGAAATCTATCAAATGTTGAAGAAATTGGGACTTGTTCATACATTAATCATGTCATCACCATGACAACACTCTATATTCAGCAAGTGAGTTGAATTAATGCATCCCTTTTGTTGTTTAACTTAGAATAAGGTTTTAATCTTTTTATTTTTATTTTTGGGGATATATCTGGTAGTACTCAGGTTGTGCTCCTGACTCTGCTCAGGGATCACTCATGTGATGCTTGGAGACCCATATACAGTGCTGCAATTGAACCCTGGTCAGCTGTGTACGAGGCAAGCACCTTAACTGATGTACTGTCCTTCCAGCCCAAAATATTACTCTTTAAAATATAACTGGTGGTATTTAAAATATAATTAAAATATAATTAGCTCAAAGGACTAGAGTGCATTTGTATATAGGTGGCCTTTCAACCCTACATGGTTCCTTGCATACTTTTGGAAGAGTCCCTTGAGAATTATTGGGCATAGTCTTGAGAGCTGATGGGTGCTTCAAAAACCAAAAATTTGATATGTGCATTGTTAATATAGTTATATGTATTGTTAGTAATTTTATACATATATATAATATTCCTGGTAGTATATATTATTTATAAATGATTTTCAGAGGAAGTATTAACTGAGAATTATCACTGGACATTATTTTTCAGACATGTTATGTACATTACCTAAAACAAATAAACCATTTAAAATTTTAGTTCATGGGACCCAAGAGATAGCATGGAGGTAGGGCATTTGTTTTGCATGCAGAAGGATGCAAATTGGTTCGAATTCTGGTTCAAATTCCAGTATCCCATATGATCCCCTGAGTCTGCCAGGAATGATTTCTGAGCATAGAGCCAGGAGTAACCCCTGAGCACTGCTGGGTATGACCCAAAAACCAAATAAATAAATAAATAAAATTTTAGTTCAAAATGTGTTTTATTAATGGCCATATCAAATGACAGTTTACCATTTTTTGTATTGAAATAATCATCACATTTTTTTCTTATTGAAAACATTGTTTTGGAAAAGATGTTTAGAAAAACATTTGAAACCCTTTGTAGGAATTGTTTAAAATTTGAGAGGTTCCATTCATTTTATGATTATATTATTATAGATATGAGTATAAGTGATTATATCTGACTCTTTAATTTAAATGAAACAATCTTATTTAAATAAAAGTAATTTAGTATTTCACATTAAATGAAATATGGTTTTAATAATGGTTGATAAGAATACTATAAACAGTTCATATTACTGAGCAATTACAACTTTAACTTTATTCTCAGTTAAAAAGCAAAAAAAAGGAGAAAGAATTGGCAGATCAAACTTCTATTGAAGAATTTGTGATTCATGCATTGGCATTTTGTGAAAGTTTATACGATCCATATCGGAATTGGAGGCATAGAATTTCAGGGTATGTCCTGTAAATCTTGTTTATTTATTCATTTTTGATGAGAGAAGCTATTAGCCTGTTATTTTTGTTCTTGTTATTTAGTATTTGAATGTTATAATATATGCTATTCTTCAGAGCCAGCGAGTTCTTGTCTGTGAAAGAGTTTGTAAGCAGTTTGTAAGATGTATAAATGACCTCTTTATTTATGAGATAGGGATAAACCTGTTATAGGTAATGAACCAATGAAAGGACAGTTTCAGCTAACTTACTTTGCTAAAAATAAAAAAACAAATTTCACTGAAGTCAATTTTAACAATCTTACTGTCTTAGCAAAGCCTGAGTTGGCAGCATTTAGAAAAGACGTAAGTAGGAACAGAGAGAGCTATGTGGGCTGTAGCACTTGCAGTGGGGGTTTGACCCTAGAACTGAGTGGTCTCCTGAGTATAGCCAGGATCAACTCTCTGCACAGAGCTAGAGTAGCCTATTTCTGAGTGTTGCCCATAAGCAGGAAAAAGAAGGAAGGGAAAGGAGAGGGAAAGGTGGGATGAGTTGGGAAAGAAAAGAAGTTCCTTAGAACTGTGCAGAATGAGAGAGAGAGAAAGAGAATGCATACGCGTCTCATAGATGCAAGACAAACATAA